>NW_027185764.1:19179682-19256073 GCF_028583685.1 Petaurus breviceps papuanus
TCTTTCTTTCTTTCTTTCTTTCTTTCTTTCTTTCTTTCTTTCTTTCTCTCTCTCTCTCTCTCTCTCTTTCTCTCTCTCTCTCTTTCTCTCTCTCTGTGTCATAGAATCAGGATGAGAGGGAGGAAAAAAATAGATTTCTTTTAATCAAAGTTCAAAAAAGAGATGTTAGAGGGGCAGCTAGGTGGCACAGTGAATAGAGCATCGGTCCTGGAGTCAGGAGAACCTGAGTTCAAATCTGGCCTCAGACACTTAACACAAAAAAAACTAGCCATGTGACCTTGAGCAAGTCACTTAACCCCGATTACACTCCAAAAAGCAAAAAAAAGAGAGAGAGAGAGATGTGAGGTATACTACAAATGTGGAAGGTTGCATAAACTTTCAGATTAGGTCACTATTATTAGTTTTGCTTAATTGTTTTCAGTTTGTAACAAGATACCTCTCACAGAATGGAAGTGATTTGTAAACGTTCATATTGTAAAAATAAAACATGCCAATACATTTTTAAAACAAAGTTTATTATATATTTCTTCATTACATTAAACTTAATTCAACAACAATCACCTACAGCTTATCTGACACTGTGCTAGGTATTAGGGATATGAAGACAAAAATGAAACAGTTCTTGCCTCCAAGGAACTTACATTCTAATGGAGAAGGGGATGTATTATGTACACAGATGAGTAAATATCAAATATGAACAAATTAAATGTTATTAAAAGTAAATTTGAACAGGTACACTAAAAGCTAGGAGAGAAAAAGAAAAGCCTCTTGTGTAGAAAGTCACAGCCAAGCTGAGCCTTGAGGAAAATTTTGAGATTCTGAAGAGGAAGAATTGGGGAAACAGAACAGTGCAGACCATAGATGGTCTGTGAAAAGATAGGGGGGCAGGATATGGAATGTCATTCAGTTTGGCTGGAACATAGTTATGTGAGGAGGACCAAGGTGAAATAATTTTGGAAAGAGAGGTTAGAACCAGCTTGTATTTGATTGTAGAAGCAATAGGGAGCCACTGAAGCTTCTGGAAGAAGGGGGTTTTATGGTATGCTTTACAAGTGCTGTTTGCTGACTGTCTTAAGTCTTTTGTACCAGGGTGTCAGGGTCTCTATCTCTTTAAGCATTGTGGAATTAAAGCCCTCTTGCCAGTGGTTCTCCTTGAGGAGAATAAGGCATAGCTCTAGACCTTGATTCCTGCTAAGTTTATAATCTCTTTGAACAACTAGTTACCTTTTAAAATTTCAGTCCTGATCAAAATAGCTCCTAAGAAAGGAACCTCTACAAAGTACTTCCAAATGACTTAAGCTTCTTTGAAACAGTCTGGTTCCTAATTGGTTAGGCTTGTGCATATTGGGGGGAAATAGTTTATTACCACTAGGACTTTGCCTATGTTTTTCCTTTCTCCTTCCAGAGAGAAGGAATCTGTGTACACCAAAGGGTTGCTAATGCTTATGCTTTCCAGGTAACAGTACAAGTTTTCTTTGAATGCCCTGAGCATAAGCCTCACATTTCTTCCATCCTTTAACTGCTACCTTAGGCCAGTAGTCTGAGCCACATCAGCTCTAAAGCTGTCTCGGTCCAAATGTCTAAAATTATCATGGAGAACTTTCATGGTCATGGCTCAGTGGGCTTTGGATTGTCCCTCTCCCTCTTGCTTGTTCTTTGCTCCCTCCCCTGCCTCCACGCTGCCTAGATTCCATCTCAACCACTTGGCTGCTCCCACTGCCTACAGGAGGTGGGCACCACCAGTCTCTTCATTCCAGGGAGATGAAGGACTTCTCTACCTTCCCATCTACCCTGCCACTGCATCCTAAGGTCCTCCCGGCCTTACTCCCATGTTCTACATCTATGCCTTCCATTCTCCCTGACACTCATTTGACCCACTGATGCTACCTAAGCATCCCTGTGCCTTTTCACCTGCTTTGCAGCTGAGCTTTGTTTCATCTGTGCCTCCACCCCCCAATTACAGCATGTTTTGGAATAAAGACCATCATATGTTTTTTTTCTGTTTTTATCCCCAGAAGTTGGCACAGTTACTGACACAAAGTAAGTATTTAATAAATGCCCTTTGATCTATTTTATTCATACCGATTGTGTTTTGGTCTTTTACCTGTCTTGAAAGGTAGCTAGGTGGTACAGAGGCTACATTGTTAATTATACCTGGAGTCAGAAAGATTTGAGCTCAAATTCAGCTTCACATGCTTCCTGACAGTGTGATCCTGGATAAGTCACTTAATCTAAGTCTCCTTCTTTTTCTTCAATTATAAAATGGGGATTTAAGGTAGCACCTACCTCACAGGGTTGCAGTGAAGCTCAAAAGAGATAATATTTGTAAAACCACTTAGCAAATTTCCTGGCACATAGTTGGCCCTTAATAAATGAATATTCTCTCCTCTCTTTTACAATTCCTCTTAAATTATTTCTGGAATTGTCCTATGTACCTATGTGAAACATCAGGAGATCATAGAACCATCTAAGAAGAACATTGATAATTCAATAATCATTTAGGGGCCTACTGGGTGTCAGGACCTGTGCTAGGCATTGGGGATACAAATAAGAAAAAGAAAGACAGTACTTACCTTCGAGGAGTTTACAATCTAAAGGGAGAAGACCACATACCAACAGAAGCTGGAAAAAAGGGTAAGAGGACACTAGGGAGTACCTGCATCCTGTCCAGTGAAGTTGAAACCCAACAGAGCTACAGAGAGAAAGTAATAAGCTGATGAATGTCAAGAGAATGGAAAAAGGCATTGAGTTCATCTCATATAAAGACTAGTCTTTTTAAAAATGGGGATATGACCTCTGAGGTCAGAACCAGAAGCAATTTGTGGAAGAGGCAACTTTTGGCTTAATAGAAAGAAAAAATAGTCCTAAAAACCAGAAACATAAAAAAGTGGAATGGGCTGCCTAAGAAAGTATTTAGTTTCCTTTCATAGAGGTCTTCAAGCAGAGGCTGGACACCATTTATTGGGTCTGTTACAATGGAGATTTCATTTGGGTATGAGTTAGGCTAGATTGCCCTTGAGCTCCCTTCCAAACTCCAGGTCCATGACTGTGAATTATCTAGGTAATGGAGAGTCTATAATTTAACAATATGCTATCTTTGTAAATTCCTCTTCCCACCTGTTAGTAGGTAAGGAACATTTTTCAAATCTCCATTTACTCCCTGTGTGACCAAGGACAACCACTTGAATGCTTACTGGTGGAGATTAGGAATGGAACATGGGGGCACCAGATGGAAGTTTGTGCAGATGGCAACTGGTCTTTATGGAGAATGAATTTGTGACCTTGACCTCATTAGCATCAAGCCCAAACCAACTGTGCAACCTGTTCTAGACAATAAATATTAACTAGGCGGCCACCAGATCACAGGAAGGCTACTTATGCACCACATTATCTTGTTGAGGAATTCATGAAACATCTCTAAAATTTCCTTCTCTCTTACAGACTGCAAAGGAAGGGATGGGAAAGCTCTTAACAAAACTGTGAATTATACAGATTATATCTTCAGAGCCCCTTTTCTTTCCATATTCTGTCTGGTTGCCTATATGACCCTTAGCCTGGTCCCAACAGGATCATTCAGTGTCTTGGTTTTAATACTTTCCTCCTCCTCATGAAAACTTTCCTGTCTTGTGTCTCAGTCCCTTAAGGAAGGAAGGAAACAAGTGTTTCTTAAACACTTGTGCTAAGAGCTTTACAAATGTTATCTCATTTCATCTGCACAATAATCCTAAGGTAGGTGCTACTGTTTCATAGTTGAGGAAACTGAGGCATACAGAAGTTAAGTGACTTATCCAGGGTCACACAGCTAGGAAATATCAGAGGCTAGATTGGAACTTAGGCCTTTCTGACTCAAGATCCACTGCACCACTTTACTGCCTCAAGACCAAGTTAGACAAATACTAGATAATTTGATAACTCGTTCACATTGTGATTTTAATATTTGATAAACTATATAATATATTATCCACCTAATATGACAGTTTGCATTCCACCAATGGCCTTCACTTTAATAAGCCAGTCATATTTGAGGACAGAAGTCATTTCAGTTTGTTTCAAGTCAAATCATGTGTGTGGTAGTTTGCTAAATATATCTACCTGTCATGAGGATTGAACTCCCTGGAAAATTCAAGGGAATGGGCTTTCAAAGACAAAGCATTAGGATACTTCTTTGGACATGCTTTGACTCAGTCCTGAAAGACTTGGTTCTTTGGTATGATGAAGCAGATCCTGAGTGGTCTCTCAGTTCTGTCTCTGTTCATTAATAGTGTATCACTTTGAAAAGGGAAATTGCCTCCGACTCACTCTCTTCTCTGACTTTTAGGTAACATCATGTACCTCTTCAATCAGAGGTAGGAAAGGAGTAGCCATCTCCACCCTGGCTAGAGTAAGGACTCAGCAAGGCCGTTGAGCCTGGGCCTCTGACTTCCTCTTGCTCTCTGTTTCCCTCCCACAGAGAGGGAAGTCTCCATGTTCAGAGCAGCCTTATGGGTGTGAGTGGTCAGGAAATTGTGGGTCCTCTTGTGGTTGTTCCATCCTTGTCATGTAATTATTACTAATTACCAGATGCTTTGTTAATCACTGAGGGTACAAAGAAAGATAAAAGATATTGTCCCTGCCCTCAAGGAGCTCACACTCCACTAGGGGGGACAACATGCAAATATCAATGTCTATATAAGATGTACACAACAGGGAGCTTAACTCTTTTCATTAGAGGCTAGCACCCACCAGCCTAGAACCTGCTCAGTATGCATGTGTCCAGAACTGAGGGGCTCCCATTAGTCAATCAACTAACGAATCAAAAAACTTTTATTAAGTGATTACTTCATGTTGAGCACTGTGCTAAGTGCTGGGGATACAAAGAGGGACAAAAATGTGTCCTGGTCTTAAGAGGAAACTGAGGCATACAGAAGTTAAGTGACTTATCCAGGGTCACACAGCTAGGAAATATCTAATAGTCTAATAGAGGTGACAGTATGTAAATCACCAGGTGCTTAAGATCTATGCAAAGTAGGTGGCAGATAGCCTCAGAGCAGGTTGAACCAGCCACTGGGTCATGGAAACCCTTCTGACCAAAATGGGCTTTGATCTGAGGCTTGGAGCAATTCGAGGAAACTGAGGCAGAGGTGAGGAGGTAAAGGGCCCTTGCTTGCTCTTGTTAGATACCTATAGAATCTCCCTGGGTAGAAGAATGTCTTGTGTTTGTACTATTGACAGTCCTATACTCATAGAATGTTAGATCAGGAAGGAAATTTGGAATTTAACGTCAATCCACCCATTTGACAGATAAGAAAGCTGAGGACCAGAGAGGACAAATGACACAAAATTAAATAGTAGCAGAGTTGGGACTAGAAACCAGATAAGATCCTGCGGGATCAGGAGCAAAGGAGCCCTACCAACCCCCTGACTTCCACAGTTCTCTTCCCATTATCAGTGGGAAATGTTGTGGCCCTGATCCAGGCTCTCACAAAGGGCCTCCAGGGTTACTTTGTTGGGAGAGGGAGGCAGAGTGGTGCTCCTTTAGGACCCCCACCTTGACTAAATCCATGTTGATCTAGAACATTTCTTTTCATAGGTTAAGTCATGGAGACCACTGCAGGAATGACTCTCCCTAGGAGTAAAAAGCCTTGGATAGGGGCTGGAGCCAAGATGGCAGGGTAAGAGCAGGTACTTGTTTGAGCTCTCCCCCAAACCTCTCTAAATACCTGAAAAAATTACTCGAATAAAATTCTAGAGCAGCAGACCCCACAAAATGATAGAGTGAAACAAATTTTCAGTCCAAGACAATCTGAAAGATTGACAGGAAAGGTCTGTTGCACCAGTCTGAGAGAAGAGGGCAGTCTAATATGGGCCATGCCAGCACAGACCTGCCTCAGGGGACAGAGTCACTGGAAGCTGTAGCAGGTTCTAGACTCTAATCCCATAAACACCAAAGATGTTTGTTGGTCTGTTGGACCTGGGGAGAGAGGAGTCTGGCCCAGCTCCAGCCCCAGGGCAGCAGCAGAGGCAACAGCAGCCATTGCTGCTTCTGGAGCTCTCAGCCTATGGACAATGAGGTGATTGAGTGGCTGATTGGAGGGGGATTTCAGGGATCTCTTTACTGGTACTAAGGCAGGATTCTCTTGCTTTGCCCATGCTTCAATCTGGGTCATAGTCCTGGGTGGCAGTCCTGGGGCCAGGAAGAGCACTGCCTTGGTGGAGGTTTTGGTGGCAGTGAAGAACCCTCTTCACAGTTCCAAGGCAAAAAGAGTGCTTGTGGTCATTCTTAGATGAGAGCACACACCAAGAGAAGAGTAAACACCTCTCCTTTGATCAAACAACCTTGGGAGAGCTTACAATTTACAGGTCCCTAAAATATCTCTGAAAAGAGCTGCACAAAACCCTTGAAGGTTGGAACAGTATGTACCTTCCACACTGGAAGCAGAGTCCCACCTTAACAAAGAGCTATAAAGTCAGGTAATTGACTGGAAAAATAAGCATATAGGAGGAAAAAATCAGACTAAAGAATCTTACTTTGGTGACATACAACCATACAACCAGAAGAAGACAACAAAGTCAAAGCTCCTACATCCAAAGCTTCCAAGAAAAATACAAATTGGTTACAGGTCATGGAAAAGCTCAGAAAGGATTTTGAAAATCAAATGAGAGAGACAGAAGAAAAATTGAAAAGAGAAATGAGAGTGATGCAAGAAAATAATGAATAATAAGTCAACAGTTTGGTAAAGGAGACCACCCCAAATGCTGAAGAAAATAACACCTTAAATTAGACCCAAATGGTAAAAGAGGTCCAAAAAGTCAATGAGGAGAGTGCCTTAAAAAGCAGATTTTGTAAAATGGAAAAGGAGGTCCAAAAGCTCACCGAAGAAAATAATTCCTTAAAAATTAGGATGGAGCAAATGGAAGCTAATGACTTCATGAGAAATCAAGAAACAATAAAATAAAATCAAAAGAATGAATAACAGAAAACAATGTGAAATATCTCATTGGAAAAACTATTGACCTGGAAAACACATCTAGGAGAGATAATTTAAAAATTATTGGACTACCTGAAAACCATAACTAAAAAAAGAGCCTAGACACCATCTTTCAAGGAATTATCAAGGAAAACTGCCCTGATAGTCTAAAATCAGAGGGGAAAATAGATATTGAAAGAATCCACTGATCACCTCCTGAAAGAGATCCCAAAAAGAAAATTTCTAGGAATATTATAGCCAAAGTCCAGAGTTCCCAGATCAAGGAGAAAATATTACAAGCAGTCAGAAAAAAAAAGATTCAGGTATGGTGGAAACACAATCAGGATAACACAAGATTTAGCAGCTTCTACATTAAGGCATCAGAGGGTTGGAATATTATATTCCAGAGGTCAAAGGAGCTAGAATTAAAACGAACAATCACCTACCCAGCAAAACTGAGTATAATACATCAGGGAAAATATGGATATTTAATGAAAGACAAGATTTTCAAGCATTCTTGATGAAAAGACCAGGGCTGAATAGAAAATTTGACTTTCAAATGCAAGAATCAAGAGAGACATGAAAAGGTAAAAAGGAAAGAGAAATCATAAGGGATTTACTAAAGTTGAACTATTTACATTCCTACATAAGAATATGAGGTTTGTAAATCATAAGACCATTCTCAGTATTAGGGTAGTTGAAGGAAATTAAATAACACACACATATAAGTTGAATATGAAGGAATGATATATAAAAAATAAAAGAGTAAGAGAGAATATACTAGAAGAAGGAAAAAGGGATAGGTAGAATGGAGTAAATCTTCTCACATAGAAGAGGCAAGAAATCTTTTACAATTGAGGGTAAGAGGTGGAGGTAAAAGGGAATAAGTGAGCCTTACATTCATAAGATTTAGCTTAAGGAGGGAATAACATACACACTCAATTGGGTATCTTACCCTACAGGAATATAGGGGGATAGGGGATAGGACGGGGGGATAATATAAAGGAGGGGAAGTGGGAGGAGGGGGGTAATCAGAAGCATACACTTTTGAGGAGGGACAGGGTCAAAGGAGAGAATAGAATAAATGGGGGATGGGATAGGATGGAGGGAAATATAGTTAGTCTTTCACAACATGACTGCTATGGAAGTGTTTTGCATGACTATATATGTATAACCTATATCAAATTGCTTGCCTTCTCAATGAGAGTAGGGAGGGAGGGAGGATGGGAGAGAATGTGGAACTCATAGTTTTAAAAACTTATGTTAAAAATTGTTTTTACATGCAATTGGGAGGAAATCTATCTTGACCTACAGGAAAATAGAAGGGAAGGGGATAAGAGAAGGCATTGGGGGTGATAGAAGGGAAGGCAAATTGGGGGAAGGGGCACACTGTCTAGGAGTGGGGGGAGGGGAGAGATGGGGAGAAAATTTGGAACTCAAAATTTTGTGGAAGTGAATGCTGAAAAATAAAAATAAATTTATTAATAAAAAATAAAACATTAAAATTAAAAAAAAAAATTTAAAAGGCTTGGATGGAACATAACCATCATTCAAGAATGACTTAAATAGGGGCGGCCAGGTAGCACAGCAAGTAAGAGCACCGGCTCCAGTGTTGAGAACACCTGGAGACCGAATCCCGGGCTCAGACACTTAGCACCCACCCAGAAACACCTGGCCGTGTAACCTTGAGCAAGTTACTTAACCCCAATTGCTTAGGGGCGGCCAGGTGGCTCAGCGAGTAAAGAGCACCGGCTCCAGTGTCGGGATGACCTGGATCAAATCCGGGCTCAGATACTCAGCACCACACCCAGAAATAATAACTGGCCGTGTAACCTTGAGCAAGTTACTTAACCCCAATTGCTTAAAAAAAAAAAAAAAAGAATGACTTAAATATATTCTATGATCAAGGAGGAAATCTACAAAGATGACAGAACAGACAAATACAGTTTCCATATCTACCTAAACTCCTCAAAGGGTCACTGCTACTAAAAGAATCTGTGTGCCTCCTATGGCTCACTTCCATGGATCTACAGTGTAAGAGTTTCAGTGGGATTTGCTTATTAGCCCACTGCCCTGCTACTCTCTATGGATATCAGTGACACAGTAGATAGAGTTCTAGGCCTAGAGTCAGGAAGAACTGAGTTCAAATTTAGTCTTAGATACTTATTGGGTATATGACCCTGAGCAAGTCACCTAACCCAGTTTGCCTCGATTTTCTCATCCAGAAAATAAGCTGGAGAAAGAAATGGCAAACCACTTCAGTATCTTTGCCAAGAAAAGCCCAAATGGGGTGACAAAGAGTTGGACAGTACTGAAATAACTGAACAATAACTACAACAACAAATAAGATGCTTATGCCCAAACAGGGGAGGAGCTTGAACTTTCGCCCCATCCTCCCAATCAACTTGAGATCTGGGGGACTGGACTGGAAAAAGTTACAAATATTTTACTGAGACATTTGAACTGCCATATGCACGGTGAAGTCAGCAGAATAAGAAAAAAAGCAAAAGATGCAATGATTACAACAAAACAAATGCTGAGAAAAAACCATGACAAAATGAAACAAATTAATTTGGTCCCCATAGAGTTCAGAAAATGAACCTCTTTCCTTCCATTTCAAAAGTGGGGGGGGGCCTACAGGTGTGGAAGACTGCATATACTGTCACTACTTGTTTTTGTTCATTGCTTTTTCTCCTTTTTTTAAATCATTTATTATTTACTTGTTTTTGTTCATTGCTTTTTCTCCTTTTTAAAAATTATTTAGTATAAGGGACAGTTTTCTGGGTAAGAGAGGAGAGAGAGATGTATTTAGAAACAAAAATAATATAAAAACAAAATATATAAATAATTTTTAAAAAATTAATTAGTTGAGGGAAAACTCTTTTATTGATGTTTTTTGGTTCACCCCTGTGCCTATGAGCAGATTCTTGTCTGCCACCATCCCTTCCCCCAACTCCCTCAAATTTAACGTTTCTGAGGAGATCGTAATTAAGAAAATGTTCAAGGTCATGTTCTGGATGAACTTGGAAGTGGTTCAGATATGTTTCAGGTTTGCAATAGTTTCACTGAGATATGCCCAAATGGTGATGTCATACCAAAGGTATGACTAATTTCATACTTCAGATAGCACTTTCCCCTCCCCGAGAAAATAGCAAAGCAGAAATTATTTAGGGTCAAAAGTGACCAGAGAAACATAATCAGTCATTAGACTAGATAATCAGAGATCAAAGCCAAGGTACCAAAAAAGCTAATACTGTTTTCATGAGTTTGTATTTTATGATGCCTTATCATGAAATCAACTGGCTGGTAGGAAAATGTAGTGTTTTTTTTTTATTAGAGGGAATGGTGAGCAAGGTGCAAGGGAAGACTGAGGAGTGTAGTGAAGTGGGAAGAAGACAAGATTTGGAGTCAAAGGGTCAAGGATAGAGGCCTGTCCATCTGTGTGACCTTAGATAATTTTCTGTTCCTCTTTGGGACACAATTTCCTTAAGAATACATAATGGGGAACTGCCACTTCAAATAAAATAGGAGGGTTGGGTTAGAGGAATTAAAAGGCCCTTTCCACTCTAAATCATTGTTCCTAATTAACCTGTATACCCATAATGCACCATGGAAGCTCTCATGGAGTTGGTACCCATCAGGCCTACAACCTCAAATCTTCAACTTTGTCCACAGGAGAATGCCTAAAAGAAGCAGCCTGGTAACAGGCTCATCTCATCAATTCAATTCAATCCAACAAACAGTACTTTCTATTCACCAAGTAGTTAGCCCCTAGAGTTGTATCCCTAAAAAAACGATGGAATAGGAGATTATATTCTCTTGGATGATAGATTTAGAGCTTCTTATACACAGAGTTTGTATCCCAAAGATCACTTCATGGACCCAGAGAGGGTAGGGATTTTAGCCAAGGCCGCCCATAGAGGAGGAGGAGCCAGGATTTGAACCCAGGCCCTACGTCTCCAAATCTGCAGTGCATGGATTAGCCTCCTGGGAGCTTTACATGATAGCTAACTTAGTCTCCATTGTTGCTGATTGAGTTCATCACCTAGATAAGCTATTGAATATTTCTGGGCTTTGGGGGACTACTTCTGGCATCTATTGACATTAGCAATAAACTATAGGGAGTGAAGATAAAAAAATTATCTAAATAATAACTATAGTCAATACAGCCAACAAATTAATAAGCAAATGTTAACTGATGTCCTTTTATGGGCCAGGCATCAGGTTATGGGCTGAGGGTTGGACAAGCCTCAGTATAAAGGGTCCTTCCTTCCAAGGAGTTTACAGTCTGCTTTAGCAAACAAAACACATCGACCCGGAGAAATGACTAAAATCACAAATAGAAAATAAAATATTGATTTGACCATGAAATTTCTGTTATCTGTAATGACCAAGGAATGAACTATTTTGGTTAATTTGCAAATTTGGCTAAAGGATACTTACCATCTAGGCCACATAAGAATAAGTCAAAAACTGAGAGGTAAGTTGTATTCCTGACCTTTATTTTACACCAATCATTTCCTCCTCAACACCTCTCATTGAATCGTAATAAAAAAAAAATATTAAACCAAACCAACTTATACTGGAACTGTGTCTGATATTATATGCCTACTTTCCATATCCATGGATACCTCTACTTCTGATTTTCGAAGAATTTGAAATATAATAAAATGTTTTGTATTACACTTTTGCTGAACATGATTTAATCTGTGATGATTCAAAGGGGTTGTATCTTAAATGTCCCAAACAGAACTGAATTATGAGACACATGACATGATAGATACTCAAGACATTGAGAAATAGTATGATATAGTGGATAGGGACCTGGACTTGGAAGCAAAAGATCTGTGTGCAAATCCTGCCTGTGACTTTGGACAAATTATTTAACTATGCTAGGCTTTGGTTTCCCCATTTGTAAAATGAAGGGGATGGGGTAGACTGAGGTGGTTTCTAAAATCCCTTTAAACTCTAAATCTATGATTAAAATGTTTGTGGAATGAATGACTTTTTACTATTATTGGCTGGAGCCGACAGACTCCCCAGGGAAGGCGTCAACGCCAGGGTCATTGAAGCAGCCAGGGTTAATCCAGCCACACTCCGACTGGAGACAGACCCACAAGGGCCCCCAGAGTCCCAATCCAGCGATGCTTGAGAGACAGCCGCTGGGGGTATTCATAGCCCTATACAGCTGTTGCCAATTATGTCCTGTCAACATGTTTTGGTTGTAAATAGTTTCTTGTTTTGTTCTGTGCGGAGATTCTTTCTTCCTTTGCTCTCCTCAATCCTCTCAAATGATAAGCTCTTTGAGGGTAGGGCCCATACCTTTTTCTTTTGTATTCCTGTACTACTAGGTTGGCACAGTGGATTGAGCCCAGAATTTGGAGTCAAGACGATCTGAATCAATTCAAATCTGGCCCCAGACACTTACTAGCCATGTGATTTAGTCTCTATCTGCCTCAGTTCCCTCAACTAGAAAATGAAGATAATAACAGCACTTACTCCACAGGGATATTGTGAAAACCAAATGAGATATAACACTTGTTCTGGCACATTGTTGTTCAGACATTCAGTCATTTCCAACTCTTTGTGATTCTATATGGGGTTTTCTTGGCAAAGATGGTGAAGTAGTTTGTCATTTCCTTCTCCAGTGGATTAAGTCAACAGAGATTAAGTGACTTGCCCAGGGTCACACAGCTAGTGAATATCTGAAGCCAAATTTGAACTCAGGCCTTTCTGACTTCAGGCCCAGTGCTCTATCCACTGAGCTATCTAGCTGCCTATTTTGGCATATAGTAGTTGCTTAATTAATACTTCTTTCCTTCCTGTTCCCTTCCTGTTGACAGTGCCTGGTGGATAGGGATAGTTCAGGGATGGGAGAACATGCATTCAGCGAATATCAGTCTGCCTAGCACATTTTGACTGTTTCACATGAGTAGGAATGATAAAAAATGCTTGTGGTCATCAGTGTCTCTAGGGAAAAGAAAAACCCTTTGATCACAAGAAAGACTCCAGTCTCAGAAATGTTTTTGTGTTTTTTTTTTTAAATTTCAGTTGAATCCAATCAAATGGACTTGAGACAGATGGCTGTTGATGAGTTGGTCTTTCAAAGTTCAAGAAACACATTGGAAGAGATTGTGATAAGCTTGGACTTTTACCTCTGACAGTTCTAGGGGAGAAAGAAAAAAATTTGGAGATCTCTGTTGGTTATTCTTATTTTCCTTGTCATTGCCTGGTTGGTGTAAGGTTCTGAGGCCAGATCAGACAATCATCACACAGGCCAGGCCAGATAACCAGTGTCAGGCCAGTAGACATTCACACTATATCGGTTGATTGAAAGAAATGGAGATGTTTTATCTAGAGAAAAGATGACTTTAGGGGAAGCATGATAACTGTCTTCAAGCTGTCATCTGGAGCAGGGAATAGATTTGTTCAATGTGACCCCAGAGGGGCCTTGCAAAAGGCAAAAGTTGCAGAGAGCTAAGTTTAGGCTCAGTCAGAGAGAACTTCCTAACAATTAGAATTAGATGCCCAAAGAGGTGGTGGCTTACCCTTCTTTAGACATTTTCAAGCAGATGTTCTATGAACATTTGCCAGGTTTGTTATAGTAGAGATACCTTTTGGTGTATGAGTTGGACCAGATAGCCGCTGAGGTCCCTTCCAAATATCAAATTTGTGATTCCACACTATCAATGAAACTTTTCTTTGTAGAAACATTTTCAAAGTACAGGACATCAGACATCAATTTTAGAATTATTAAAATCAAAAGCTCACATGATGCAGAGCAAGAAGTAACCTCAGAAATCAATCAGACCAACTTTATTTTATAGATGAGAAAACCAAGATATAGACCAGCGACTCCTCACGGTCCCTCTCCCTCCAACATTTACCACTTTTATGTTTTATCTTTGCCAATTTGATCATTCTGAAGTAAAAAATTAGAATTGTTTTACTTTTCATTTCACTTATTATTTTATTTGTAGCATTCTTTCATGTGGATGATAGCTTGTATTTCTTTGTTTTCAAATTGCCTATTCTTAGACTTTAATCTGTTGGGGTCTGTCTTTATTCTTACATGTTTATATCAATTCCTTCCTTATCTTGGCTTATCAGAGATATTTGTTGTAGCAATTTTTACTGATTGACGGCTCCTCTTCTAATTTGAGTTGCAGCAATTTTGTACATACCAGAACTTATCAATTTCATGTCTTCAAAATTGACTCTTTTATCTCAGATGATTATCTCCATCCCTTAATTAGTTAAGAATTTTCCAGCCAGCCATAGCTGTACAAAGTGTTTCCTTAAATTCTCCTCTATTTTTTCATTGCATCATGACTTTTTATCTCTATTTATTATCTATTTTGAGTTTATTGGGGTATATGGTTTAAGACATTGGTCCAAATCTAATTCTTTTTAGACTGATTTCCAGTTTTCTCAACAGTTGTTTGTTTTTAATAGGGAGTCCTTATTTCATTCCTAATTATTTCCATTATTTCTCGAGATTCTCTTGACCTTTTGTCTAGATGAATTTGATCACCTTGTATTTTTGATAGCTTCATTGGTATGGCACTAAATCTGTAAATTAAATGAAGTGGCATTGCCATTTTTATTATATTAATGTGACCCAGTCATGAATAATGAGTGTCTTCAGTTGTTTTCCTTTATTTTCCTGAAGATTATTTTGAAATTGTATTCAAATAAGTCCTGAGGATGACTTTATAAACTATGTCACAGATATTTTGTACATTTTGTAATTATTTAAAATGAAATATCTTTTTTTCTTTGTCATCCTTTGGGATTTTGTTTCTGCTATACACAATGTACAAAGATATTACTGGGTTGTTAAATCTCTAGGATTCTCTAAATAATTCTCTAGGATTCTCATTAAAACATCCATAAATGGAGATAATTTTGTATTTTTGCCTATGCTTATTCTCTCACTTTTTTCTTCTCTTATTGTTATGATTATCATAGTACTACTTTAAATTATTGTGGTGACAATGGGCATCCTTGTTTTATCCTGATCTTAATGAGAAGGTTTCCAGTATTTCTCTACTACAAATCATGCTAGCTCTTGGTTTTAGATATTGTTTGTCATGTAAAGGAAAAGTCAATTTATTCCTATGCTTTTAAAATGTATTTTTAACATAAAGAAAACTGTATTTTGTCAAATGATTTTTCTTTATCTGTGTAACATGATCGTGTGAACTATATTTTTAGTATGCTATTATTTTTATAGCTTTTCTCATGTTGAATCATATATGCATTCATGGCATGCCTTGGTTTTCCCTGTGGCACGTGTTCATAATCACTTGGCCATAAGTAAAAGCCTAGTGATTGTTGCTCAGTCTAACTGTGAAAAAAGAGACCTGGGTTTTAGTTTTGGCTCTATCATTTCCTCTCTGTGTGACAATAGGCAATAATTTGATATCTCTGAGCCTAGACTGACTTACCTGTAAAACAGAGCTAATGTATAGACTTATTGTGAGGAAGATACTTTAAAAACTGCGATGCTTTCATTGTTGTTTAGTCTTCTCAATCATGTCCAACTCTTTGTGACCCTTCAGGGTTTTCTTGTTAAAGATACTGGAGTGTTTAACTATTTCCTTCTCCAGCCCATTTTACAGATGATGAACCTGAATCAAACAGGGATAAGTGACTTTTCCAGGGTCATACAGTTAGTAAGTATCTGAGGACAGATTTGAATTTAGGAAGATGAGTCTTCTCTGACTCCAGATTAGCACTCTATCCACTGTACCAAGTAGCTACCCCATTATAGTTGTAGATAAATCTAATATATTATTGTCACCTAAGTTCCCTTAAACCACTAACATTTTGTGATTCTATCACTTGGAAAGGAGGCCTCTAGATCTGTACCCTACCAGGTAACAACAACAAACAGAGGTTGTTTTGACCAGCACACTTTATGGGGAAGAAGCCAAATGGACAAGTTCAGGTAATGACCTTTAGAGCATTCCCTAAAGATAACAGGCTAAACTGGAGAGCCAGGAATTTTTATGGCTCATTGATATGCCTGTCCCCAGATATTGTGATGGTGATGATCCTCTTCTAAAGCCTTTGATGCATAGCCGGGACATTATGTAAGCAAAATCTTGGAACACTAGAACACAACTGTCGGGCTTGAGTGATGAAAGTTTTGATGTTGGATGAACTGGCTGGGGCCCAGGTGGGATTATACTTGATAAGTGTCAGGTGCTTAGTAACAGTATGGGGTGATGGAAAAAGATTTGGCCCAGGGGTCAATAAACTTGGGTTTACATTCCCGAAACATACCATTAACATCTTGTAGGACCTTGGGCATGTCACTTTATTCCTTTGGGCTTCAGATGTCAAATGAGAAGCTTTCCAACTCTAACAACCTATGATGATTTCCCAAGTTGTCTCACCTTGGGCTGCTAAGCGTTAGGCATGAAGGGACTCAGGTAACATAAGGCTAAATGAATACAGAATTTTTCTGTTTCCCTCCAGAGTAGTTGGATAAATGAGCTCCTCCAAATTGAGAACTCCAGTAAGGAAGGTGTGGGCTCAGTTTCTCTCTACAGTTGGACTATATTCTTGGACAGGTCCTGTGTCTGAAGATTTGAGGGACTAATTAAATCTGTGTCTGGAATGACCTATTCTCCCCAGCAAATCCATTCTACAGACCCTCTCTCTGTTCTTTGTTCAACTAATTGTTGCCATCTCCATGATTTTCCACAACCAGAACATCTTATCTCTGTTTTTTACTCTGTCTGGTCATTAAACCTGGCAGTAACTTCCGTTTCTCTTCCATTTCTTTTTGGCCAAACAAGTTTCTTCTCCCAAGAAGAGGACTTGGCAGAAGCCTCTTTCCCTCTCTGACTGACAAAGGGAGGAGAAAAGACCTACCCATAAAACTGAATAGGTAGGACAATCCCACAATTCCAGGAGCCTCTGGCTACAGATAGAATCCATTGATAAAGCAATCATCAGGCTTTTAGTAAGGGCCTACTCTGGGCTAGGCACTGTGCTAAATACTGGGGATTCAAAGAAAGACAAATGAGAGTCCCTGCTTTCAAGTAGCTCACAGCACAATGGGGGAGACAGCGCATGAACACTATACAAACAAGTTATATACAGAATAAATTGGAAACAACGCACTTTATCTAATCCTTTTTTAAAATAAGAAATGCATTCTGTAGAAGGTGAAATTTTAGCTGAGATTTGAAAGAAGCCAGGAAAATTAGGAGGCAGAAATGAGGTGGGACAGCATTCCGGGCAATGGGGTTGGCAGATGAAAATGCCGAGAGTCTGGAGATGGAGAGTCTTAGGTGAGAAGCAGCAAGGAGGCCAGAGTATGTGGGGGTAGAGGTTGTTGTTATTCATTCTTGCTTTTGAAGAGGACCAGTGACTTCACAGGGTCATGTCTTGTCTTGTATGTGAATTGGATTTAAGTGAGGCGGAATTGCACACAAAGTTGTCAGTCTCACTCTCTCTTCCAGAATTATTGGTCCAGTGGCAAGACAAAAGTCAAGACATGGTAGCATCTTTGATGTCTGACCAAGCTCTAAGCACTCCACAGTGCCTTCTTCAGCAGCCTTCATGGCTGTTGGAACAAATTGTCCTCATCGACCCATTCCACTGGGGAAAATCTTCATGTGTGTATTTGGGGTAGACACCCCACCTAACTCACCAATGGGTTTGAACTTCTTGGTTTACTCTTAACCTGGTTTAGTCCATCTGCTGAGATGGTTTTACCAGGATGTGTCTGTGGCTCATGCTACAACTTCTTGGGGCCCCAGGTGAGAGCTGAGTAATGGGTGGACACCAAAGGTAGATGAGCAGCCCTGTAAAGGGCTCAGCAAAGCCTCACACCAGAGGTGCTAGACGTTCTTGAGCACCCCATGCACAGGGTTGGGGATAAGGTGTAGGAAGGCTGGAAAGAATGGAAAGGGCCAAGTTGTGAAGGACTTTGAATATCAAACAGAGGACTTTATCTTCTTCACAAGAATGGCTTGCTTCATATCATATATCACTGTATTTCTGTCAGAAGCAAAACTGCCTGAGATATCAGTCTCAATTGAGCTAAGTATAACATTGCTTCTATCAAAGCTGCAAGTCACTGAACGTAGCAGGACTGACTTTTTGATCATCCCATCTATCCACTTATTTTCCTCATATAGCAAAAAGAGGTTTTTTTTTCTGTGGATGATCAATTTCTATATACACTGTCTTTCTTAATATTGCATCCTCTTCTCCCTATTCTGGCCCATTCATTTTCTACTGCATCACAGTCTTGTCACCACCAATTATGTGGGACAGAAGCAGCTACACAACCTTGTACAAAAAAAAATTTTTTTAGAAAGATCCTTCATATATTTGCAAAGCATGAATGTGTTCCTTCCACATTGTAACCTTCCCTTCGCATACTCCCAGAAGCACAGTAGCCAAGCTCTTTGGATTTTTACAATGGTGCTTCCTCCATCTCTATGGGCATCAAAGGAAGCAAGGAATCGCTTTGCAAATACTCATCCCAATTTGACAGCATTTAGAGCCTTTGTGTATTCTTGTGAGACTTCAAAAGGATACAGTGTAGGGTCTTGTTTGGTTTTTATTTTATCCTAATCTTAAATTCATTTATATGAATAAATGTAAAGAGAATAAATACAAAGTTGTTAAAAAATTCCATTTTAGAGAGAGGGTAGCAATAGTTTCTGGGATCAGGAAATCAATCCATCAGCCATTAATTTATTAAGGGCCTGTCATTTTCCGGGAATTGTACTTAGCACTGAGGATACACATACAAAGAATGAAACAATTCCCTAATTACAAAGAATTTACATTCTAATGGGAAGAACAATTAGTCATTTATGAATATATGCAGCATAAATGTAACATGAAAAAATCCATGTGCTCTGACTTCTACTGAAGCCCAAGGCGTTTTGTAGGCTGCTACTTACAAAGGGATACATGACTCCTGATTGACAGAGGGAATGCAGAGCCACTGCTATATACTTGCAAAAAGAGATTTACAAAAATATTTCCAGACATTCTTCAGAGTGACATATGGGCAGAGTACCCTTCCATGAGGTGTGGAAAATGATTAAGATTTTGGAATGGCAGACATGCTTGGAAAGCTAGCCACATCATGTCTCTGGACTTGAGATTTTAGAGACTGCTGGGAGTGGACCTCCTGGGGCTGAAATTATTCTTTATCTCTCCAGATTTGAGCTCAGCTTTCATTTCACTGCCAGCTGAAGAGCTCATTCATCTTATGGATGCGTTGGGATAGTCTAATCAATAGAACTCATATTTCTGTTGGCTGTTTTGTTTGGAAAAAATACGTTTACTCAGTATTTACTATCTGTGCTGGTCTCTTGTGGAACAAAATTTTAGTGGGAAGGAAGAGAGTTGGGGAGTGTAAACCTTAAGAGTGATCAGGGAAATGATCTTTGTTCTGAACTCGTTATCCCCTAGACTACCAATATTTGAGAGGGACAGATAAATATATTCATACTCCTCTCAGAGACTGAAGGGAAGAGTACTCAGGCTTGGGTACTCCTGGGTCATACCTGCCTCCTCCCCTCTGCCCCACCTAACACAGTTCATCCCTCTCTGAAGAGGTAGACCAAACCTCCGATCTTATCTCTTCATGCCGCCCATGAGCAGCATGTCTATATTTAGATAATCTACATGGGCACAGATATTATATGCAAATATACACAAAATAGTTAAACACAAGGGAGGGCACTGGCAGTTGCAGAAAGGTGCTACTTGAGCTGAGAGGAGGAGGATGAGAAAAATGAAAAGAGAGAAAAAGGAGGAGAAAGGACGCCAAGGATCGTTCCCATCACCTGAAATTAGAGGAATAGGTAGAGGCGAATTCAAGAGCAGAGATCTTCTAAGAAAGGGAAGATCACCAGTCTATTCACAAAGCAGATGTTGTATCCCTGCACATATCCCTAGAGGCCAACAGTGATCCTGAATGTCAATGGTATTTGGGCATTAAAGGGAAAAGTCGTGTTAATACCTCTATAATATGCATTTTATTATTTAATAAAAATTACTCTTTGGAACTAATTCTGAAAGGGTGACTTCCCTTCAGGGCAATGCTGTGTGGAGCTGCCTATTATTTGTCATGTCTAAATCACCCATAAAAATAATTGTCCTTGAAATTGGCCATTTGTGGTTCTAATAAGGCCTTGCACATGAGTGACCAACTGCCCTTGAAGAGACTGCTACAGGTGGATTGCTTGAGTGCTGCTTTGAGTGCCTCAGACTCTCCTGGGAGGAAAAAAGAGAGTCTGGAGAAGAACTCCCAATCGATCCATCAAATAAATTTGTCCTCCCTCTTTGGGGAGTGGGGGGAGGAAGTTGGAGGGGGTGCTGCTGCCTAGGGAAAATAACACTAAGAAGATTTAGGGCAAACTCTGTCTCCCTCAAATTTCTCTACTTTTCATGAGATGTAGGGAAGATAAAGAAGTCAATATTTGTAAAAACACTTGGAAGAGGAGAAGGGCTAAGTATTATTGGGAGTAGGTACAGGTTAGAATGCTAAAAAAAAAAAAAAAAAAAAAATGCCTTCCAAAAGAAGAAGGGTGACTTTGAATTGGCTTTTTCCAAGTGTCTAAAATGTCACCAAATGTCTGGGCTGGAAGGGATTGGAGACACTGAATTTGACCACTTTCATTTTTCAAATGAAAGGTTTTCACAATCTAACTAAAAGGCACAGTTTCTAAACACCTTTTCTCTGGGAATACCTTCCATATCCTCCATATATATCTTGTGGGGGCCATCTCCAGTAGGCCTGAGCTATATCTGGCCACATGACTCCAGAGGAGAAAATGAGACTGGTGACTTTGCCCAGCCCTCCCTCACTTAAATGCAATTCACTTACAAGTCATGTAAGTCAAGACCTCCCTGCTGTCATGGTCTTCTCGAAAATGAAGGACAAACAACAATATATGCAGGGTACATTGGTCAATATTTAACAACTGGATCTCTGGGGGGGGATGTATTCATGACATGCTTTTAAGTTGAATTTTTATTAGTAATATTTTCTCCAGTATTTGCTCGATAAAACAATAAATCAAGCCTTAGTTTGCAATGTTTGCCAATTTCTGATGTATACATGCTCACACTGAAAATTTAACAATTGACTCTCATTGGAACCGTCTCCAGTGCACCTCTGCTTAAATCATCTGTTGCTTGTCTTTCTCAGTGTCACCACTCAGGTTGAGACTCTTGTTATCTTCTCATTCATCTTCCTGCTTCCAATTTCTATATCTATTATCTGTCCTCAATATGCTCATCTCATAGGAATCTTCCAACTGACTTTGTATAATGTCTCTACCCTCATAACTTAAATGACTCTTTATTGCCTAAAGGGTAAATTTTGTCGCTGCTGTTCAGTACTTTTAGTCATGTCCAAATCATGACCCCATTTGGTGTTTTCTTGGCAAAGATACTGGATTAGTTTGCCATTTCCTTCTCCAGCTCATTTTACAGATGAAGAAACGGAGGCAAATGGGGTGAAGTGACATGCCCAGGGTCACACAGCTAGTAAAGGTCTGAGGCTGGATTTGAATTCAGGTCTTCTTGACTCCAGGCCTCGGGCACCACTTAGCTGCCCAGTCATCTGACATTCAAGGTCCTCCACAATCCAGTTTAAAAATATCTTTTCTATCTACCACTATTCCCCTCAGTTAGCTGTTTTCCTCATTCTCCCCCATGCCTGACCAAATCTTATCTAACTTTCAGGACCCAAGTCAGTTTTTATTTCTGTTGGGTAACCCTCCCTGCCTGCCCAACCTATTCTTCTTTCTCCCTACTCAAAATTCTGAAAGGGCATAAGCGTCTAGCACACCTAGTTGAAAATCATTCTTAACTAACTCCAACGGATTTCTTCTTTTTAACAAGCCACTGTCCTATGCCCTTAACGAGGTTGTGAACTTCTCAAGAAAAAGTTTTGTGTCTTATGTATTTCAATTCAATTCAGTAAGTGTTCACTGAGTGCCTGCTATGTCCTAGGCACTGCTCTGGGGATGTAGACACAAAACCAAAACATCCCCTGTCCTGTAACACAGATTAGAGTCTACATATCTACTTCTTTATTGTCCATAGTGCCTAGCAAAGGACTAGACATGTAGTAGGTGCTGGATTAATATTGTTTGATTGAACACAGAGTTACTTGGTGAATACCTCTGACTTCCCCCTATCAGAAATACACACTCATACACATCTACCTCTCGGGATATTTATGAATTTAAACTTAAGCCCATGAATAAAGAGCATGAGAAAGGCAACTAGAAACCATTTCTGTGTCCCAAAAGGCTACAAGCCATAGTTTGTGGTACAGTATCACCCAATTTGGGACAGCTAGAGCACCAGACCTGGAGTCAAGCAGACCCGAGATCAAATCTGACCTCAGGAAGGTGCTAGCTGTGTGACCCTAGGCAAATCACTTACCTCCGTTGCCTCTGTTTCCTCATCTGTCAAATAAACTGGAAAGGGAAACACCCAATCATTCCAGTATCTTTGCCAAGAAAACCCCAAATGTGAGCATAAAGAGTTGGACATGACTGAAAGACAACTGGATAACAATTTGGATTCCCACTCTCTGGATTCTAATCCTAACTCAATCATCAACTACTTGTAAAATTCTGGGCAAATTATAATCCCTCTGGGCCTCAATTTGTTAATGGTAAAATAAGAAGGCTGAATCAAATAATCTTGAATGTTTCTTATGGCTCTAAATCTGTGCTCCTATGATTCTATGTAAGCTAGCATCAGGGACAACAATTAGTCCTTACTTCTTGGGTAGGGAAATTGGGTTTAAAATGGCACCAAAGTTGAACCCCAAAAAGAGAGAATTGCAACATTCAGAGATAGAAGGGATGACAGAGATAATCATATCCAAGCTCTTCATTTTCCAGATGATGAAACCAAAGCCTGGAGATATTCAATGACTTTTCCAGTGTGAGATACAGAGTAAGTTGAAGAGCTGGGATTTGAGCCAAGTTTCCTCAGTTTCAAATCCAATGCATTTTTTTAAATGCACTTTCCATTATAGCATACCAAGCATCAACCGAATTCTCTATTCTGAGATATCTCCTTCCTCTCATGAATCCAAATCAATACCCAAGTCCTACACCAAGCCAACATCTCCTTCTTTCAATGTTTCCATTCTCTCAGTCTTATTGCATTCGAATTATTAAATATTCCTTAGTATTCCATGGTAGGTCTCCAGGAGCCTTGCTATACTCATTGAGTTCATTTATTATTTTTGTCTGTTTCTAACCTTGTTCCTTCCCATGACTGTGTGGCACTTTTCTGTGAAATAGAGGCTAATGAGGTAGATACCAAGTAGGCTACTATTCAGCCACTACCTTTAATATACAATTCTTTCATCCTGTGGCTCAAAGGTGGCCATCACAACATTTGGTTCTCCATTGTTACTTAAAGTTTCAGGATATCTGGTCCCCATTACCTGGTCTTTTCGAAAAACACTCTTGTTTATGGCCTTGAATCTTTGAGCTGTCTATTCAAAGAAGGATCATAGGATCATTTGAACACATAGCCTCACTCTTCAAGCTTCAGTAGAAATAAAGAGGTTGTTCTTATCTTTTGTACAACGATCATACGCTAAGCTGTTATTGCATTTTGAGACTCCAAACTACCCACAATAATTCTCTGAGCCCCCACTCATTGGTCTTCCCCCTTTAAACCATCCAGACTTTATCTCATTTCTTCATATCATTGTGAAAATAAGAAAAATTTACTTAGGTTGGGACATCAGAGGGCATTTACCTATGATCCCCTCCTCATGTTATAGATGAGGAAATCGAGCCCCAAAGAGGTTAAGTGAACTGCACAGAGTCACACAGATAATAATTGGCAGAATCAGGATTCTGATATGGATCCTTTAGCACCAAATGCGGCTCTTCCTACCCCAGCAGTCTGAGCACCCAAGAGCAAAGTCAACATTCAAGCCACCTGCTATGGACCATAGATGCTTCTCTACTCTTCATTACTCTATAGAAAAGAAACTGAAATAACCATCTAGGAGTTCTACCACCCTATAAGCAATAGCAGTCCTTGCCCCTCTGCTCAGGAAACTTGTTCATACTTGTGGTTCCAAACAGAAAAAAAACACTTCCAGAGGCCAGCATTTCCCATTCTTTCTCCCTCCGCCCCCCGCCCCGACCTCGCCTACATAAATTAAAATCACTCTAAAAACAGAAGAGTTGAGGCAGAACCCTGTAATCATCCACTTGTGAAACCACACAAATTAACCAGGTTAATAATTAATACGGGCGAACCCAGTGCCCAAGCCTTGAAACTGGTAGCTGCCTAGGCTGGTTTTTATGGCTGCCCTTTGAACAGTCAGAGATTCCATTTTATTGGGTGGCAGCCTGGCGGTGGTCTCCCTCTTTGTTTTTTGAACTCTGGAATTTTTATGTGTATGTACACACACACACACACATTCTTTTTTTTCTTTTTATTTTTTTTCCTCCTTCTGCTCTGTGGGATATAACCAAATCCATTTATAGCAATGAGAGAAATGCCTTGCTAAGGGTTTTATAGTTACAGTGGCTATAGGCCCCAAGCTGCACACACTAATAACACTCTAATTTTATGTCATTAGTTAACAAGAGTTCTTAGGTTTTTCTTGTGCAACATCTCGGATTTAATTACATAGCTAAGTCTCAAATGGGCATGTCAAACATGGATTATGTATTTTTAAAATACATATGGTATGTAATTACTATTAACACTGGCCTCTCCTGCTCTTAATGGCATCCCAAGATAGAGTCTGCCGGCAATTACAAGTAGCCCTTATTAAAATATGTGCTGCCTCCCACATCAAATAAAATTAATCAGTAACAAGCTGTCACGGTATTAGGTCATTTCCCCACATACGGTAACTCAATGAATGCCTTATCTGATGGGCTACTATGTAAGACTTTAGGAATTCTCCTCATATATATATATATATATATCCCTTTTGTTTTCTTTGTTATTTTTGGTTGTGCTGCATCTGAACTTGCAGTCATGGATCCTGAGTTCGAATTCTGGTTTTGCCTGTTATTGTTCATGTGACCTGGAGCTTAACTTAACTTAAACTCTCTAGACCACAGTTTCTTCATCAGGAAAACTAAGGGCTAGATTAGATGGCGTCCATCTCCACAGAGTGGTATCTGACACTTGTTTCTATTAGTTCTGAAAGAAAAAGATGCTCTGAGAGAATGCATTTAGACCATTAGAAGCCAACTGATGAATCTACCCCTGCCCCAAGCTTGGAATGTCTAGTCCTCTCATACTTTACTTCTTCTGATCTTGAGACTCCTTCTATATAGAGCCTTTCTTGGTCCTCTCACTTGTCCCACTAAGTATCACTTTGTATTTATTTTGTAGGTCCTTTTATAAATGTGTATTTTCTCTTCCAGTAAAATGTAATCTCCCTGGGGGCCGGTACTGTTGTATTTTTGTCTTTATATCTCCATGCCTAGCATAATGCCTTACTTACAGCTGGTCATTGTTCTTTCTCAAGGACTGCCTAAATGACATCACTACATTGGAGTCAAGGTACAGTGTATCCGACTGTGACTGATCAGAGCAATGGGGATCATCTCTAGTTATCCTGATCTATATCTCGCCACTGGACCCAGATGGTTCTGGAGGATAAAGTGAGGCTGGTGACCTTGCACAGCCCTGCCTCACTTTAATCCAATTCACTTACAAGTCATGGAATCACCTTCCTGATGCCATGGTCCACTTTGAGAACAAAGAACAAACAACAAGATCAGATCAAAATGAGTTTGGAACACTCTACCACAGCTTGGGTACAAATAGTCCATATGTGGACTCACTTATAGTAGATGCTTAATAAATGTTTGTTGATTGATTTACAAATGATTACTTAGAAAATGTGAGGAGAAATCTGATGATGACCTTTAACTGTATTTATCATGGGCATAACTGATAAACACAGTCCTCAGTTTCTCTGAACTGTGTTTTTTTAGTGAATGTTTTTAGTGGATATCTTTCAGCAGAGTTCCAGACCCCATCTGTCTTGAGATTTACCAAGTGGGTTGGTGTAAACTCATGAAAAAGAAAAAACTGAGAAGCGCTAAGGTTAAGAGGTAGATGTGGGAGAGAGAGTATGGAGAAAGAGGAATGGCTGTCAGGCAGAGGGACCCTTCAAGATACTGGTAGCTATTGATATTTCCTCTCAAGCATAGCCATTTGAGACTTGGTTACATTAGGATTAAGAAATAGGGAATATGGGAGAAGGTGACTTCAGAGAGAGATCATGTTTTACATATTGTTTACTATTGTAGTTGTGTGTTTCCTTGGTATCAGTGTGCTTTCTACTTCGAGAAAATTATTCTTGTTCTTAGTAGAATATGAAGCCACATGGCAAATTGTGACTGGATCTTTTGGTGGTAGCCGAGGCTTAGGGGGAAAAAAAAAGGTGTTTAGTGATGGGAAGATGGCTAAACAAGCTGCAGTCCATGGATGTAGTGGAATGTTACTATTCATGAGAAGCAACAAATATGGAGAATCCCCAGGAAGACGTATGAACTGATGCAGAGGGAGATAAACAGCATCTGGAAAACAATGTTCTCCATGACACTAACAATGAAACATGATATGACACTAAATGATGTGTGATTGTAGTGCCCAAGTTTAATTATAGAGAAGTTAAGAAAATACACATTTAATGCCACCTATCTCCCAGGGTTAACATGAAAATCAAATGAGATTTTCTAAAATGCTAGGCACAGTGGCTGGCGTACAGTAGGTGCTTAACGAATGCATATTTTCTCTTTCTTATCTCTTTTCTCTATCCTTTCCTTCCTTTCTCATTTACTTACATTATTCCATTTCTTCCTTCCATCCTTCCTTCATTTTTCCTTCCTTCCTTCCTTCCTTCCTTCCTTCCTTCCTTCCTTCCTTCCTTCCTCTCTTCTTTGCAAAGGTGAGGGACAATGAGGATGAAATATTGCAAATTAAAATACATATTATTGCCCTGCTATGTTCCAAAAGTGGATCTATAGGTTCCAGTTGCAATATGAGAAGTTTAAGTCACACATCAGAAATTGTAAGTAAATAGATAATTTGAGGTGAATGGAGAACCTCCTCCAGAGAGATTCTAATTAATCTAGTCACACATATGTTAAAGTTGACAAATATTTTAAAATGTGTGTGCTCAGCACTCAGTGGCTTAGACAAGGAAAATAAAAGCTATAACTCCTGCCCAGAGAATCTTGCCATCTAATTTGAGAGATAAGATAAAGGGGTAGATGGGTAGGGGGGAATAAATGATCTCTCAAAGTCCATTTAATCCTAATACTAAAACCCTTTAGCTAGAAGAGACTTCATTGGCCATCTAATCCAGTCCCTTTCATTTTACAGATGAGAATAAAACCCAGAGAGGCTAATTGGGTGATCTGATCAAGGTCACATAGGCAGCAAACATCAGAAGCTCACTTTCTTCTGTCTAAAACTCTTTCCTCTATGCCACCTTCCCTTCCTATATAAAATATAAACTGAGAAATGTAAATGAAAGGTCACGCTTGTTAGTGCTCACTTCTCTCAAAGGGATTTGTCTTTTGACACATCATTTATATTCCTACCAGGAGACAAAATCATTTAGGTAATTTTCCTTCCAGGCTTGGCCAGCCCAGAATTTCTGGACATATGAGTGACCCCTACCCCTGAGCACAGGTCTTTTCTGACTTGTTTTCCAGAAGCCCCTTGTTCTCCTCAGGCCAGCTCGGTAGCAGGAGAGAAGTAGTCCTGATACACCCAGACTTGTAATCCCCATGGGGTCTCTGAGATTGCTTGGTTTTCAGGATATTGGCCACATGGGCCACAAAGATAAGTCTGCACCATTAAGGTTGTCATGCAGAGCCAGGCACTGTCACACTGCTCAGGATTCACCAGCCATGCAGACGAGACAAATTCCAGAACACTTTAACAGAACTGGGGAGTATCAGAAGGTGAGAACTGTTCTCGCATTTAATTGTTTTCCAGTTTCAAAAAGTGCCTGTCAAGGTCAGACTCCCCCAGAGGGCAGTTGGCATGTGCTCAGGGACCTGTGGGGGAACCTTTGCTTTTTATACTTTTCCAGGGAAAAGGAGAAGCCTCAGCCTCTAGAAACTCAGCCTAATGGCTATTTTATACATTATGGGAATCTCACTTAGCCTCCTTTATGAAACTCATTCAATCATGATGTTGTCTGTATGTTTTAGTAGTACATAGGAAACTTTTTCACTCAACTCTACAGATCTTTGTTGGGGGAGGAAAGACATGACCTTGAAGCCAAATTCAATCCACTGGGAAAAGGAATTTGTCATTGAAGTTTCATAACTGCAGTGAGAATAGACTTTAAACCTAAAATTTCTAAGTTGCTTTCCATCAATCAACAAATCAACTAGGTATTTATTGAGTGTCTATAACATGCTTCAAACCACTGTACTGGGCACAATGGGTAATGCAAAGAATCTGGGTGTGGAGATAAGACAGAGAGACATAAATATGTACATAGCATCATAGCCCTGGAACTGCAAGGGCCCTCAGAAGCCATTTAGTCTAATCTCCTCTTTTATAGATGAAGAAACTGAGGCCTAAGGAGGTTAAGACAGGATTAGACAAATCACAGGGACATAACTTTAGAGTTGGAAGGGTCCTTAAAAGTCATCTAGTTCAATCCCTTCATTTTATAAATGAGGAAACTGTCGCCCATGGAGAGGAAAGTAAGTTATAAGTCACCCAGGATTTAGTAGCACCAGGGTATTTGGGAGTGAGGGAGATTCCCTCACTCCGAAGCTGGTGCTCTTAAACGAACACACAAAGGTAATTCTGAAAAGCAATGGTTGCATTTGAGCAGTACAGTGGTGACTGTAGATTTCATATTTCTCTTCTTAAGCCTTCTCCTTTCTTCTTAAAATGATGCAGTTAAGAAATGAGAGAAATCATTGTGTTTTGTGGTGGTCGGAAGAGGCATTATGTTACAAATGAAACTTGAGCTGGGCTTTGAGGGAAATGTTAGACCAAGAATGGCAGTGGAAGGTGTGGGAGATGGGGAATTTTACAGTGAAGAAGAACATATGAGCAAAGGCAGAGGAGAATCAATCCATTCCTTGGTGGGAGAGATGGAGTAGAAAGTTCCTGCCTACAAGTGATGGGATAAAATCTTGGAAGACTAAACTGAGGTCAGATTGTAAAGCGTCTTCTATGACAAGTTAAGAATGTGTCCTTGATGGAGAAACAAGGAGAGATTCTGAGCAAGCCAGTTGTCGGGATGTTGTTCATTCTTCATTCTCGAAAAGGACCAATGACATTTCAAGGGTTATGTCTTGACTTGCATGTGAATAATACTTTAGATTTATATGGATTCTCATTTCCACTGGCAACTTGTGCCCTGTTGAGAAACTCCATGGGGTCAAATTTGTACATTGGAGAGAGTGAGGAATATAGGAAGGTTATCTGGAAAGCTCAGTGTCTTTGGAGTCAGGGGACTTCAGTTCAAATCCTGCCTCTGATTGTTATTAGCGATGTGGACTTGGACAAGTCACAACCTCTCCAGACCTCAGTTTACCCATTTGTAAAACGAGGGAGGAAGCTAGGTAGTTGAGTGGACAGAGTGTTGGGCTTGGAGTCTGGGCACACCTGAGTTCAAAGCTGGCCTCAGGCACTTACTAACTGTGTAATGTTGAACAAGTCATTTAACCTGGTTTGTCTCAATCTACTGGAGAAGGAAATGGCAAACCACTCCAGTATCTTTGCCAAGAAAACCCCATGGAGAGTATGGTCCACAGGGTCATGAAGAGTCGGACATGACTGAAGGACTGAAGAACACAATGAGGAAGCTGGACCATGCGATTTCTGAGGTTTCTTCATCTTCTAGATGTATGAAACCTTCCTATTAGATACTAATAGAAAAAGTGATCATTTTTTCCTCCAATGAAACATGCAAATTGTGCTGTGATCATGGTTGAATATTGGCATCAGGGTGGGGTGGGGAGGTTGCTGGGAATACAGAGTATGGTTCTGTTTTATTTGTTTTTAATCTTGTCTTTAAAGATTTCCTGCTTAATCTCCCTCTGCACAGAAGTTAGTTCTAAGGAAACAAGGAAACAAAGGCCCCAAAGACAAAATGATAAATGGGTCTGTGGAGTCCAAAGCTCTTTGCTTAGCCAAGTACTTCACTCGGAAGCCGAGAATTAAGTGAATCAGCTTTTGAATGAGGATGTGTTGAGAGATACTAACTGAAGACAGGTAAGTATAAAAGTATCTTCTGGGAGGCTGAAAAACATGGTGAAAACACACTACAAATTATTATGCTATAAACACAATCACACCATCCATTCTAAAGTATGGTGTATCTTCTGTTATGTCTTAAAGATGCTCACCACTGGCCAATCTTCTCTAATGATGGAAACTGTAACTAGGGAGGGATAAGTAGTATTTTGTCTCAGGACACCAAAATGTATAGTGTGCTGACATCACATATACTCTTTTAGTATCATTTTAAAACCGTTTGTTTTTGTTGAGACCTGTGATTTCAAAGATGTGGAGAAATGTCAGTGAGGAAACCCTCATCATCACAAATCTACCTCTATTCCTAGGGGTCATCTCCAGTCGTCCTGATCTATATCTCTCTACTGGACACAGATGGCTCAGGAGGAGAAAGTAAGGCTGGTGACCTTGCGCAGCCCTCTCTCACTTAAATGCAATTCACTTACAAGTCATGGCATCATCTTCCTGATGTCATGGTTGTCTTCAAGAACAAAGGCCAGACAACAACAATACTCTCTATTTCTAACTGCTCTGTTTCTGTCAAGGGCACCACTATTGTTCCCATCATCTTGAAGTATAAGTTCACCAACATAACGTCATTCTCAACCACTCATTCTTCTTCATTTCCCAATATCTAATGAGTGACTAAGACTTTTCCATTCTACCTCATGGATAGCATCTTGCACAAATCTACTATTCTGGGATGGTTTCAAAGAAACCTCAGAAGACTTGTATGAACTGATGCAGAATGAATTGAGTAAAATTGGCAGGATAATTTGTAAAATAACAATATCATAAAGACAAATTTGAAAGACTTTGGAATTCTGATCAACAAAATGACCAACCACAATTCCAGAAGACTCATGATGAAATATATTACCTACCTCATGATAGATGGATTTGGAGTGCAACTTGAGGTTTTTTTTTATCTGGTGGTAGTGGTGGGAATGAAAATAATTTGAGGGATTTCATTTATTTGTTTTTTTTCTTTTGCTTGTTTATTTGCTTGACTATACAAGTTTGTACTTAGGGTTTTATTTTTCTTGCTTTTTCCCCCTTCTGTTTTTGGGAGTTGGGGGAAGCAGTGAAGATAGAGAATGAGAATCTTTATGAAAACAAAATGAAATTTAATTAAAAAAATAGCAAGATCAAATGTCCCCTTCTTTCCATTCAAATATCTGCCACTCTCATTCATCACTTCTTCACTTCTTCCCTGGATTTTTGCAATCATCTCCTAATTGGTCTTCCTGTCTTCAGTCTCTCCCTATTCCAATCCATCCTCCATCCACTGCCAAAAGTCATCCTCAAAGCACATGTTTGTGTTTCGATGCTCTAATGCTTTCATATTGACTGTGATCAAATGCAAACTCCTCTTTTGGGCATTTAAAACCCTTTATGGGGGCCAGCTATGTGGCACAGTGAATAGAGCACCTGCCTTGGAGTCAGGAGGACCTGAGTTCAAATCTGGCCTCAGACACTTAAAACTTACTAGCTGTGTGACCTTGGGCAAGTCACTTAACCCCAATTGCCCTGCCTTCCCCCCTGCAAAAAACAAAAACAACCTTTATGGGCTAACTTCAACCTTCCTTTCCAGATGTTTTATACATTACTCCCCTTCACGTACTCCATAGTCAAACTGGCTTTCATTTTGTTCTCCAACGTCAGCATTCCATCTATAGTTAATGTGTTGTAAAGTGGAGTTCTTTAAGCTATGTGGTCCTAATGGCCATAGAAAACTAGTGGGCCATAAGCTGGCATCTTCTACCCTTCCTGTGATTCACCCAAGGTAGTACAGCTCTCCTATGCAAAGCCAAACTCTAGAAAAGACTATTTGGATAAGGCCACCCTCTTTACCCTAGAAGCATCCTTTTGCTTGACCCTCATGTCCAGAGCTGTAAAATCGCCCAACATCGGCATCCTGAGACCTTGTACGTTTTGCCTGGTCCTCATGTGAATGGCCCTTTGTGGTGATTGTATGTGTCCTCCTTAACTAACCATGCTATCCCCTATCCTAACCTGGTCTTGCTTCCTTTGTTTATGCCATGCTCTCCGTGGTAATAAATTGAGTTACAAGTGAGTCCTAAGTATGTATTCTTTCTAAATCTTTGAGGCTCAAGTTGGCTTCTTCCTGAGCTTAAGGCATGGGAGCTCAGTCCTATGTCCTAAACTCAGTAGCTCACGGACTCATTCTAATGCACCATCTCTCAAAGCTATGCCTTTACATAGACTATAGTCGACTTCTAGAATGTTCCACCTCCTCATGTCTACTTTTAAAAATCTCCAACTTTCTTCAAAGGGTGGCTAGGCAGTGGATAGAGTGCTGGGCTTAGAGTCAGGATGACTCATCTTTGTGAATTCAAATCCAGCTTGAGACACTTACTAGCTGTGTGACTCTGGGCAAGTCACTTAACCCTGTTTGCCTCAGTTTCCTCATCTGTAACATGAGCAGGAGAAGGAAACAGCAAATTACTTCCATATATTAGCCAAGGAAACCTCAGATGGAGTCACAAAGAATTGGACACACCTCAACAGTCAGATCAACTTTCTTCGAAGCTTTGCTCAAAGATTATTCCTATATTAGGCCTATCTAGATTTCTTCCCCAAATCGTCACCAAAAACAAACCAAAAAAAAACCCCTAAACCCCTTACTTTGCATTTACTTTTCTATGCATAAATTGTGTGCACTGGTAGAATGTTATTTTCTTAAGTTCTATCTTTGCATCCATAATGCTTAGCACTGTGTCCAGCACACAGTAGAAGCTTAACAAGTACTTACCAACTAATTAAGTGTAAATTGACGACTCATTTGTCATTTATAGTTTTAGAAAGTTCTAGGGCAGCTAGGTGGCACAGTGGATAGAACACCAGCCCTGGTGTCAGGAGGACCTGAGTTCAAATCTGATCTCTGTCACTTACTAGCTGTGTGACCCTGGGCAAGTTGTTCAACCCCAATTATCTCAAAGTTCCCCAGACACTGAGAGGTTTATAAATATCTTGTCCAGGCTCACACAAACAGTGTACCTTGAAGGTAGATCTTGAACTCAGGTCTTCTTAACCCTGAGATTGGCATCTTTCCATTATAGCCCAATCTAAAACAGGAAGCTACCAGATTATAGACTTCCTCAGCTTCCCCTGACATCAACAGACACATGAGTTCCTGAACGTCTTATCCAAGCCTATTAGTAAGATACACAGGAAACAACACAGAGGAAGACTGGCCAGAAAACAGCAGACCACCGGAGCAGAGCTACTTTGAGGTTCTTGGAGAGTTTGTTATATCTGTCTATCTGTCCATCTGTCCATCTGTCTATCTATCTATCTATCTATCTATCTATCTATCTATCTATCTATCTATCTATCTGTCTGTCTGTCTGTCTGTCTATCCATCTATCATCTATCTATCTATCCATCTATCTATCTATCATCTATCTATACAATGCATATATGTACATAAATATGCATAGGTATATATAGGTATGTATATATATAAACAGAGGTATATATGTGTATATATACATTTATTTTTAATTTTCCTCCAGTTACATGTTAAAACAATTTTTAAACTTTTTTTAAGTTTTGAGCCCCAAATTCTATCCCTCTCTCCCTCTCCATGAGATAGTAAGCAGTCAGATATAGGTTATACATGTATAATCATGTAAGACCTTTCCAGATTAGTCATTTGAGAGTTGACCTATTATTCAATCCCTAATGCTCTTACACATAGCTCTTCGTACAAAAGGATGTCCTGGACTGGTCTTTTTTCTTCTTCCTTTTTTTTTCTTTTCAGAGCAGGAAAAGCAAAGCAATTGGGGTTAAGCAACTTGCCCAAGGTCACAGGCTAGTTTTTGTGTTAAGTGTTTGAGGCCAGATTTGAACTCAGGTCCTCCTGACTCCAGGGCCGGTGCTCTATTCACTGTGCCATGGGGCCACCTCCACTTGGACTGGTCTTTAAGAGCTCTAAAGTTAAGGAAGCACAAGCTGGCTTTGGCAAAGTAACGTGGGCTTTGGAGTTGAAGGATTTGGGTTTGAATTTCCTCTCAGCCATTTACTACTCATGTGACTTTCAGCAGGTCTCCTAACCTCCCTGATTCTCAGTTTCTTCTGAATCTGTCAAATGAAAAGGTTGGACCAGATGACCTCTGAAGTTCCTTCTTGCTTTAAATCTAGGAACATATGAGCTGCTGGGGTACAGTCTCAGCTGTGTGCCTCGGCCCCTATGCCTTTTACTAACAATAGAACTGAAAACATGGGCATCATCCTCGTATCCTGGCAACAGCATGATGATGGAATTGTGCTGTAGTTTTCAAAAATGGCTTGGCTGTAAAAATTATTTTTGACCAGAAGAATGTACATGGCCCCACCCATGCTTGCTAAGGCATTCCTCCCCCTTCATCAGCTCACTGGATGAAGGGTATAAATGTCTTATTGAAGCAAACACGCTCAGTGTTTCCCAGGAGCACAGATTCCAGTGAAAACACATTAGAGGGTGCCAGCAACAAGAAGCCTATTTTCTTATTCCTATGTATACTTTTGTATGCTCTCCTGGAACTCCTCCCAAACATAACACCAATCCCCAGCACTTCAGATACAGTGAGGCACACCAGAGAGATTCCATGGATATGGTCTTATTAAGAACCAGGTTCAAATCCTATGTCAGAAATTTGCTAGCTCTCTGACTCTCACCACCCACTTACCCATTCGGGTCCTCAGCTTGATCATCAGTAAAATGGGAATAATAAAATTCCCTGTCTCACAATGTTTTTGTGAGAGGATCACATGAGATAATGTCTATAATGCACTCTGTAAACCTTTTTGTTTATTCAATTAGTAATGTCTGATTCTTTGCAACCCCATTGGAGGTTTTCATGGCAAAGATGCTGGAGTGATTTGCCATTTCCTTTTCCAGCTCATTTTACAAATGAGGACATTGAGGCAAACAAGGTTAAGGTACTTGCCCAGGGTCACACAGCTAGGAAGTGTCTGAGATACATTTGAACTCTGGTCCTCCTCACCCTAGTGACATCTGTCTATCTACTGAGCTGCCCTTGTAAACCACAAACCCTAATTTGAGCTACTATTAGCATTGGTCTGGAGGAAATAGGCTTATTACATCCCAGTCTTTCTTAACTCTAGCTAGCATATTTATTCTTTCCCTTAGAGGATCAACTTTTTAATCATTTTTATCAGGAACTTTAGTAACATTCACAAATATGAATATTCCTATAGTAAAGAACAGAAAAGGATAATATATGAAACCACAGATATTCTTTACAAACAGCTTATTTTTAAGTATACACACACATATATGTAAACAACAGCATTTCTGTATATAACCAACAAAAGTCTGTAGGAAAGAAAGGAAAAGACATTCTATTCAAAAGAACTCTAGAATATATAAAATACTTGAGTGTTTACTTACCAAGACACACACAGGAACTATATAACTACAACTATAAAACATTCTTTTTTTTGCTTTTTGGAGGGCAATTGGGGCTAAGTGACTTGTCCAAGGTCACACGGCTAGTTTTTGTGTGAAGTGTCTGAGGCTGGATTCAAACTCAGGTCCTCCTGACTCCAGGGCCGGTGCTCTATTCACTGTGCCACCTAGCTGCCCTTACAAAACATTCTTTATAGAAATAAAGATAGACTTAAAAATGTGGGAGAAATGTTTGTTGGAAAGTAGAACCAATATAACATAAATGGCAATATTCTCTAGATTAATCTGTTTATTCAGTGCCATTCCAATCAAAGCACTAAAAATTACTTTATAAAGATAGAAAAAAATAATAAAATTTATCTGGAGAAGCAAAAGGTAAAGAAGCTCAAGGGAAATAATAAAAAAAATGGGCAGGAAAGGGACATAAAAGTATCAGATCTTAAACTGTACTACGAAGTAGTTATCATCAAGGCTATTTAGCATTGGTTTAAAAAATTGGAGGGGGCAGATTCAAGATGGTGGAGTAAAGGCAGAGACTCGCCTGTGTTCTTCCCCAACTCCTCCAGATACATTTACGAATTATTGTAAACAAATTCTAGAGCAGCAGAACCCACAAAAAGACAGAATAAAGCAAATTTCCAGCCCAAGACAACTTGGAAAGTCAACAGGAAAGGTCTGTTGTGGCAGGGTGAGAGTGGAGTACAGTCTAGCACAGGCTGCACCAGCACAGCCCTGGCCCCAGGAAACCAAGAACAAGCCTTGGGAGTGACTGAATCAGCAGTGGCAGTGGCAGCAACAGGGGCTGCTTTCAGAGCTCCCAGTCCACAGACAATAAGGGGGTCAGGAGAAGATCCCAGGGATCTCTTTGCTAGCAATGAGGCAGGACTCTGTTGCTTTGCCCATACTGAGATCCAGGTCACGGTCTCACATGGTAATACCAGGGCTAGGAGGTGCACTAGAATAGCAGAGCTTGTAGCAGCAGCGGAATGTGTACCCTCCTCACAGGACCAGGGAAGAGAGTGCTTAGGGTCACTCATAGACCAGAGCACAGGGCAAGAGAGGAGTAAACACCTCTCAGATCATACCACCTTGGAAGAACTGAAAATGTACAGGTCCCTAGAAGTATCTCTGAAAACAGCTGCACAAAACCCCCTGAAGCTTGGCACAGTGCACCCTCCACCCTGGAAGCAGAGCCCTACTTTAGCAAAGACTTAAAAGTCAACTAGTAGGCTGGGAAAATAGACAAACAATGGGTAAAAACTCTGACTATTGAAAGTTACTATGGAGACAAGAAATATCAAAACAAGCACTCAGGAAAAGACAACAAAGTCAAAGCTCCTTCATCCAAAGCCTCTAAAAAAATATGAATTGTCCTCAGGCCATAGAAAAGCTCAAAAAGGATTTTGAAAATCAAGTATGAGAGGTAGAGGAAAAATTGGGAAAAGAAATGAGAGGGATGCAAAAAAATCATGAAAAACGAGTCAACAGCTTAGTAAAGGAAACATAAAAAAATACTGAAGAAAATAAAACCTTAAAAACAGACTAAGCCAAATGGTAACAGGGGTCCAAAAAATCAATGAGAAGAATGCTTTAAAAAAAATAGAATTGGTCAAATGAAAAAGGAGAACCAAAAGCTCACAGAAGAAAATAATTCCTTAAAAATTAGAATGCAGCACATGGAAGCTAATGAGGAAGCTTTACGAGGAATCAAGAAACAATAAAACAAAACCAAAAGAATGAAAAATCGAAAACAATGTAAAATATCTCACTGGAAAAACAACTGACCTGGAAAATAGATCCAGGAGAGATAATATTAAAATTATTGAATTACCTGAGAGTAGTGACCAAAAAAAGAGCATAGACATTATCTTTCAAGAAGTTATCAAGGAAAACTGCCCTAATATTCTTGAACCAAAGGGTAAAATAGAAATTGAAAGAATATACGAATCACCTCCTTAAAGAAATCCCAAAATGAAAACTCCCAGGATTATTATAGCCAAATTCTCCAGATCAAGGAGAAACAATTCAAGTATAGTGAAATGACAGTCAGGATAACTCCAGATTTATCAGCTCCTACATTAAAGAACTGGAGGGCTTTTAATATGATGTTCTGGAAGTCAAATGAGCTAGAATTACAACCATGAATCACTTACCGAACAAGATTGAGTATAATCCTTCAGGGGGAAAAAATGGATATTTAATGAGTTAGAGGACTTTCAAGCATTCTTGATGAAAAGATCATTCTAAATAGAACATTTTACTTTGAAATATAAGACTCGAAAGAAACATAAAAAGGCAAGCCAGAAAGAGAAATCATGAGGGACTTAATAAGTTTAAACTATACTCCTACATGGGAAGATGATATTTGTAACTCGTGAGACCTTTCTTACTATTAGGGTAGTTAGAAGAAGTATATATAGACAGAAGGTTCAAATGTGATCTGAATATGAAGGGATAATATCTAAAAGATAAAATTAAGGAGAGAGAAATGTATTGGGAGAAAGAAAAAGGGAGAGCTAAAATAGGGTAAATTATCTCAAATAAAGGAGGAAAAAAAAAGCTTTTACAGTGGATGAGAAGGGGAGTAAGGTGAATGGGAGTGAGTGAATCTAACTCTTATCAGAATTGGCTTAAATATATAATTACTCTCATGTTTATGGGAAAGCTGAGCTCCTCTAAGACTTTTCTGGTTGTCTGGAAGTCCAACAATGATGTTTTTTTGATAGACCTGGAGAGAAGAGTAGAGAAAATGCTATTCTATAACTGACTAGGGGAGGTGGATGTCCTTTTATTCAATAGCTGTGTTCCTCAAAAAAATGTGTGTAAATCAAACTTGGTCAGATCCCACCCTTTTTCCCCATTACTTCATAGTATAATTTCAAAGATGCTTGATCTTTAATTGATGATATGGTGAATGACATGGCATACTCCATACGCCTGTGTGTGATTTCAGCAAAGTGGCTGCTATCTTTTATATATCTATGTCGAGCAAACTATTACTGATGTCACAGAATTTTACAAGAGGAAGGAACTTCTGGTCTAATCCATACCTGAACCAGGATGCTCATTATGTCTCAGCCTACAAGAATTCATTCTGCATTTTTCTGAAGACTTTTAATGAAGTAGGGAACCAAGCTACTTCCAAAGGTACTCATTGTATTTTTGGATAATTGATCATTAGAAGGTTTTTCTTTATATCAAGCCTATTTTTTTCTTTTTTGTAACTTTAATTGTTTTGGATTCTTTCTTTTGGGCCCAAACAGAACAAGTCTCATTTTTTCTCCATAAGACAGTCCTTTAATACTAAAAAGCAGCTATTAAGTCTTCTTCTCTGCTTCAAGTCTTCACTTCTTCAGGCTAAACATCCAACTAATGAAGAAGTGTGTGTGTATGTGTGTGTGTGTGTGTGTGTGTGTGTGTGTGTACGTAGGTAGGTAGAAGGGGGATAAGTTTCCCTTCCCCCAAGCTCAACTGATAGGATGTAATCACAGATGATAAAATGTTATTGTGTTAAGAAAGTGTTAACCTCCTGTTTTCCCTTTATGAAGTAGGAATATCATTCTTTGATTAAGACAGAAGGTAGGAAACAATTGGATGAACAATGATTGGCCATGCCCTAAGGTAACAGTACAATCAGCTGGAGGAAATTAGCAAAGAGCTATCCCAGGCAAGAGACAGATGATACAAGGAGAGGAAGGGCATTGGGGTCTAGTAATACAGGACCTCAGTTTCCTTACCTTTGTAATCAATGGGTGTGACTAAATGACCTCTAAGGCTTCTGCCAGTTCTAAATTTATTAATTAGTATGGAGTGAATAATAATAATAATAGTCAACATTTATATAATACTGTGTTCAATTCTTTACAAATGTCTCATTTGATCCTCCCAATGACCCTATGAGGTGGGTGCTATTATTACCCCTCTTTTACAGATGAGAAAAAGGAAGCAAATAGAGGTTAAGTGACTTGCTCAAGGTCATACAGATAATGAGCATCTAAGGCCAGTTTTGAACTCAGGTTTTCCTGACTCCAGAACCAGCACTCTATCCATCTCACTACCTAGCTGCCTAGGTATGAACAAGAGGGCTCAAGGTTGAGAAACTCAGAGTAGGGGTTATGAGAATGTATTGATTTTGTTTCTCCAAAATAACATGCATTTTAGAGTTGTTAGTTACCAAGTGTGACACTGAGTCTAGAGATAAAATAGGCATTATGATGTTAGAAATAACAGAAAAGCAAAAGATAGAGAGAAAGGAAGTAATAAAGGAAGGAAGGAAGAAAAAATGAAAGAAGGAAGGAGGGAAGAAAGGAAGGAAGGAAGGAAGAAGGAAGGAAGGAAGGAAGAAGGAAGGAAGGAAGGAAGGAAGGAAAGAAGGAAGGAAGGAAGGTTTGTACATGGTGTCAGTTGGAGAAATGAGAGAGTGGCATTGTTTGTATATCATGTCAGTTGGAAAAAGAGCAATATAGTGGTTTATCCACAGGTATTGAATAAATTAGATATGTATTTTTACTTATTTGATTCATTTTTATTAGATATTTGATTAGAAATAAATACAATAAGAATTAGAATAAACATATTAAAAGGCAATAGGATGGCTCCAAGGACTCTTGAAAACAAAATGGCATGGATCTCTTCCACCTCTGACAGTCTATCATTCTAGGAATCTACACATCTTCCTCTTCCTCTTCCTCCAGGAAGCACTAGCTGAAACTACATCTGTTCCCTAAGCAGAGAAAGATCTTTCCATCCATGTTCTTCTTCAACAATCCTTCATTTTGTGCACAAAACAGATGTGAACTGTTGCCCTTCAGTCCCAACATAACAAATGCGTCATCATCCAATGGACCAGTCATGGAGTCTGCTGGCATCCACAGTGATGGGTAACCTCAAGAAGAAACAGCAGACACTCCAAAGTCCCAAGTGCTGAGTCACTCTACAACTCAACGCCTTCCCTGCCCAACTGGGTGGCAGGCTGTTAATGAGAAGCCCATCTTACTTCAGAGTCTCTATTTCATGAGAATAGATAAATATCTCTTGTTTTTATTTTTGTAATGGCCCTATTAACTAGAGAAGAGAGGGAAGAAGTCCTTTTAGGCCAACTCCTTGTAATGACTCTTACTCACTGAATGGGGGAAAGGGAATGACTTTACTTTTGAAATTGAGACTTGGCAAAAATTAATGGGAGGAAAAGCCAGGATAAAATTAGCCTCTCTGACTCACTTCTTCCCCCCCCCCCCAAAAAAAAATGCTGCTGGGAGCATTTTATATACGTCTTTTATTGCTGTTGTTGTTCTCCTTGTCTTTGAATTTGAAGCAAGAAGAATGTCCTGCAAGTGATATAGGTGTTGCTTTGGGTAGAGAAACACCCAGATCAGCTGCTTTCTGAAGGAAAGCTATGGAAACCTATGTGAGTTGGGGAAAATGAAGCTGCTTTCCAATTTCTAAAGGAGAGATGAAACAAGAATTCTGGCACTCTTCCCTACGATGAGATGATAGTTTTCAGAAGAGGCTCCAAGTAAAAGTCCTGTCACTGAAACCCTCCCTCCCATTGGTGGGAAGAATAGTTGCTCACATTTGTATACTCTTTAAATTTTACAAAGAACTTCCCTTATAAGAACCCCCAAAAGCACAGTACTACAAGTACTATTGTGCTCATTTTATAGATGATGAAATCTTTGCTCAAAGTTATAAAATGACTTGGCCAACGTGAAACAGCTGGCATGTGTCAAGGTCAAGACTTCCACCCAGGTCTTCTCCTCCCCTCAACCCTCATCCCACACATTGCCTGATTCCTTGATTTGGCCAATAGAAGGGAAAAGAAGCAGGAAGGGTGAAAAGAGAGGGAAGGGAGTGCCAATCACTATTGGTTAGAACATTAGATTGGAATCAAGAGACCTGAGTTTTTAATTCTGCTCTGCCAAGCATCAGGTCAAGATCTGTACTGTGAATATGCACAGAGATGCTTCTGTTCATCATTGCTGGGGGGGGGGAAATGTCTTAGGAAGTGATTATACCAATGGAAATCAGTGTCCAAGGCTCTAGAATCAAAGAATCTCAGAGTTGAATGAGACCTTAGGAATTATCTATCACAACTCTGATTGGATACATAAATCTACCCTATGGCATCCTTCTTGAGTGATTATCTGTGTTCCACTTTAAGGCCGTCATTTCAGCCACCAATTTCAGGAAGTTGGGAATTCTCTATGGCAATGAAAGTACAGGTCTGGTCCTTATCCCTGTTCCTTTGAATACATTCCCCCAAGGTAACCTTTAATGAGCTGAAAACTTATAAGAGTTTGCCTTCCTTATTTCATCTTGATTTATATCTGGATCCAATTTAGTTGCAAGTTAGAAGCAGACATTTTGTTCTCAGGGGGGAAATAAAAATTATGATGATGACTAGCATTTAGATAGAGTCATAAGATTTGCCAAGCACTTTGCAAATATCATCTCATTTGAACCTCACAAGAACCCTGGGAGGGAGGTACTAATATTATCCTCATTTTACAGATGAGGAAACTGAGGTAAACAGAGGTTAAGTGATTTGCCCTGTGTCACAAAGCTACTACAGGGCTACTACTGTTAAATTTCTCAGACTTGTGAACTGATCCAAGCATTCTGGAGACCAATTCAAAACTATGCCCAAAGGGCTATAAAAATGTGCATACCCTTTGACCCTGTAATACTGCTTCTAGGACTGTATCCCAAAGAGATCGTACAAATGGGAAAAATATACAAAAATATTCATAGCAGCTCTTTTTGTGGTAGCCAAGAACTGGAAATTGAGAGGATGCCCATTGATTGGGGAATGGCTGAACAAGCTGTGGCATATGAATGCAATGGAATATTATTGTGCTATAAGAAATGAAAAGCAGACGGACTTCAGAAAAACATGGAAAGACTTATATGAACTGATGCTTAGTAAAGTGAGCAGAACCAGGAGAATATTGTATACAGCATCAGCCACATTGCACAATGACTAAATTTGATAGATTTGGCTCTTCTCAGCAAAGCAAAGTTCTAAGACAACTACAAAAGCCTCATGATGGAAAATGCTATCCACATCCAGAGAAAGAATTACTGAGTCTGAATGCAGATTGAAGCATACTAGCTACTCTCTCTTTTTTTGTTTTATTTTGTTTTGTTTCTTCTCTCTTGTGGTTCATTCCATTGGTTATAATTCTTCTTTGCAACATGACTAATGTGAAAATATATTTAGTGTGAATGTATATGTAGAGCCTCTATCAGATTGCATGCTGTCTTGGGGAAGGGGAAGGAGAGGGAAAGATAGAAAATTTAAAATTCAGAAATTTGTGGAACTGAATGTTGTAAACTAAAAATAATGAATTAATTAAAAAATTCTCTCTACACATTCACAACATAGATCATGAAGATGTTTGTCAAAATTAGAGCTAAAACCCATGTTTCCTGATTTTTAAAAATTAATTAATTTATTTTTAGTTTTCAACATTCATTTCCACAAGATTTTGAGTTACAATTTTTTCTTTCCATCCTTCCCCTACCCTCCATCCCAAAATAGCAAGCCTACTGAGCACCCCTTCCCTCAATCTGTTCTCTCTTATATCTTCCCCCTTCACCCACCTAACTTTCTAATAGGGCAAGATGGATTTCTATACCCCAGTGCCTGTATATCTTATTTCTCAGTTGCATGTAAAAATTTTTTTAAACATTTGTTTTTAAAACTTTGAGTTCCAGATTTCTTCCCTTCTTCCCTCCTCACCCACCTCCATGGGGAAGATAAACAATTCAACATAGGTTGCTCATGTGTAGTTATCCAAATCATTTCCACAGTAGTTATATTGTGAAAAACTGACTATATTTCCCTCCATCCTATCCTGCCCCTTTTATTCTATTTTCTCCTTTTATTTTTATTCTATTTTCTCCTTTGACCCTATCCCTTTTAAAAAATGTTTGCTTCTAACTACCCTCTCCCCCAATCTGCCCTCCCTTCTATCATCCCCTCTCTCATCCCCTACCCTCCTATTTTCCTGTAGGGTAAGATACCCAATTGAGTATGTATGTTATTCCCTCCTTAAGCCAAATTCAATGAGAATAAGGTTGTCCCATTCCCTTTTACCTTCCTGCTCTTCCCCTCCATTGTACCAGTTTTCTCTCACTTCTTTTATATGAGATAATTTACCCTAATCTATCTATACCTTTCTCCTTCTCCCAATAAATTCCTCTCTCACTTCTTAATTTTATTTTTTAGATATTATCCCCTCATATTCAACTCAGTCTGTGCCCTCTTGTCTATGTATACATACATACATATACCCACACTCACATATGTATTTATATACACATACACCCTCCTATATATACATACACACACACACACACACACACACACACACACACATATATATATATATATATATATATATTCCCTTCAACTATCCTCATACTAAGAAAATTCTTATGAGTTACCATTATCATTTTTCCATGTAGGAATATAAATAGTTCAACTTTAATAAGTTCCTTATGATTTCTTTTTTCCTGTTTACCTTCTCATGCTTCTCTTGCTTCTTGTATTTGAAAGTCAAATTTTCTATTCAGCTCTGGTATTTTCATCACAAAGGCTTGAAAATCTTCTCTTTCCCTGAATGACCATATTTTCCCCTGAAGCATTATACTCAGTTTTGCTGGGTAGGTGATTCTTGGTTTTAGTCCTAGCTCCTTTGACCTCTGGAATATCATATTCCAAGTCCTTCAATCCTTTACTGTAGGAGCTACTAGCTCTTTTGTTATCCTGATTGTGTTTCCACAATACTCAAATTGTTTCTTCCTTATTGCTTGCAGTATTTTCTCCTTGACCTGGAAACTCTGGAATTTGGTTATAATATTCCTAGGAGTTTTCTTTTTGGGATCTTTTTCAAGAGGTGATTGGTGAATTTTTTCCATTTCTATTTTGCCCTCTGGTTCTAGAATATCAGGGTAATTTTGCTTAAAAATTTCTTGAAAGATGGTATCTAGGCTCTTTTTTATTATCATAGCTTTCAGGTAGTCTAATAATTTTAAAATATCTCTTCTGGATCTATTTTCCAGATCAGTGGTTTTTTCCAATGAGATATTTCACATTGCCTTCTATTATTTCATTCGTTTGGATTTGTTTTATAGCATCTTGATTTGTCATAAAGTCATTAGCTTCCAATTGCTCCAGTCTAATTTTGAAGGAGTTATTCTCTTCAGTGAGTTTTTGAAATTCCTTTTCCATCTGGCAAATTTGGCTTTTTAAGGTATTCTTCTACTCGCTGGCTTTTTGGGCTTCTTTTGCCATTTGAATTAGTCTATTTTTTAAGGTGTTATTTTCTTCAGTGTATTTTTGGGTCTCCTTTAGCAGGCTGTTGACTCATTTTTCATGATTTTCTTGCATCATTCTCATTTCTCTTCTTAATTTTTTTCTCTACTTCTCTTACTTGACTTTCAAAATTTTTCTTGAGCTCCTCCATGGCCTGTAACCAATTCATATTTTTCTTGGAGGCTTTTGATGCAGGAGACCTGACTTCACTGTCTTCCTCCTGTTCCATGATTTGATCCTTTTTGTCCCCCAAAAAGGAGTCTATGGTCCACTTGTGCTTTTTCTGCTTGCTCATACTGCCAGCCAATTACTTGGCTTTTGAGCTCTTTGCCATGGTAGAACCCTGCTTCCAGAATGGAGAAAGCTATGTCCCAAATTTCTGGGGTTTTCACAGCTGCCAGAGCTATTAGGAGGGCACCCTCTCTACAATCCCCACAAGCTCTGGCACACTGGCCCCACACCCTAGAACACCACCCAAGACTGAGAACCAGATTCAAGCAGCTTAAAGCAAGAGCAATTACCCTCTGAATAATCACTTGGTCCCCCTACAATCTGTAGGCCAGGAGCTCCTGAGGCAGCCATGTGGCACAACTGCTGTGCCTCTGCCACTTCTTGTCCCGCGGGTAGAGGCCAGACCACAGAGTTCCACACTGACCTTTTACTTTCTCTTTGGCATTTATGGATTGAGAAGTGTGGAAACCACAACAGCTGCTGGTGATTCTCTCTCCTGAAGTCTGCTCTGGCTGTTGCTGATTGGGACTGCCCTGGGACCTCACCAAGGCTCATGGGTGACTGTGCTCGTCTCCCAGTGTGCTGTGATTGGCCCTTCCTGTCAGCCTGCCAGGCTGCCTTCAGTGGGAGATTTGTTTCTCTCTGTTACTTTGTGGGCTCTGTAGCTCTAAAGTTTGTTTAGAGTCATATTTTACATGTATTGGAAGTGATTGGAGAGGGAGCTCACATCAAGTTTGTGCTTCTACTCCACCATCTATGTTTCCTGATTTTCATTCTAATATTCTAAGCACTAGACATTGGTCTGTACCTCCCTCTTTTCATTCCTCTGGTTTTGTTTCCCTTTCAGTGACTAAACAAAAGAATTAGGATGTGAAGGCAATGTGCAGGATAAGAAGTGAGGGTAGGAGACCTAGATTGAAATGTTGACCTTGACACATATTAGCTATTTCACCAGGGCCAAATCATTTTACCCTTTTGAGGTATTAAGTATCTGAGGTGGGATTTGAACACAAGCCTTTCCAGTTTCAAATCCAGCACTCTTACCAACCAGCTGCCTAAGAATATAAGCCACCACCCCCACTGCCACCACCATAACATAATGAGGAACTTGAATATCTAATCAAATGAAATATCCTTGGACCAGCATGTATACACAGGCAGTACAAAGTCAAGAATTTGTATAGACTACAAGTATACTGTAAATAAGTATCTTAAATACACATACACACATCTTCTGCCTGTCATCAATCAATCCCTTTCCATTCTTTTGGGGGAAGTTCTTGACAAAAGTACGCATACTTCAAGATAACTAACAGCTGAAAGTATCTTTACTTTGCAATTTCTTTTGTCTCCAAAGTTTCCCAGTGCTTTGTGTATTCTCTAATTTCTAAGATTCCAGATGGGCTGCAGGATTTTGGTGATATCTTGATGAGAAGAGGATGAAATAGAGAAAAATTTCAGGAAACCTTACTTCAGTTCATTATATCTATTTTCTAAATGAGAAAGAAGAAATATGAAATGACAACTTCCATGAATTCCTTCTTAGGTTACCCCATTAATGAATTCATTCAAAAAGCATTAATTAAATACCTGTTATGTGCCAAATACTGTAGTGGGCACTGAGAATATAAAGCAAAAAAATTCCCTGTCCTCAGCCAGCTGACACTCTATTGGTGGGACAGAACACATTTGTTTGCTTGTTTTCCTCTTGGACAAGATTTGTGGTTTATCGGTTGAGGGAATTTTTGAGGAGAAAAATTTTCTACTAATGTAAAATGTATCTTCTCTGTAAATTATGCTCTTACATAGTTTTGTGTTAATGGAATCATAGATCTGGTCTCATTTCATATTATACAGAGCAGTGAGAAGAAAGTTTTGGAGTTACCACTCAATCAATAAGCATTATTGCATGCCTACTATGGGTTAGGCACTGTGCCATGTGCTAGGGACATGAAGACAAAAATGAAACATCCTCGAGTTTTTCAAGCAACTTTCCTTCTACCTCTTTGCTTTAACTGCAACTCAATTCAATCATGTGAATCTATTGGCTAAGACAGGACTAGATCAAATAAACCTGCCAGAAAGCTTGAACTTGGATTAATGGGAAAGGTTAATATGTCCCCATGACCAAAGAATTCATCACCAGCTGGCCAACTTGGACAAATACATTAATTTTGGTTCTGTTTATACACATTATCAGTTACAATCACCTCCCAAAGTCACAGTCCAATCCTTCCTTTTTTAATGAAGAAACAGACACTCAGAGAGGTGAAAGGAGCCCAAGGTCACATAGATATTTAATACAAAAATGATGTTAAAGGGGGAAAAGTGTCCTCAGGAACATAACTAAGAATTGGAAGCAAAGGCACAGAGGACAGTGAAACAATTTGTGTCATGAGGTGGGGAAGCCTGGGGATGAGCCTCAGGAGAAAAATATTATGACAACAGAGCCCTGGGTGTACAAGTTTAGGACAGTGAAACGGGGAAGTGGATGTAGGATGCCTATGTCAGGAAGGTAATATTCTTCCTGCTCACTAGAAGCACTGCCCTCTCATGAAGGAAATATTCCTTTTCCCCAATGTTGGCACCTTGGCACAAAGCCATTGTTGCCCCCAGCAAGTTATAACTTTGAGTTTTCTGAATAGTGGTCAAGTGCCTGTTCTATTCGTCCATATTGCTTTAAGTTTGTATGAACTAATGTCACTTCCCAGTCACTGACTGCAAAACAATGGGCCATTATTCCCACCTCAGAGGACTTGGGTTCCAATCCTGTCTCCAATATTTATGATCTGTGAGACTTTGGGAAAGTCACTTAACCTCCCTGAGTCTCAGGTTCCTCATATTTAAAATAAAGGGGTTGGACTAAATATGTAATAAGAGAAAAGAATTAACAAACAGCCAACCCACACGAAGAAGAATTGTAAAATAACTTAGAACAGCAATCTTCAAAGTGTGATGGAACCACTGTGGGTCTCTGAGACCAGAGAGGACCTGCAAAGTAAAAAAAAATATTTTCATAAAAATCCCTTTATTGGTGTTCAGTCATGTCTGACTCTCCATGGCCCCATATTAGGTCTTCTTGCCAAAGATATTAGAATGGTATGCCATTTCCTTCTCTAGCTCATTTTTATAGATGAAGAAACTGAGGCAAATGGGGTTAAGTGACTTGCCCAGGGTCATATAGCTAGTAAATGTCTGAAGCCAGATTTGAACTGACTCCAGGTCTGGCACTCTATCCACTGTGCCACCTAGGTGCCCTATTATATATAGCATAAAAACACTAAGACATTTCAATTTCTATTGTTGTAAATACTTACAGATATGATCAACATGAACAAAAGTTTTGGGGTGTCCTCAATAATTTTAAGGTGGTAAAGAGGCCTGGAGAACAAAATGTTTGAGAAGAAGGCCTCTAGCACAGGGGTTGGGTCTCAGGACCCATTTACCCTCTTAAAAATTAGTGAGAATCCCAAAAGCTTTTTGTTTATGAGAGTTATATCTACAAATATTTACCATATTTGAAATCAAAACATCTTAATATTCTTATGAAAATAGTCTTGGGCAAGTCACTTAAGTCACATTGCCCTGCCTTCCTCCACCCTGCCCCCCAAATAACAGCCGCTAGGATCTACATAGTCCCTACTACATTCCAGACAGTTCTAAGGACTTGACTAATATCTCAATTGATCCTCACAACAACTTTTGGAAAGTAGGTGCTATTATTGTCCCCATTTTATACATGAAGACATTGAGGCTTAGCAGAGGTTGAATGACTTGGCTGCAGTCATATAGACAGCAACTTTCTGAGACAGGATTTGAACTCAGGTATTCTTGACTCTAAAACTAGTACCCTATGGGGCAGAATTGTCACCTTGCATGCCAAACCCAGACACTAGAATACTGCAGTGTCATCTAGCCACCTAAACCAATCCTGACCACAGAAAAATGGAAGCATCCAGAATCAATGAATTAAATGGGTCAATAACCATAGAAAACCATTGTCACCGAAGTCAGAAAAGGACACACTGCAGTCAGCTCTCTGTTCAACTGTGCTTGTTCTGTCAGCCAGTATTTACCAAGGCCGACTACCTGCCCAGCATTGACGAATGACAGGTGACATTCATTTCCCTTTGCAATATCCACAGAGGCCAGCTTTCACCTTCCATACTCAATCTTCCCCTTTCCTTGCTCCCACCCTCAACTTGACCTCCCAGTCCTTAGCTAGGATCTTGGTTGGGGAGGCGGCTTGAGTTTCTAGAGGATAACTTGTTTACAGAAAAATTCAACCCCAGATACTATGGAGGAGAAGATTCTAAAGGAGGGGAGACCAAGTCTGCTTCCCCTGATGGGATAATGCACTGCTCATCTTCCTAACTGTGTCTTGGGGGTGGGGAAAGGAAGGAGAACTGTGGAACTGATGCCACCAGGTGGCTGTGAAATTTGGTGAGCGTCTCAGATTCTGAGCTTCCAGAAGCATCTCCTATCGAAACCTTTCGTCCTACTGCCATCTCGTGGCTAAGTGGAGACCAAGTATTTACTCTTGTGCTTCATTTTCCCAGGCCATCCTCTGAGCAGGCCAGATTCTGCTATTTAGGGGTGATGTTAAACTTTAACAGAGTGTGAACAATTGGCCATTCCCTCAGTCCTTGCCACCACCAAGAAATCGGAACTCCAAAGACCACGCATGGATCTGGCAGGTTCCTCTACAAGTGGTGATGGGTGAAATGGAATGTGTCTCCCTGGAGAGGATACCAAACATATATGTATTTGGGGGGAAATAGGCATCTACAGGCCCCCAGAGTGGGAATCCATGTACACATTCCTGCTAAGTCCCCAGCCTATTATGAAATGCCTCCTGCAGCTGGTAATCCCACCACAAATAGAGATGGGGGAAGGGGAGGGGAGAGCTTACCCAGAAAATGTATTCATTTTCACTTGAGAGGGAAAGAAGGGGCAAATAGACTAAAGCACTTTCCCGAAAGAAGCCACTTTCCATTTACTAGCAGTGAGGAACATTCTTTTCTATCTATATTTATCTTTTAATTAGTCCTTTCTTTAATGATTTTACTTGTAAGTGATAACTTACAAGTTTGAGTGACAACATAGCTCCCCAGACTAAAAATATTTTCCACATTGGACTTCAAAGTTTCATTTGCTCTCAACAAACATTTCAAAGACCTACTGTGCATTAGGCACTGTGTTAAACTCTAGGAGAAACACAAAGACAAAAAATCTCCTCTCAAGGAACTCATTGTCTAATGGATATACATGCATATTTATATGTGTGTGCGTGTGTGTGTACATATGTATACACACATGTATATTATATATATCTTTTGGAGTAAGAGATTGCTACAGTAATTACACACACACACATATACATATGAGGGCATTTAAGCTATTATGCATCATTAGCCTACTAATTTAACAGAATGGAATCCAACAAATGGAATTTTTGAGACAGAGTTTTTAACTTTTTTCATGTCATGGCTTCTTTTGACATTCTAAAGAAGATTATGGATCGGATCCCTTATCAGAATAATGTTCATGAAAAATTTGAAGAAAATGCTAAATTTTTGTTAGAAAATAGTGAAAAGAAATATGGAATTTTTCTCACTCAAATTCAGGAACCTCCTCAAAAAGAGTAGGTGAACCCTAGGTTAAGAATCCTTGTAGAAGGAAGATAGGGGAAATGTTTGGGTAGAGGTCAGATAGGTATAGGGCAGCTAGGTGGTGCAGTGTACTAGGCCTGAAGTCAGGAAGACTCATCTTCCTGAGTTGAAATCTGGCCTCAGACACTTACTAGCTGTGTGACCCTGGGCAAGTCAGTTAACTCCGTTTACCTCACTTGCCTCATCTGCAAAATGAGCTATAGAAAGGAAATGTCAAACCACTCCAGTATCTTTGCCAAGAAAATCTTAAACAAGGTCATGAAAAGTCAGACACAACTGAAATTACTGAATAACAAAATAACATCTATGTATGATCTTGAAGTAGGGGTCACTGAGTAACTTGCAGAAGGCATTCAAGGTAAAAGGGAATTGAAAGGGAAAAGGAAAGGCATGAAAGACAGTGTCAAATTTTGTCACTATTTTGCTCAATGTTGGCCCTGACTGATGATGGGTTAGTTGTTAGCAGAGTAAATCCTAGGACTCAATAAATTGGGACCATTGCCCTTGACCTTAAGCTACTGCTGCCTGGGTGATAATTCTGTTTGATAGACTATGGGCAGGGAATAGGTCCTCCTCCACCTCCTACAGTTAAATGCCTAAAACTCCTACAATATACACATTAAATATGTCTCACTTTACTCTCACCACAAAGCATCAGAAGACCCAAGCTAGACCTGGAAGGAACATTTAGGTCATGGAGTCCAACTTCCTTATTTTATAAATGAGGAAACTGAGGTTCAAAAATTTAAGTGACTTGTCTAGGTTCACACTGCTAGTAAGTGTCTAAGGCAAGATTCAAATCTAGGTCCAGCTAATTCCAATCCCAGTCTCTATCCACTACAGCAGACTGTGCTTTCTTTCATACACCCTTCAGTCTCCTAGTAACCCTTTCGTACTAATTTGCCCCCTTAAAGATGTAAGGGTTGAAGGCGCCCAGGTAGTGCAGTGAGTAAGAGCGCCGACCCCTGAGTCGGGAGACCCATGGTCGGTTCCGGCCTCAGATACTTAGCACCCACACAAAATAACTGGCAGTGTGACCCTGCCAAGTTATTTAACCCCAATTGCTTTAAAAAAAAAGATGTAAGGGTAATTGGTTGATACTTTCTTACTTAGGGTTCTTAGTATCCCTCTCTTCTTTCCAAATTCAGATCAAGAACCACCTCTTATGTGAGGTCTTTCCTGATCTTCTCCCTGTCTCCATTGCTGGGGCTCCCCTCTTCCCATTACCTTGTACTTGTTGGGCCATCTCCAGTCTTCCTGATCCATATCTGGCCACTGGACCCTGATGGCTCTGAAGGAGAGAGTGAGACTGGGGACTCTGCCCTTGCATGCCATGGCGTCCCCTCCCTGATGGCCTGGTCCTCTTCAAGAAGGAAGGACAAACCACAGCCGTGACCTGGTATTTACTTTGTCTACATTTTATTTGTGTTTACATGTTATTTTCCCATGTAGCATGTAAGCTTTTTGAGGTTCAGTTCTGTTTGATCTTTGTGTCCCTAGCACCTAACACAGTGCCTGACACAACTTTTGTTTGTCATTTAGTCATTTTTTTAAGTCGGGTCCAACTTTTTGTGATGACACTTGGGGTTTTCTTGGCAAAGATACTGGAGGGGTTTGCCATTTCCTTCTCCTGCTCATTTTTTGCAGATAAGGAAATTGAGTCAAACATGGTTAAGTGACTTACCCAGGGTCACACAACTAATAAGTGTCTGAGGCTGGGCTGAAAACTCCTAAAGATGATTCTGATTCCAAACCAGTGTTTTTTCCACTGCACCACCTACTGCCCCACCCCAATTATTACTGACTCCTAGAGCATACCTCTACTTCCTTTCCATAATAATAGCTAGCTTTTTGTGGCATTTAACAATATGTCTTCTCATCTGATCCTCACAACAAACCCATGAGGTATGTGCTGAGAAGTTAAGTGACTTGCTTAGTGTCACCCAGCTAGTAAGTGTCTGAGACAGGGTTCTAACTCAGATCTTCATGATTCTAAGTTTAACAACTACTTGTCTCATAAAAGTCATCTTGTGAGTGGAAGGATATCATAGGCCTCTGGTACTAATTTGCCCCCTTGAAGGTGTAAGGGCAATCTTGCTGATTGGTTGATACTTTCTCAATTCTGTACTATTTCACCTTGTTCATTACTTTTACAAATCTATACCATAAATTGCAACCAGAACTTAGGCTCTAAAAGACTAATCATCAAGTACAGTAAAATCTCTTTAAAATACTCTTTGTTTTACCTGATTCTATTATACTCTGGGTCACATCATTTTCTTCTACCTTCAAGCCCAGTTGTGAAGTCAACAAAGTTTGTTTCAGTGGCCTATTTTCTGTGCTCCTCCTTCCTTGACTCTAATGTTGCTTTCCCTTAACTCTTTCCAGTTGTAAGTCAGGCCTTCCTTGATCTACTCTATGTGTACACATATTTTGTGGGTATGAGTAAATGAACATGTATGTGTGTATGTGTATATGTATGTATTTGTTGTGTGTATGTATATGTATGTGTATACAAGTATATGTATGTGTATATGCTTATTTATGTGTATATTAGTATATGTATGTATGCATATGTATGTGTATATGTACACACATGTGTATGCGAGTATGTATGTGTGTGTGCATATGTGTACAACACATGTATATGTGTGCATGTTTATGTATATGTCTGTATTGCATAACAGATGTGTATGTGTTTACACATATGTATGTATATGCAGTGTGTGTATTTGTATATGTCTGTACACGTGTGTGTATGTGCACATGCACACATGTGCACATATGCGGGTGTTGCACATGTACATGTATAACATGTATGTATTGTGAGTGTGTAGTATGTGGATACTGTATTGTACAATGTATATGTATATGTATAACGTATGTGTATACATATATGTATATGTGAGTGTGTGTGCATGTGTGTATGTGTGTGCATACGCACACATATGTGTATGTAGCCATAGCATTGATGATGGAGCGGCCACGATAGGTGCTGGCGGCTGATCAGGTCATGAGTCTCCTAGTCACAGTTTTCCCACATTGTGCTTTTTTGAAATGTTGGCTTGAAGACGGTAACAAATCAAACTGGATCTTTTCAGTCAGACTTTAATTGCACTTGGCCACCACTGACAGATGGACTCACTCCATCTTGCATATTTCCCTTCTACTTCCTTCTAGAGGCTTAGGAGACCTGTGCTGGGCCAGAAAAATCTGACTGAAACTCCTTTGCCGCACCCCATCCCTGGGGTTGTATTTAACGAGGCTGCATCTTCCTGGTACGTAGCCCCCTTCCCAGTGTCTGTTACACAGCATTTTATCATGTAAACTTAGCCTTCACCCCCAAATTGGGACAGAATACCTGAGCACACATTTCAAAAACCCTTGTCCCTACAGTGATGCTTAATCACTGCCAACCAAACCTAGGGCCAGCCCAAGGCCAAAGCCTGAAGTGTTGTCTTTCAGCAGGCATTGATTCATCCCCTCTTTCCTGGCTCTTCTCCTTTTCAGTGTCCCTACTATCCCATAAGGCCCCTAGATACCCACAAGCTGCTTCCTTTTTTTTTGTTTGTTTGTTTCATTTTGCTTTCTTTATTTTTTTTTAACTTGTAAAAGGAATATTCACTTAGCAGTTTTTTTTGTTTGTTGTTGAGCAAGGAGAGTTGTTCCAAAGCGATCCTCTCCAGCCATCAATCTTTATAAACCTCCTTGCATACACAGGCAATCCTCCCAAATCTCTTTACATTTACAAGGTCCCTGGGCAGAATTGAGACATTTAGGTGGCACAGTGGATAGAATGCCAGACCTGGAGTCAGGAAGACTCATCTTCCTGTGTTTAAATCTGGCCTCAGATACTACCTGTGTGACCCTGGGCAAGTCACTTTACCCTATTTGCTTCAGTTTCCACATCTGTAAAATGAGCTGGAAAAGGAAATAGCAAACCAGTCCACCATCTTTGTCAAGAAAACCCCAAAAGGGGTCATGAAGAGTCAGACATGATGGAACAGCAACAAGGGGAGAATGGACTTAAACTTCTCAAAATTTAATGAAGCACACATGTAGAGAACATATGTGGCAAAATATAACTCAGGACTCCTGCTAACTGGATATTTTTTTCCTTCTTTTGCAAGATCCTCATGAAGTTTCCTTTCAGTGTGGCTCAATAAGAGTCAGTGCCTTTGAAGGGTCCATAGCTACCTTGCTCTTTCCAGAGCGGTAACGCTCCCTGAAGCATACCATCCTTGGTATGCCCTCTAGCTCAGATCCCCATGAAGATCCTGCTCTCAGTTACCTCTCTTCCAGGGAAATGCTACCAATGCAAAAAACAAAACAGCCACAAGAACTAAGACAGATGCAATGACTATCCATGATTCCAGAGAACTGCTGATGGAACATGCCATCTTCCTCCTGGTCAAGAGTTGATGGTCTCAGAGACATATTGTGTGCATAGGTTTGTATACAACTAATAAGGGAATTTGTTTTGCTTAACTATGCATATTTGTTACCAGAAATGCTTTTCTTTTCTCTTCTTTCCAATGGGGTGGGGAGGAAAAGGGAGGGAGAGAAAAATAGATTTCTGTTCATTAAAAAGAAAACAAAACAAAATCTGCTTCTATCAAGCAGTGCCCTTTGAGTGACAAGCACTGTCCCATCCCCCTAAACTTACACTCCTCAAAATAAAATTTGCATTCCCTTAGTGCCTGAGTCTTCATCAGGGTTAACTAAAAATCTGTTACAGGAATGCAAGTTAGAATTTTAATGGGTGGTAACGGCCCGCCCTTCCCAAATTACATTGACATTTGTGAGGGATCTTCAATGATTATGTCCCTGAAGAGTGTAATGTGGGATTTAAGGGGGATTAGAGAAGGGGGCTATTTGGCATCTTTCAAGTCACAGTCTATAGGTATAACCTATTACTTCCTGGATGCATTGGCATAGGAATGAAAAATGTTAGAAGTAATGAAAGATGCTAGAAAGTCTTTACAAACATTTATTATGCAGATTTCAAAAAGACCCTTGATATTTGACGCTTGAACCTGGCATTAAAAGAAGATACTGGGAAAAAAGGAGGGTTCAGAGTCCTTCCTAGCCATGCCATGTAGAGAAGGAGGGGTAGAGTGGAGGTCAGTAACAGACCTTTTGCCTGGTGCCTTACTCCTGCTCCCAGCGCTCTGGCTGATTTCTGTGGAGGAAGATGATGATCAGAGCTGAGGGGCTGAGTCACAGAGACTGCAAAGTGCTATTGGAGTGGGGCAGAAGATGATGGATAGATAGGATAGAGAAATAAATATAAATGATAAGAGATAAAGACAGTGGATGGAACGCTGGGCCTGAATTCAGGAAGATTCATCTTCATAAGTTCAAATGTGGCCTCAGACACTGACTATGTGACCCTAGACAAGTCACTTCACCCTGTGTGCCTTAGTTTCCTCATCTGTAAAGTGAGATGGAGAAGGAAATGGCAAACACTCCAGTATCTTTGCTAAGACTGACAGATTTGCCAAACTGAGTCATAGTTTGACATGACAACAACAAAACAACATAGATTGTATAGATGATATGGCTATAGTTATAGTTGGTCAATAAATATTATTACCTACCTATTATGTGCCGAGCACTGTGCTAATGGCTGGGAATACAACTAGAAATTTTAAGATAAAGATAGATATTGATACATAGATATAAAGAAGAAGGCTGATCAATGTTTAACAACTGGGTCTCTGGGGGGACAAGTATGTGCCACACAGGTTTAAATTTAATCTGCATTATTTGCATTCTCTTTATCACTTTCCTAGGCCTAGACAATCAACAAAACACTAAATCAAGCCCTGATTTGTAGCACTTGCTTCTGAGGTGCAAATGCTCACACTGAAAATTTAACAGTAGGATTAAAACCTATCTCTGTTCCTTACAAGCTGTATCACCTTGGACAAGTCATTTACTATCCCCGAGCCTCAGTTTCCTTATGTGTAAAACAGTCTGGAGGGTTTCTGAAGTCCTGTTCCGCTCTAGCTCTGTAGCTCTATTCTTGGTAAAATGGGTCCATGACACTTGTATTGTCCCCACTCCCAGAGTTATTACAGGTCCTGCTGTACTTCCTTTCCTTGTGCAGATGGGTACAGCAAAGCCCTTTACAAATCTTAGAGCACTATATAAATGGACAGAATTATTATCTCCTAGCCTTAGCCCAGCTCCTTTGAAGGCCCTTTTAATGGCAACTGCCCAGAGAAGGAATGGTTTAAGCCAGTTCTTATTAATTGGATAGTTGTAATGATTCCTGGTTAACATGCTGAATACTGCATACTTCTGGTATAAACCAAAGAGTTTATAACGTAGAAACAGCCTTATCTGTTGACACTAGCATACCGATGAGGTTTCACAGGAATTGAGACAACAGCGGGCAAGATCCTAGGAACTCTTTGTTGAATTCCTATGGTTCCATGACACATGAAAAGTGCACATAACACATGGCCATAAGTGCTAAAGGAAGGGAAGGGGTACAATGATTTTTTTTTTATCTAGAATGTGAACTACAAGCAGACAATCTATGCCTCTTTGTACCTTTTATATTATCTTACCTCGAGCGGGAAATGTGATTTACAGTCTCATAGATTCATTGATACAGAAGATATCTTAGCAATGTGCTATAATACAGGAGGTCTTATGGTTGCTGTGGTGTGGAGCCCTCCGGCAGTCTGGTAAAACTTGGATTGCTCGGAATAATTTTATAAATTCACAAAATATAATACATAGGATTACAAAGGAAACCGATTATGTTGAAATATAATTATCAAGTTATTTTTAAAAACAAGTTTACAGACACCAAAATCAGAACATCTGGCATAACTGAAGGCAGCAGAAGGCACTTACGCCATGGAAGGAGTCAGGTGGCACAATGGAGTCAGGAAGAACTGAGTTCAAATCCAATCTCAGATTAGCTATGTAACACAGGATAAAAATAATAGCTAATACGCGTATAATTTTTTTAAGGTTTCCAAAGCACTTTATATGTGCCTTCACATTTGATGCTTACACAAACCCTTGGAGCTAGGTGTAGTCATTATTCCCATTTTACAGATGAGGAAACTGAGATTTGAGAGAAATTGAGTGACTTGTCCTGAATTACACAGCTAATAAATGTCCGAGGCAGAATTTGAACTCAGGTCTTCCTGATTCCAAGTTCAATGTGCCTAACTTCTTTCTGCCTCAGTTTCCTCAACTGTAAAGTGGGAATGATAACAATAAATAAGATAATATATGTAAGGTACTTTGAAGACCTTAAGGTACTCTATAAATGTTAACTGTTATTAATATTATATTGACTAGCATGCTGGAATTGGAGATAGGAAGACCTATGTTCAAATCCTACCTCTGGCACTTACTAGCTGTATCCTCTTAGACAGCATAATCCCTTTGACTTCTGCTTCCTCATTTATAAAATGAGGGTGTTAGATTAGATAACAATTGCAATACCTTTTTACTCTAAACCTATTGAATAATAAAAATGAAAAGTGTCATTTACATAGTGTTTTAAGGTTTGCAAAGCAAATATATGACCTCATTGGAGCCTCCCAATTACCCTGTAAGATAGGTACTGCAGGCAACATGGTCTCTGTGAGGAAGCTCAGGATCAGAAAAGCTAAGTGACTTGTTCAGGTTCACACAGCTACTATGTATCTACAAGAGTATTTGAATTCTGATCTTCCAAATCCAACATTCTATCCACAGTGTATTTGACAAATAAAAGCCCTCCCTCCCTTTTTTAGCCTTCCTTCCACTCCTTCCAACATTTTCTGATTCTATATTGTGTGACAATGACATTCCTGAAGGAAGTGGTTAAGTATGCTTCAAACAAGAGAGGGAATCATTGCTGCTACAAAGGCCACTTGGGTGGCCCTCATAGAGACAGGAAATGAACTGACCTCTGGGGTGTCAGGAAAGGATTCGATTAGAGAATGTGATATGAAAATAAAGTGATGATAAAAATTGTGATGCAACATTTTCCCATCTCTCTGTAGTGGAGAAAGAAATATATGGAAGTAGAAAGTTTTATTTATGACCTTTATGATCTTTGGAAGATTTGGGCATGAGGACTTTGCATTTTAACTGAAAATATGATGTTCAGATTTGAGTTTGTGACCTTTGGAGGCAATGTTGTCACTTTCTAATTTTATCTGATTTCCTCTCTTTTTTTTTCAGTTGGGACTAATGAGAAGGAGGAGTGGGATGTAGCATGCCATTGGACATATCCCTTGTCAAAGGCAAGCACAGTCCAGTGGAAAGCATTCTGCTTCTGGAGTCAGAGGACCTGAGTTCAGATTCTGCTCCTGATATTAACTTTGGACATTGGGCAAATCCCTTAATTTTCCCTTGTCTTCACTTACCTCATCGGTAAAATGAAGGGACTGGATGACTCTTCCAGCTCTAAATCTATAATCCTTTGATCCATATTACCATAAAATATGGTTATTTTAAAGGACAATATAAATTATCTAGACCAGTCCATCATGTACATTGACCTGACATTGGGGTTACTGCAGATCCAAGATCTCCATGCTTGGCCTTGTTTTTGTAAGCTTTGTGTTGTGGATAGAGTTCTTAGAAGATCTGTATCCAAATCCTGCTTGATACTTTGTGACCCTGGGCAAGTCACTTAATCTCATTGTGTCTGTTTCAGTCAGTCAGTCAATCAACAAAGACTTATTAAGCATCTACTATGTGTCAGGCACTGTGCAAAGCATTGGAGATACAAATATGAAAAAGAAATACAGTTCCTGCCCTCAAGGAGTTTACAATCCAGTAGGGGAAGACAGCACACAGAAGGAAGCTAAAAGAAGGGGAAATGAACCTAAAATGAGGAGATGGCTGACCTGGGGACCCTCCTTAAATATAGAGGTTCTGAGAGGAGGTCTCTGCTGTGTCGTTCAGTCAGAGGGACCCCAGGGCGGAAGGTACTGATGAAATATGAGTTCCAGGGTTGATGTGATTTTGCAGGGTGAAGAGGTTGCTGGGGCTGATGGAGAGGTCCTCATGTGTAAGAGACAGAGACAGAGATGCACAGAGAGAGACAGACAGAGGCAGAGACAGAGAGAGAGACAGGGACAGAGACAGATATACAGAGAAATGAAAGAGAATTTTGAGAGGTAGATGCTATTATTATCCCCATTTTACAATTGAGGAAACTAAGACAAATGAAGGTTAAGTGACTTGCCCAGTATCACATAGCAAATACATCTCTGGGGCCAGATTTGAGTTCATTTTCTTGATTGCAGGCACACTGCACCACCTCGCTGCTTACCTAACAATTGGAACTGAGTCACACCATCCTAGCAGTCAAGATCTTTGCCTTGGTCTTGGAGGAAGAGATTGACTATTAGAGGCAGATTTCAATGATGAAGATCGCCCAAATCCTAAAGAATCAACTCTCCTTTAGTCCACACAATACAAAACTCACAATAGGATGACATATAACAAAGCTGGAAGGGACCTCAGAGGCCATCTAGTCCAATCACCTCGTTTTACAGATGAGAAAACTAAGGTACAAAGAGGCTAAGTGATTTATCCAAGGCCACACAGATAGGTATCAGTGGCAGGATTTGAACCCAGGTCCTATTAAGGCAGGGTCAATGTCCTTTCCTCTGAGCCATATTGCTCCTATCCCCTGAGTTTAAAATCTATACAGATAATGTAGACATGGGTTGTAGGATGTACAGAATTATTCACACCAAAGGTTTTTGGGGAAAATGAAGTATTTTCCTCCACCAGATTCTTTAAGTCCTAGAATTTGGATTAATCAACTGTAGGTCTTGAACTTCTCAAGAGTGAACAGGCTACAGTTGCCCTAAACTCTTCTCAGAACAAGCTTACCTGGCAGCTGTCCCTGGTGCTGGCCCAGACCAAATATGGAACTAGCCTAGGTCAAACAGGGTTTTGACTCAGGATGTCAGGAATGGGGGTGATAGAATATGATTCATTTCCTCCCTGATTCAATGAGCTTTTTTGTTATGGTGGTTGTGCCTCACCCGGTGGCTATATGCCCTTGGGATGTTTTCACCATGGTACCCATCTCCTGGAGCTTCCCTCTCCACCCACCCCCAATCCTCTTCAGATTACCATCTCTCTTAGCAGGATGACATTCATATGGTTTCACTGTCTTCCAGGCCTACAGACAAACAAACAAATGCTCCTTCGTATAGCTCTGCCTATAAGTATGTAGGCTTATGCTGACACATTGGTTCTAGATATTTCAAGTGGTAACAGTGTGTAGTTACTGTTCTCAGTCTTGCATCTACAAGGACACAGACCCATACTTGATACTATATGCCATTGTTTTATGACTGATCATTCAGGGGATCACAGACTCTTATATCATTTCTGAACCCCAAATAATAAAACTATTCTGTCTCACCCAGTCCCCTGCTATCTCACAGGCAGCAAGAGTGAGGCTCAAGAGTGAAATCTACCTCCCAAGGTTATTGTGAAGATGAGATGAGCTTAGGCATGTTAAAGCTCTTGGCAAACCTTAAAGCATGGTATAAATGCTTGCTGTTATGGAATGGATTAATTTACAAAGGGAGAAGGAATTCATAAATAATGCATGAAATCATAGTGGTACAAAATTATCTCCCTGGTATTTCCCCCCATGCCTACCATTCCAACCTGTTCCATTTTCCCATTGTTTACTAGGCCCTAATGAGGACCCTTGGTTGTATAAGGTGTTCAGGAGGACTAGCACCCATCTTTAGTGTCCACCCATCACCCAACTCACCTGCAACTCCCAGGAGCTAGAGCATGTCCCGCTGCCATAGCCTAGTAAACTGTCTCTGTAGACAGGCTGAACCAGTTGAGGGTAACTGATAGGCCATGAACCTGTCAGTAATGTGGGGTATCTACTCCAAGAATGTGAAGACATTCCCCAGTGGAATGGGCAGAGAACAATTTGCTCCAATGGCCGTGAAAGTAGGTGAAGCAGGTGCTGTGGAGTGCTTAGAGCTTGTCAGACATGGAAGACGCCAAGGTCACCCACTGCATTATGCACCATTGTCAGTCATCCTGACTTTTGTCCTGCCACTGGACTTCAGTGACTCTGGAAGAGAGAGAGGCTGCCAACTTTGTGCCACTCTGCCTCATTTAAATCCAGTTCATGCATGATTCAAGACATAGCCCCATGATATCACTGGTCTTCTTTAACTGCATCCAGAGAAAGAACTGGTAAATAGAAGAATGTATAAAATGATTTGCAAACATATATATATATATATATATTTGTGTCTAATGGTGGCTATCTCTAGGGCAGAAGAGGGAAGAAAAAAAGATATTTATATGATAATTTTATTATATTTTAAAAGAAGAAAGTTGTACATAATCGATTTGCAGTTTCACGTTTATTTTATTATGTTATGGAAATTCTTGTTTTATTTCATAAATTAAAAATTAAAGTAATTTTTTTAAAAAGAAAGAAAACAAAGGACAAGCAACCTCATGGGCCCAAATGTTTCGATTGGTACTGAAATTTACATCCCCCTATACTAAGATCCCTGATTTCCTGTAATATAACCTTCCAAAGGCTTCTTGCTCCAGTATTCACCCCTTCTTCTTGATATTCCTACCACTTCCTCATAGAAGAGTTTTCATGAGTATAGTTAGGTGATGTAGTGGATAGAGTGTTGGACTTGGAGTAAGGAAGACCTGAGTCAAAAACTTATTAACTGTGTTACCCTGGGCAAGTCACTTAACCTCTATCAGACTTGGTTTCCTCAACTGGAAAATGAGGATAATAATGGCAGCTACCTCCCAAGGTTATTGTGAAGATAAGATGATCTAAGGCATGTTAAAGCTCTTGGCAAACCTTAAAGCATGGTATAAATGCTTGCTATTATGGAATGGATTAATTTACAAAGGAAGAAGGAATTCATGAATAATGCATGAAATCATAGTGGTACAAAATTATCTCCGTAGTGTTTCCCCCAATGCCTACCATACCACCTGTTCCATTCTCCTGTTGTGTTAACTAGGCCATAATGAGGACCCTTGGACTCCACCTAGCAAATTTCCCTCCTTGTGGGTAGCAATAATGTCTCTGTGCTCCAAAATGCTCTCCCTGGCTTTGGTTTTACCTAGTTTCCCCTGCCCTTGGGAAAGACCATTCGTTATATCATCTAGAATAAGCTGTACACACCTGCAACTAATTGGCAAAGTATCCCTGTGCCTTGCTGGCCCTGTCTCTCTACCCACACACCACGCATCAGTACGATGCTAATGAGCTCATCCTGGGGAGAGAAAAATGATGTGCGCATAGAACTAGGGTAATACACTTCAGTCTGTGTATAGATTAGTACTTCAAAAAGACATCTCATCTCCACATAGAACTCTAATCTTGGAGAGTCATAGTTGATAGCAAAGTTATGTTTGTTTAGAAGTGAAAACTATGATGCTAATGAACTCTGTTTGTTCTGACTGCCATGAGATATTAACTTTAGTTGGATTTTTTTCAATTACCAAGTTTTCTTTCCTTCTCACCTTCCCCCTCACTAGAAAAAGAAATAGAAAACCTTTGTAATAAATGAGTATGGTTAAACAAAACAAAATCCCCCACTGGTCATGTTCAAAAATGTACGTCTTGGGGCGGCCAGGTGGCTCAGTGAGTAAGAGCACCAGCTCCAGTGTCGGGATGACCTGGATCAAATCCGGGCTCAGATACTCAGCACCACACCCAGAAATAACTGGTCGTGTAACCTTGAGCAAGTTACTTAACCTTTTTTTTTTTTAAAAAAATGTACGTCTCATTCTGCAAATTAGATTTCTTTATCCAGTTAACCCTACCAAAGGGCATGGCCTTTCAGGGAGGCTAGAGGCCCCAGAGACAGCTCTTGCTGATTCAGACAAACCCTTGTCGCTGGTCTTAGAAGGAGGAAAGTTGTGGGGGGGGGTGAGTAAAAAGGGGACTGCCCTGGAGTCCCCCAGGCTCCAGAGCCAAACATTACATTTTTAGTGTGAGCATTAGCACCATGGAAATAGTAAACTGCTATAAATCAGTCTTGATTTGTTGTTTTGTTGAGTTTCCCTAGACTTAAGAGAGTGATGGAGAAAATGTGAATAATGCAGATTAAAATTTAAAATGTCTTGGCTTTTCAATGTACTGATTATTAAACATTTACCAGCATACTGTTGAAGGGAGGAGGTCTGGGCAGCAGTTCTTTTGAAAAAGATCTGGGGATTTTAGTGGACCCCAAGTTCAATATGAGTTAAAAGCTTTTTATGGCAGACAAAAATAAGTTTATGTGACCTCAGGTTGCTTGCAAGGCAAATTGTTGTTCATCCTTTGTTCTCTAAGAGGGCAATGATATCACAAGGGTGATGTCTTGACTTGTGAGTGAATTGGGTTTAAGTGAGGCAGAATTGCACAAGGCCATTGAACTCACTCTCTCCTCCAGTCCTCAGAGTCCAGTGGCAAGGCAAGGGTCAAGATGACTGGCAATGGCCCCTGTGAGGCAGAATGTGCAGAATTATAGGAGTGATTGGCCAGTCTAAACAGCATCTGGAGTATTGGGATCAGTACTGGGCTCCCTATTTTAGAAGAACATCAGTAAGCTGGAAAGCATCCAGAAGAGGGGAGCCAAACTGGTAAAAAGCCTCAAGGCAACATCACATGTGGATCAGCTGAAGGAACTGGGGATCCTGAGCCTAGAAAAGAGAAAACATGCAATGGAGGGAAGACTTGCAGAGAAGGGCCATGACAGCTCTCCTCCAGTGTGTGCAGGGGCATTGCAACTATTCTGCTTGGGCCAAGAGAACATAACTAGGAGCAAATGAGGAGAAGTTACAAAGGGACACAAATTTATGTTTAGCAATTCCAGCTAAGAGCTATTCAAAAGATCAGTGAAGGGACAGCTGGGTGGTGCAGTGAATAGAGCACTGGGCCTGAAGTCAGTGTGACCTTGAGCAAGTCACTTAACTTCAATTGCCTTGCCTTCCCCCTTCCAATTTTTTTTTTAAAGATCAATGAGTTGTCTGAGGAAGTAGGGGGTTCTTGCTTTGAGGTCTTTATGGGAAAGCTGGAGAAGCAATTTTCAGGTAAGGAATAGAGGGGATTCTTACATAGGCACAAGTTGGACCAGATGGCTTTGGGGACCCCATTCAACACTGAAATGTTGAGCTTATGGAAGTAGTGTCATTGTTTTCTTCTTCCTACTTTCAGAGGTATTGTCCTCTATTACAGGATCATAGATTTGGAACTGAAAGGGACCTCAGAGGCCACTTAGTCCAACTCCCCTATTTACACTTGAGGAAATTGGCTCAGGGAGGATGAGTTGCCCAAAGTCACATAGTCAGTAAGTTCTAGGAGTGAGATTTGAACCCAGATCCTTTGATACAAAAGATGTCCCGGAGCTCTGCAAGACACTTTGTTCAAAAGTGGGACCTTGCCCTGCCATCCCCAGAATTGGAGAACTTCAGAGTTAAAAGGGACATCAGAGGTTATGAGGTCAAATACATATCTGAGCAGGAATCCCATAATCCTGATGGGGACTATGAACACCTGTCACTCACACACTTTGAACCTGATAGCCATTGGTCCATTCCTAATTGCAGAGATTTATCTTTGGTGGAGACATATGTTGCTTCTTTTTAAACAATTCAGTAGCATGCAGACCATTTGTTTTCACCACAATCACCACATGATGCCAGATTTGGGAACAGAGAGATCTCAGCTACAGCCTTCTAGCTCCCTGCTGAAAATGCAGCATCAGTGGGCATATGGCAATTTTTCCCAGCAGGGAAACTTTTCTCATTTCATTCACACACAGTCCCCCATACTCAACAACAAAGCTAATAAGTAGATTCTTCCTACTTCTTCCAGAATGGAGACACAGAGGGGAGGCTAGCCTCCCACTGTGGCTCACCACTCTCTCTTTCCTTGCTTTTTCTCTGAGAAAAATATTAAAGACAACCTGCAAATATTTAAGCGAGTTTGAGGCTGATCTGGCAAGGCTTTGTGGGAGGAAGGAAATGCCAAGCATAAATTTTATCTAAATCACTTAAATTGTTTGTAGCATCCAAGTGATAAGGTAAAGATGGACATTGTTGAATTCTGTTTGGGTCTCCAAAAGAAAAGGCATTATATTTAGAAAGAAAAAGAGAAAGGGACTGGGTCTATAACTGCATTGTTAGGAAGAATTTCCGAATAATGAAACTCCTCCAATACAGATTGGTGCCATCTTTGCATCTTAGGATTCTAGAGCATTGCATTGAAGACTGAGAGACTTCTCAGGGTCACACAACAAGCATGTGTGAAAGCTGGGACATGAAGTCAGCTATTCCCGGCTCCAAGGTCAGCTTCCTATCCACTGTACCATACTGCCTCTCATGGAGAAAAGTTTCTTTTCCTTCTTGGTATGCTTTCATTTTTTTTAAAAGAGGAGGTCATGGCACTATGTGCTTTTATTTAGTTTGATCCAAATACTACTTTAGAAGAGATTTTATGTCATTTTAGATGACAAAACCCCGGCAGCCTCATTGATTCAGATGATCCAACGCAATTAATAAAATACTTTATGCTAATTGGCTGAATAATGAGAGGATACAGAAAAAGTGTGACTGCCTTAAAAAAATTAAAGGGCTCACCTCAAACTTTCTATATCATTAGGGAAAATAGTTGTAAAAACATGCTATGACAAAACTGTCCCCTTTCCCCCTGGATGCTTCTCCTACATCTAAGCTTTGTTGCCTCAATCCAATACAGATTCTCTTCACAACCTGGGCAAATTGCTTAATAAATAAAATCAAATAAATTATTTAACTGAAGAATACCAACAAAATAACAAACAGGAAAATACACACCACAAAACATTTCTTAATTCTTCACAGATCAATGCAAAATAATCCTCCCCATAACTCCTTTGTCAATGGGAAAAAAGGAGGGGCAGCTAGGTGGTACAGTGAATAGAGCATTGGCCCATGAGTCAGGAGGACCTGAGTTCCAATCTGGCCTCAGACACTTGATCACACTTACTAGCTGTGTGACCTTGGACAAGTCCCTTAACCCCAATTGTCTTGCCTTCCCCCTTCAAAAAAAGAAAAAGGAAAAAAAAGGAACAAGTCTGGGGTAGGAGGTAAGAAACGGTAGAACTCAGTGCTCTGAAGACACTTGGAAGAAAGAAAAGCTGAATTGTTTTGCTGCTGCAACAGCTTTTGAGGTGTCTGCTTGTCTCTAACTTATGGCTTTGGAGGAGCTGAGAGAGGGTTTTCTTGTTGTTGTTCAGTCATGTCCAACTCTTCATAGCCCAATTTGGGGTTTTCATGGCAAAAATACTGGAGTGGCTCGCCATGTCCTTCTCCAGTTCATTTGACAGATGAGGAAACTGAGGCAAACAGGGTGAAGTGACTTACCAAGGGTAATATAGCTAGTCAGTGTCTGAGACTGGATTTGCACTCAGGTCCTCCTGGCTGCAGGCCTGGAGCTCTGTGCCATCTAGCTGCCCCTAGGCTCCCTTGAGTTATTATCAAAACAGCTTCCTGGACAGCTCCTGGTCTCCTGGGCAGTCATTTGGAGAAGCTCTGACCTCATCCACTGCTAGTTAAGGCAAGCCCCATCTCCTTAGCTTGCCACCTCCTCCATCCCAGAAACTGCCTCAGTTGCCTCAGGCTTCTTCAGTCCTAGAAAAGCTTGATTCCATTTCTTTCCTCCCAATCTTTGGTTTTAGGCGTAAGCACAGCAAACCCTTGTCCACATTGTCCTTAAAACAGTACAAGATAGACAATGTGTTATAGGCTGGCCGGTCTGGAGATGGTCAGGGCAAAGAGAGATCATTAAGGGATGGAGGTGGGGGAGGCTTCGTGGATGATATACGGTAGGACTGAACTGGGACTAGATGGGAGTATATCATATAGATAGATGCCACCCAACAAAATGGAGACTCCTTTAATATTCTCTGAGCTGGTAAAGGGTACTTTTTTTCAGATAGGGACTGGATCTGTGATTTTACTGATATAGGGAACTTGCTCTAACAATGCAGGTCAGTGCTTTTTTGGAAATTTATAGCCTTAGAGAGTTGCCTGGAGTTCTGAGGAGTTCTAAGTGACTTGCCCAGAGTCATACTGCCAATACATGTCAAATAAAAGAGATAAGAAGCCAGGTCTTCCTAGCTCAAAGGCTAGTTCTCTACACATGATTACGGCACAATAATACTTTAGGCTTAGGGGGATGAATGAACTGAATAAAAAGATTACCCATACCCACCAAGTGTTCAGAGACCAAATCATTGCCTAAATCAAGCTCATGGCCTGAATGTTTGAGAAGGTGAATTTCAAAATTCCACAGATCAGGAACACTAAAGAGTTTATCACCAGCCTTAGTATATGAGACCTTGAAGGAATTCTAGAAATTATTTCACCTTGTTAGATCTCCTGGACCATACAGAACAGGCTGTATCCTAGGTTACAAACTTCTCCCTCTCTCCTTCCTCCATCAGATTAAAGATTAACCTTAAAAGGTAGGTTTTGGGGGTGGGAAGGAAGAAAACAAGCATTTATTAAATACCTATTATGTGTCAGACATTGTGCTAAACACTTTAAAATATCTCATTTGAACCTCACAATGATCCTGAGAGGTATAAGATATCATCCCCATTTTACATTTGAGGGAACTGAGGCAGACAGAGGTTTAGTGACTTGCCCAGGTTCACACAGTTAGTCTGAGGCTGGATTTGAACTCAAATATTCCTGATTTTCTACCATGCACTACCCAAGCTGCTGCTGCAATTTTACTGGTGGGGGAAGTGGGATAGGAGTTGGGATTCATGCTCTGAAGATAGATATGACTTAGAAAATCTTCCTCGTGTCCCATTTCTTCAGGGTTCTTCCCTTTGCTAGGGAAATAGTGCTGAGATGTTAATGGGAGATGTATTAGTTTGTCCTCTGTACTGGATAACATTTGCCTTTAAGATCAATGTTTAGGAATGACTACGTGTGCAGTGAATAGAGTACCAGCCCCGGAGTCAGGAGGATCTGAGTTCAAATCTGCTCAGACACTTAACACTTACTAGCTGTGTGACCTTGGACAAGTCACTTAACCCCAATTGCCTTGCCTTCTCCCCTCCAAAAAAAATCAATGTTTAATGTCTTAAACCAAATAATTTCCTAAAATGGGAACTTCAAGCATGTGCCATTGACAGCAAAAGAGAATTTTTTTTGGAGGGGGGATAGAGGAATGAAATGGAGACCTTCCAGTGACACTACATTAGCCACCTCATATTCTGTCAATGTCTAAGTCTTGGCCTAGACTATTCTTCTTAATGCTTTGGCTCTTTGTAATGATGAAAACTTGTCACTTATACAGGGCTTTGGAGGAGTGTTTTACATAACCATATTTCCTTTTTGTTTGTCACAACATCCTTGTGACACAGTTATTTTAAGAAAACTTTAATGGAAATGTAGAATTGCTTGCCTTTTCAATGAGTGGGAAGAGGAAAAAGACAGGGAGAAAATTTGAAACTCAAAATTTTGAAAAAGGAATGTTAAAAGTTGTAATTAAAAAAACTTTTAAAAAATTCTATTGTGGAAGACTCTATAGTAATTAGATTATTAAATATTTTTCTGAATTTAGTTATCTCTAATGTCACCAGGCTCACATATTTCAACATGTGCCCCACATATTGTATGGGAGTGTCACTGTGTGACTTATGGGGAGGCAGAGTAAACATCTCTAGACTCTTCTCTCTCTACTCTTCTCCAAGGAAGAATTTAATTCTTGGCAGAAAAGGAAGGAGGAAGTTGGAGACAGAGGCTACAACTCTTCTCTTCTTGGAGAGAGGAGCTACCTGGCTAGAATTTTGTCTATCTGTCCTCTTAAATATTGTTAGTTTAGGCAATGTGATTTTCAGGTTCAAACCAACTTCATTAATTAGTTTAATCATTGTTTAATTATTGAGGGAAAGAGAATCCCTTCTACTATGAACACACATAGCAATTAGCCAAGGAATTTATTTATCCAACCTAATAGCCACAAAAAATATGAAAGAAAGATTACATAGAAGAATAATGTCTGGGGCGGCCAGGTAGGACAGTGAGTAAGAGCACTGGCTCCAGTGTCGGGATGACCTGGGGATTGTCTGGGGCTCAGACACTTAGCACCCACCCAGAAACACCTGGCCATGTAACCTTGAGCAAGTTACTTAACCCCAATTGCTTAGGGGAGGCCAGGTGGCTCAGTGAGTAAGAGCACCGGCCCCAGTGTCGGGATGACCTGGGGATCAAATCCGGACTTAGATACTTAACACCACACCCAGAATAAACTGGCCGTGTAACCTTGAGCAAGTTACTTAACCCTGATTGCTTTAAAAAAAGAAGAAGAAGAATGTCAAACAATACATAGTGATGGGGCTGTCCCATTGGGAGTGAGATAACTCAGTTCAATCAAGAAAAAAAATATCACCTAAGGGACGAGACTTCCCCTAAGTCTCTAGTGTTGAAAACTGGGGATAGAGATATAATGGAGATTGGGCACTCCTCTCAAGTCAGCTTCTTTCCAGAGTCTTTTCAGTAGCTTGAAGTAGAGTTGGCCTCATCCATCTTCTCCCTTAAAGTTAGAAGTACTCCAAAGCAATGGCAGAGTCCAAAGTTCAAAGATTGGATTTCTCCCGCTCTCTCAAATTGCCCTGACCTTCTCTTAGGCTAGGGTCATTGATCTCCACCAATAGAAAGTCTCATGCCGATAGATTTTGGGACTGGCTTTAAATTTACACACACATACACACACACCCCATCATCATCATCATCATTAAAATGCTAACAATGAACAGGGAGAAAACAACTTTATACACACAGTTTTCCCCTTAAAAGATATGTTTAGTGAAGGTCAATTACAGACTTTAGCTGGAAAATATGCATATTTCCCAGTGCAATTTTCCTGGCTAGGGGCTTAGAATCTATAGAAGAGAAAATAATGATGATGGTTTTGTCTATGATTTTTAAAAAATGAGCCTCCCTTTCTGCCCAGACTGAAAGTGCAGAGACTATCCACAAGTAACAAAAGCCCAATCCCACCATTGATCATCTTGGAAGCTTTAACCTGATCTATTCTCAACCTGGGCTGGCTCACCCCAATCTGGGTAATAATAGTAGGTATCCTTTCTTAGGGGGGTTTTCCTATTACTGACAAACACAGTTTGGATACCTGGATACACAATCAGGTTAGCTCACTGAACCTCAGAACTCCTGAGTTCAAGAGGTCCACTAGCCTCAGCCTCCCCAGCGGAAGAGAAAGCTATCAACTCAGTTTTGTTGTTCAGTAATTTCAGTCCTGTCCAACTGGCCAAGATATTGGAGTGGTTTACTGTTTCCTTTTCATTTTACAGATGAGGAAACTAGAGACAAAGTTAAGTGACTTGCCCACACAGCTAATAAATGTCTGAGACTTGATTTGAACTCAGATCTACCTGACTCTAGGCCTGATACTCTATCCACTAGCTGTCCTCATGTAAAAACATGCACACATATACATAATAAATTCATACATGCTATATATAAAGGTACATATATTATTATTCATACTCTTAAAAATCTTAATTGTATTGATATCTTTTGTTTTTATATTACCTTTGTTTCAGAATATATCCTTCTCTTCTATCCAATAAGCTATCCTTTGTAATAAACATAAAAAAATAGAGGCAAAAAACCCAGTTCCATAATCAATGTACCTGACAGAATACATAACATTTCATACCCATAGTCCTCCACATCTGCAGAGGGGAAGATTTGGGCACTGAGATTTGGGCAAAAGACAATCTACCAGTGAGTGAAGTAGTCATTTCCTTCAATTGCTTCTGTTTTTGGGGGGGGGGGGGGAAGAGGAGGAAGGAGAGGACAGAATTGTTGTGATGGATGTGAGGGATGGGGGGGAGCATGGTTGTAAGATATTGCTCAGGGCTGTCTTGTCACTGAGTGAGTCACCCTTACGTAATATTTTGTAAATTTATCTGCAGAGTCAAATTTCTTCATTACATTTATATAGCATTAAGTTGTCATCATTGTTCTTTCCCTTTACATTAGCATATATTGTTTTTCTGAATCTGCATATATCCTGCCTGTATCAGTTCATCTAAATCTTCCTATGATCTTCCTCTCCTTCTTGACTTCTTTCCTTTTCCTGGGAAAACTCTACAGATAACATAATGCCTTTGGGGGCCAAACAGTTGAGTGAAGTGAGAAAATGCCTGCCTTGTGTAGAAACAACATCAGTGATATATTCAAGGCAATCATCATAGTATTTTTAAAAGCTGTCATCCTACAGAATTTCCACTTGAGTGTTTAAATTATAAATATTCATTAGTTTTTGAAAGCTTGGAAAGATAGAAAGCCACCAGAAAGGTGATCAATCTTGATATGATTATATATATATATAAACAAAACAAATGACATAATTTCTTTGAAGTTATATAGACTTTATTCCTAACATGGACCCAGTGGTTTGAGGAATGTCTGTAGCAAACACATCAGCAGCCACATCAAATTACATCTCAATCAATGTTAAAAGGCATTTGACATTTCCCTTTGATTTATGGATTAACCTTTACATCAAATTCGGTCTAACATTTATTGTTTTCATCATGCCTGATATTACTGCTGTAACCACTCACTCGGCTCATTGCAGGAACCTAGTTAAATTAATAGCTTTCCCCTTTCAAGATCACAATTGTGCAACTAATGAAAAGTCTGTTTTGCACAGTTGATGGACACTAACCCCTAACCAAATAAACTAGGCTATAAACAGAAACCTACAATGAGTTACAAAAATGGACTAGGTTTATCTTCCCATGCATTTCCTTCTGAACTGGCTTAGTGATGGGAATTGAACTAGAAAAATCCCAAGTTCCACTGGGGGAAAAATACATATTCCTGAAATATTTTTGCTGTGCGGGAAGCAGCGAGTTTACAGATGTCACTGTTTTCCACAAACCTTCCTTTGGCATGAAGAAGATTTCAAGAATGTAGGCAGGGCTCAGCCAAGTTTTATGGATGTTAGCACTGTTCTCTGGGACTCAATTACATACTGAGCTAATTGCCTATAAAACTGATCAGCTAAAAGTTAAGTAGGAATAAAAAAAAGCACCTCATATACACATGTGCCTAGTGTCAACAAATGTTAAAACACCCTGCTGATAGGAAAGGAATCCCAGGCTCACTAAAGCATCTAAATTGAAGACACATTTTTTTCTGGTGGAAGAATGAGATCTTTTTAGTCTAAACAGGAAACCACTGAGATTTCGGCAAAAGACAATCTACCAGTGAGTGAAGTAGAGTCATTTCCTTCAATTGCTTCTCTTTTTGAGGTGGGGGAGAAGAGGAGGAAGGAGAGGACAGAATTGTTGTGATGGATGTGAGGGATGGGGGGCAGTATGGTTGTAAGATATTGCTCAGTTTTGTCTCGTCACTGAATGAGTCACCCTTACGTAAGCTCTTATCTGGAGACCAGTAAGTAGCAATCTTGGTGCTTGGTGCCAATCATGGAAAAGCTACGTGAAATATATCATCAAATCAACATTATAAAACAAAATTCAGTTGGGGCTGGGAAGAGCCCCAGGTTGCTTTCCTCTCCTGGAGCTACTTGTGACTTTTTGGGCTTGACCACCATGGCTCAGCTGCCTTCTCACTCTGGAATATCTGTGGCCCCTTCTCCAATTGGTGAGTTCCCCTTAGAACCTTCATTCCAAGGAAGGGCCCAGATCTTCTATCCTTTATTCCTCTCCCAATTCTGCTTTTGACTTTCTGGACTTCACCAGTCTTCTTCAGCTGCCTTGACTCCAGCCCTGCAGGCTTCTCAGTCTGGAGCATCCTTCTTTCCACCCCACCCACCTCCACCTTCCTCCCCACCCCAACCCCTGCCTTCAACCTCTGCCACTTTTCATCTCTCTTTTCTATACTGTCTCCCTTCATTAGAATATAAGCTCATTGAAGGCAGGGACTGCCTTCTTTTTCTCCCATATGTTTATCCCCAACATTTTGCACAGTACCTGGCACATTTAACAAATACTGTTGATTTGACTTCTAGGCCAGTGTTGAAGAGGTCATTGGAAGACCAGTGGCCAGAACTAGTCCAGGGAAGATTTTGTATAGCTCTTTTCCTAATCTTCGTGGTGTTGTAAAATAATTGATACAGTAGGTATATATACATATATGTATTATATATATGTTATTTTTTTCTTTCAGCCTATCTGAAGCCAGTAGGGGTAGGAAAAATATCATGTGGTAGCTTTCTATGTTAGCTAATTACTCTTGCCAAGAAGGAGCTAAGTTCAGCTATTTCTACGCTGCTGAAGGAGTAAAAAAGTATTGTCAATACCCCCCTCATTTTCAGTGCCCTAATTAAAAGTCCTGGCTGCTGCCCCTTTGTTGTGATTTCTGTGTTCATAGTCAATCAACTGATAATTCTAGTTAATCAAAATCATAGAATTGAAAGAGACTTTAGGGAGCGTCTAATCTTCAAGACTAATTTGAGAGAATTATTTTTTTTTAACAAGAAACATGGCAAAACTCATAATTTTTAGTACTGAGCTAGAGAGGTGGGGATCAGGAGTTGGGAATATGAAATATTCCCCTTGATAAAGGGGGCCCAGAGAAACTTTGGAGCCAAATAAAGCATATTAGACTATTTTCACATTGAAAATTGCTATGCATCATAATTACTTTAATACATACTTAATTTATTACTTTGGAGGAGAAAATATTGCTAGAATCCAAATATTCTTACAGAAGCCCTTTTCATATCCCCTAAACCATCAGCATTCCTTAGAACACAATTTAGGAAACTCTGTTTGAGTCCAACCCATTTCTTTTTATAGATAAGGGACTTGAGGTCACATAGCTAATTGTGAAGTGAAAGTTTTTCTCTAGTAGCCCTTGCTTTCGTAGCCTAAAACATTTTTCATTTTAACATCCTCTCATCCTCAGCTCCCCATTTCATCTGTCCATTTCTCCTGCCCCAGAGGAAATAACTGACACCTAAGTAGCTCTAAGATTTGTTAAGTATTTTACATATATTATGCCATTTAATTCTTACAACAAACCTCTGAGCTGAGTACCACAGGTATTATTATATTCCAGGTAATGAAACTTTTGAAGAGGGATTTGAACCTATATTTTTCTGACTTTAAAAACCATACTCTATTCACTCATTACCCTTGATATGAACACATCTTATTATACAAAGGACTTCATGACTTAATGTGTTACTTTTCCTAGGGGCATTTTCATTTTAAGAGAGAATACCAAATGTTTGGTTAACTTGAAGGGATCATCAGTAGGAGATATTGTTTTTCTTAAACAATTTTTTTATTGATACCTTTTTGTTTTTACATCATGTTTTAACAATGTTCATTGCCATATTCCAGACTGGTGAGTAGACAGGTAAGGTTGTCAGTCAGTTTTACCCTTGCCTCTCCACATCTTTTTACCCTCACCATCATTCCCATCTGCTGGTTGCTCATCCCTAGGGACATTATTTTTCTCCTGGTTGCTCCCTCAACCCCTCCCTTGTATGAGAATAATTTCTTTTCCAACTAGGCTATGGGAAAAGGCAGAAGCCTGTCTCCATGCCCCAACCCGCTGGCCTCCATGAGAAATCCTGGTAAATGTATTCTTTCTTTTTTAGGAAGTTGACAGCTATGTCAGTTTTATTTTTCTGTTCTCTTCCCAGGTGGTTCCAAATCACGTCCCTGCAATGCTACAATTAAAGCAAGAGAATGCATGGTTTAATAAAGTGGTTGACCAATAGCTTTATTACATTTTCCAGCTTAAAAAATAAAACCCACTAAAGTATACTCTTAAAGACACAATAATAATACCTCCCATACCCCAAGCAAATTTCTAGTTCAGAATCCTGTACTTGTCTTCCTGGGAGAGAAAGGAAAAAGGAACTCTGGTCTTCAGCAGTGACAATATCTTACCACAAACATGGGTTGAGCAAATTTTATATAAACACCAGAGAATCACTCCTATTTTTGGCAACCTCCCATCCATTTCTCTAGGGAGACAGCTCCTCTGTGGCTCGAATCTAGAATTTTCCTGCCATTTCTCCAGCTTTTTACTCCTACAGGTCAATAGTTGAGAGAGGAAAACTTATGAATCAAGGCAAAGGCCCCTGCCAGCCCCAAGATCAGGGCAAATGAGGGTAGGTGGGGAGGAAGAGTGTTAATCTTTCTTTATTAAAAGTAAATTTTATTTTCAATTCCAAATTCTTTCCTTCCCACCTCCCCCCCACCTATGAGAAAACAAGGAAAGCAAACTCATTACAAATATATATAGTTAAGCAAAACAAATGTCTAAAAAAATAAAATGCTTCAGTCTGTACTCTGAGTACATCACCTCACTATCTGGAGGTAGAGAACATGCTTCATCATGAGTCCGCTGGAATTGTGGTTGGTTCTAACATAAGAAAATTTTTATATCCTTTTATTAATCCAATAACAGTTCCATTATGTTGATCAGAGTTCTTTAGTCTTGATTGT
>NW_027185764.1:19256083-19278359 GCF_028583685.1 Petaurus breviceps papuanus
AAATGACAAGTAGGAAACTCAGAAAAACCTGTGAAGATTTATGTGAAATGATGCAAAGTGAAATCAGCAGAATCAGATAAACATTGTACTCGGTAACAGCAATATTGTACAACGTTTAACTGTGAATCACTTACCTATTCTCAGCAATACAAGGATCCAAGATGTTTCCAAAGGACCTATGCTGAAAAATGCTATTCACTCCAGAGAAAGAACTGATGGAATCTGAATGCAAATAAAAACATACTTCTTTTTTTACTTTATTTTTCTTGGTCTGTGTTTTCTTTTGCAACATGGCTAATGAGGAAATATGTTTTGCATTACTGCATATGTATAATCTATATAAAATTGCTTGCCTTCTCAATAAGAGTGGAGGGGAGAGAGGAAGAGAGATTTTGGAATTCAAATTTTTTTCTAAAAAGAATGTTAAAAATTGTTGTTGCATGTAATTGGCAAAAATAAAATATTAAAAAATAAAATTATCCCCTTCATCATTTCTTATAGTGTAATACATGCCATCATGTACAAATACCATAACTTCTTCAGCCATTCCCCATTTCTTGGGAAAACCCCTCAGTTTCCAATTCTCTGTCACCATAAAAAGACCTTATCTATCTGTGCGTGTATTTTTTTTTTTGACATATGAATCCTTTCCTTCTTTCTGTGATCTCTTGGGACCTATAGACCTAATAGTGTTCATTGATAATAGTGGTAATGCTTAGTGTCAATCCCTCTTAATTCTAGTACCATCCCTCCATTGATGTATGTAGTTATCTGAGTGCTGTCTCCTCCATTAGATTGTAAGTTCCTTGAGGGCAGGAACTATCTTTTACCATTCTTTATATCCCCAGCACTTAGCATAGTACCTGGCCCTTTTTTTGTTGTTTAGTTGCTTGCAGTCATGTCTGACTCTTTGTAACCCCATTTGGGTTTTTTTTTGCCAAAGATATTGGAGTGATTTGCCATTTCCCTCTCTAACTCATTTTACAAATGAGGAAACTGAGGCAAATAGGGTTAAGTGACGTGCCCAGGGTCACTCAGCTAGTAAATATCTGAGGTTGAATTTGAACTCAGAGCTTCCTGATTCCAGGCCCTGCGCTCTATCCACCTAGCTGTCCCTTAGTAGCTATTAAATAAATGTTTATTGATTAACTGATTGTCAAGGAGACCAATACTTGAAATTTACTTCCCAAACCTGAGAGCCTCCATTTCTAACATACTGATCTCCTTGTTAAGTCATGAAGGAGGCACGGCCAAGACAACCATTACTCTTTCATTTCTGAATATTTCATCATCACCTTCTCCAATGTACCTCTTTCCTCAAATCAGTGAATTGTTCTTTGCAACAAAACAGAAAAAAGAAACAGGAAAAAGTAGTTTGGCTAAAGTAACCCAGACGTGAAATGAATTTGTATATGTAATATTCCACACTCATAGTATAACATCTCTGAAAAGAAGGAAAGGAGGTGTATTCTCTCATCTCTTCTCCAGAGTTAAACTTATTCATTATAATTACACAGCATTATTCTGCTTTTCTTGATGTAACAATGCTATCTTGGCTTCCATTGACTGGAGATCAGTATGTTATATTTCACTCCTACCCTAAGGTTCTCTAGTACCCTTAGGAAAGTGTCTACCCACTCTGCCATTGGCTCAAATTCCCACCAAGAGTGTTCCCCCAATTCAGGGAGGCCCTTTACTCTCAAGTTCCATTTAAACAATTGATAGTCAGATTAGCTTTTACCAAGGAATATTAATTTCAGTGGCAGAGCAAGAATAAATATGCAAATATTGATATTCCTTCCAAATCACCTCAGTATCTGGGAAAGGGAAAGGAATTTGGTTCATGGTGTAGCTTGGTTCCTATGAAGCACAGCCTAACAAAAATCCAAGGACAAAGCCTCCTCCTGGACTTGAGTCCCAGGTACCCTGGCTTCTGAGGACATCACTGCTGGGCTAGCAGCAATATCCAAACTGGAATCCTGCCTGTAAGGTCACAATGGCTCAAGTACAGGTCCAATGCAGATTCCACCACTTCAGTGAACTTTGTTGTTTGTCCTTTGTTCTTGTAAAGGACCATGACACCGGGAAAGAGACATCATGATTTCCAAGTGAATTGGATTTAAGTGAGGGAGGGCTGTGCAAAGCCACCAGCCTCACTTTCTCCTTCAGAATTGTTGGGGTCCAATTACCTACAGTGGAAAAGGACAAATGAAACAAACCCTAAATTCATTTCTCAGGGCCACAAGGCCTAAAAGAGCAGGTGATCTTTCTCCTCACTCAGCACAGTTCCTGGTGCTCTAAGTGAGTGGGACTTTCACTCCTGGATGGGACCAGAAAAGGAGACTGACTGTCCCAGTCTGCTCTCAAAACCAAGCAAAGCAGCTGATGGGAAGAGGACAGTATATTTAAAACAAAGGTGATCAGGGGAATCATCCTTAATATGTTGAATAGGACCATCTCCTGTGGAATCTGACACGTGCTTTGGCTCCTTGACAATGCACACATACCCTGCTGTAGTGGAGAAAAGAGAACACTTGATAGTCCCTCAGTGACAGGAAGGGAATCCCAAGATCATTCCTGATGCTATTCATGCACCAGAATTTTTTTAACCAGTCCCCCAATCAATAGATGCTTGCATTTTTTCTTTTTTTTGCTTTATGGAGGGCAATTGGGGTTAAGTGGCTTGCCCAAGGTCACATGGCTAGTTTTTGTGTTAAGTGTTTGAGTCCGCATTTGAACTCAGGTCCTCCTGACTCCAGGGCCGGTGCTCTATTCACTGTGCCACCTAGCTGCCCTTGCATTTTATTTTCATCCTTTGCATCTCAAAAAGTGCTGCTTGCTGCTTGGAATATTTTTCTATATAAAATGCCTTTTTTTCTGTCTTTGAATTCTAATAGGGCATTGCCCAAGCAGGGGTTTGGTCACTGGACACTTTAGTCATTTTTTAAAACATAAGTCCAAATTTCTTTATTTGAATAGTTGAACCAATTCCCAGCATGATCAGCAGTGTAATAATGTATCTGTCTTTCCACAACCTTATTTACAACTTTTGTCATTTTTGTCAATTTTTTGAGTGTGAGGTAAATCCTTGGATTTGTTCCTTTTATTAGTAGTGATTTGAAGAATTTTTTCATAGGATTAGGGGAGGTGCTTTTAGGTTAGTACCTGTAGGACACTTAACCTCTGCAATCAAACCAGACAGGAAACCATTCATTTGACTTCCAAATAAGACTAACTCTGTAGTCACGTGGGTATTTTGCCAATTACTTAATCAGTGAGAGCTGATCATTGAGAGGGTCAGACTTTGTGTTCAAATAAAAGCCTAATTAGAATCAGCCTTAAGAGTAGGCAGAAGAGGTCTTGTGATTTGAGAGGATCTGGAAAGCCTCCCCATTTCCATCGTGGTCTCTAAAATTGTATCATTAGGCCTGATGTGATGGCACATGCCCGGGAGGCCAAGGCTCACAAGTTGCAGTAGGCTGTGCAGAGTGGGTGTCAACACCAAATTCAGCATCAGTGTGGTGGTGAACCCTGGGTGTGGGAGTCACTAGGCTGCCTCAGGAGGACCAAACCAACCCAGATTAGAAAGGAAGCAGGCTAAAGCCCGTAGTAGGATAAAACTCATAAGAAGCCTCTGTATTCTAACTGGAACAAGACAGGGAGACCCAGTCTCTAAAAGATAAAATCTAATGGGATAGATTCCTTTAGATTGAGGCATTATCTTCTATTCAAATGCAAACACCAATGGCAAGAATGACATATTAATATCCCCTGTCCCCACTCCTTCTGTCTCCCTCTTTGGTTGTGTACCTGAATCTGATGTCATTTGTATGGAAATTCCCTCCCAACGAAGACCAGTTTTTGAGGTTTTCTTAGCAAAGATACTGGAGTGGTTTGCCATTTCCTTCTCTAGCTCATTTTACAGATGGGGAAACTGAGGCAAACAAGGTGAAGTAACTTGCCCAGAGTCTCACAGTCAGTAACTGTCTGAGGTCATATTTGGACTCCGGTCTTTCTGACTCCAGGCCTAGGTCTCTATCCATGCAGCCACCTAACTGCCCCAGAGAAAATGTTAATGATGATTAAAATTTAAAAACGAGTTTTACATACTTTCTCCACACACCTCCCTCCCCCCAAGCTGGTTGTTAAACATTTACCAGCAAACTTTTGCCAGTATGTGTCAGAAGCAGTCCTTAGACCCAGAACTTACTTATTGTGAGTCTAACATCACATCCTGCCTCTCAAAGTTAAGATATTACAGCTTTTTAGTATGAATCAACATATCACTTTGTTTTCCAACATGATGCATAGCTGAGAACTTAAGCAGTTTTTAATTGAGGGCTGCTAGGGAATGATGGGGCAGCTAGGTGGCACAGTGGATAGATTGCTGGGCTTGGAGTCAGGAAGACTCATGTTCCTAAGCTTAAATCTGAACTCGGACACTAACTAGTTGTGTGACCCTGGGCAAGCCACTTCACCCCATTTGCCTCAGTTTCCTCATCTGTAAAATGATCTGGCGAAGGGGATGGCAAGCCACTCCAGTATCTTTGCCAAGAAAACCCTGAATGGAGTCACAAAGAGTCAGACACATCTAAAAAACAACTGAACAACTAGGGAATTATAGTGAATTAAGGAGTTTCTAAGAAAGCGAGTTTAGAGGGAAAGAGGAAAGTAATTCCATACAGAAACTGGAAGAGGAGACCCCCGAAAAAATCCCACCTACTTCCCAACTTTGCTCAGGAACGGTGAAGAATATTCTCCCTCTAGCTATGCCTTCCGTTCTTCTGATCACTGGGAGAAAAGCTATTAAGCATCTTAGAGTGTGGATCTATACAAAAGGAAATGCAGAGATGATGTGTGTTTAGATTAATATTCTAAGCTCTCTTTGCGGATCCAAGTAAGGCATTTTATCTAATAAAAAAAGCATTCGTAGTGTCTGTAATCCTAGTTTCAGCTGGCCGAGCTCACAGATATGGAGTGACTGAACGGGTCCACAACTATGATTCCTTAGGATAGCTGAGGAAGAAAAGGTCCCTCATCAGAATTTGAGCTCCTTGAGAGTGGTGACTGTTTTTGGCCTTTGTTTGTTCCTCCATCACAATGCCTGACTTATAGTTGGCACATAATAAATGCTTGTTGATTAAACTTGACTCATGATTCCTTCAAGAGTCAAGTAGGCCCAGGTTTGTGTGATCTAAGTTTTATTGTTCAGTGGTATCCTTTGTGACCTTGTGGGCATGCCAATATTGTCTGCGGAGGTTTTTCTGGCAAAGAAAGCAGAGTGGTCTGCCATTTCCTTCTCTAGTGGATTAAGGCAAACAGATACGTGACTTGCCCAAGGTTTCACAGCTAGTAAGTGTTTGAGGTCAAATTTGAATTCAGGTCTTCCTGACTCCAGGCCCAGCTGTCTATCCACTGAGCAATTGTAGCTGCTGCCAAGATAAGTATATAGCTAAGTATAGCAAAGAGCAAAATTCCCCAGATATCAAGGATTTAGGGGAGTGCCTAGCTACTTGCTCTTCCTTTTGCTGTTTAGCCAACCAGGTGAAATGCAAACACTGTGGGTAACTGATGTTTTTGATTTCATAAACAATCCTATTTTTTTCTTCCTTGTATATTGAAACATTTGTGTTGGTGGATGACTATTAAGTTAAGGATTTTTTTTTTTTTTGAAAGAAGGAATCATAAGTTTGAACCCTTAGGAGAACCCCAGAGAGAAATTCAGATAGGCTGATATATATATATATATATATATTTATCCACTGGGGTCATTCATTCTTTTCAGAAATCTGCTTCTGATTTTCTGAATTTTAGCACTATGTCTCAGTGCCTCTTCCCGCTTCTCCCTCTGCAATCTGCCATACCGGCTTCCTTTTCCCATAGGTGAGCTCCTACTTAGCCTCCATTTTGAGGAGGGGCCCAGGCCAGACATTTGTATTCCTTTCCCTCCTTTGTTTCAGACTTTCTGGCTTAGATAGCAGGTCTCAAATCCATCAGCACCTAGGGCCTTCTCATCCTAGAAATTCCATCCATTCTCATGACCTCCTCGCGACAGAAGATTCCTTCAATATGCTGGCCCATTTTTACTATTGGTGAGTTCCTCCTGGCCTCTATTTTGTAGGGCTCAGGTTGACTTTTCATCTCTTCCAACTTTGCCTCTGACTTTCCAGACTTTGACACTATATCCCCTTGCAGGTACCTTGTCCTTTCTCTCCATTTGCCCACCTCATCCTCCGAAACACTGATAGGATTATTTTTCAGTGTAAATGACATAAAGAAGATGCATCACATCTACTTTGCCACTAGGACCACAGGACATTTCTATGTGACTTTGCAGCTGAAACCTTATCTATGTGTTGTTTCCCCTGTTAGAATGTGATCTCCTTAAGAGCAAGGATTTATTTTTCTCCTTGTATTCCCAGTGCTTAGCAAAATACTTATATGTAGCAAGTATTTAATAAATATTGCATTCATTCATTCTTCAGAATAATGTTTGGTCTCCTGCATATAAAATTATTCAATTTCAACTATAGGTTAATGAAAATAAAGATAAAACCTTTTCCCAACCAAGTTTATGAATCCTCCAAAATGAGGCTTCAGGTTAAGAGACATCTTGAGTCTTGTAAGGGTGGGGGTGCTGACCAGAGGTCACAAATCTCTTCTACTTAGAGGAAGAGCTGGGACTTGATGCCAGGTATCCTGCTCTCTGGGAAGCTAGGTGGAACAATAGATAGAGTGCTGGGGCTGGAATCAGGAAGAGTTTTCTTCCCAAGTTCAAATCTGGCCTCAGACACTTTTTAGATGTGTGACTCTGGGCAAGTCACTTGACTCTGTCTGCCTCAGTTTCTTCATCTGTAAAATGAACTGGAGAAGGAAATGGCAAACCACTCCAGCATCTCTACCAAGAAAAACCCAAATGGGGTCATAAAGACTCAGAAATAACTAAAATGACTGAACAATAGCAATTCTTACTCTAGGGTAAATATTCTCACTATAGCTTTCCATGCTGGAGAAACTCTGGAAACCCCAGTCAAGTTTTACTTTATTTGTAATTCTCTGGAAATCTCCTTGATAGCCTAGTCAGCCACCCATGTCTCCTTCCTCCTTTTCCCTTCTGGAATATCAAACATAATCAATCAACTTTGCCATTGTCAGGGTGGAGTATGTCAATCTAATAATTTATTTTCCCACTTTCTATCCATGTAACTTTCTGACTTAAGTGAGCCTCCTTAGCACCATTTCCTTTTGTGTGTTATCTCCCCTATTAGAATATAAGCTCTGTTGTGGGTACAGACTTTTTATTTTCCATATTTGCATCCCCAGAACTTAGAATACTGCTTGATGTATAGTAAGAGTTAAATAAATACTTTCCATTTAATTTTTCATTCATTATTTCTTTCTTTATCTTATATTAATATTTCTTATTCAAATTGAATATTTTATAGTTAATTAATATTTAATAGGTTTAAAATCCTTTCATGAAAAACAAATGTGCTACAGAGCTAGAAAATATGATAATTTTTCTGGAAGAAATTCATCTGGAAGAACAAAAGGTCAAGAACATCAAGGGAATCGATAAAAAAAAATGTGAATAAAGGTGCTCTAGTTGTACCAGATCTCAAACTGTATTATAAAGAAATAACTGTTGAATCAATCTCCCACTGGCTAAGAAATAGAGTGGTAGATTAGTGGAATAGATTAAGTACATGTTACATTATAGTAAGTGACCATAGTAATCTAGTATGTAATCAACTCGAAGATCCAAGCTTTTGGAACAAAAATTCAGTATTTGACAAAATCTACTGGGAAAACTGGAACACAATATGACAGAAACTAGGTATAGACCAACAGCTCACACCATAAACCAAGATAAGGTCAAAATAAGTACATGATTCACATATAAAGGGTGATACCATAAGCAAATTGGGAGAGCATAGGATAATTTATTTGTCAGATATATATGGATAAGGGAAGAATTTAGGACTACAGAAAATATTACAAAATGTAAAATAGATATTTTTTGATTATATAAAATTTAAAAAGTTTTTCCATAAACAAAATTAATGCAACCAAAATTAAAAGGAAAGAAGAAAACTGAGGGAAAATTTTACAATATGTATCTCTGATAAAGGTCTCCTTTCTCAAATATGTAGAGCACTGATTCAAATATAAAAATACAAGTCATTCCCCAATTGATAAGTGCTCAAAGGAAATGAAAAGGCAGTTTTCAGACAAAGAAATTAAAGCTATTGTCAACCAGGTGAAGCCCACCCCTTAAAATTCAAAGAAGCTCAAGCTGGGTTGAAAGCAGAAAAGTTTTATTAGGAGGAAAATCAGACACTAATTCTGAGGCCCCCAGTATAAGGTACAGAAGAGCCCATAGCTCAGGAGAGGCAGGGGAAATTTATGGTTGAAAACCACAAAGGAGAGTTTCAGGGAGGGGTTGGGGAAAAGAATGGTCAATCTTTCCCAGGAGGGTGGACATAGAGGAAGGATGTTTTGCAGGAATAATTGATTAAAGATTGGTTTGGGCCAATATTTTTTTTCTGGGGGCGGGGGGGAGATATATCAGCAAGGTCAGCCAACAAACACCAGCAAAGACATTTGGGAGTGAGCAATACTTTGGTTCACTGCAGGCTCCTGATTGGCTCCTTTCAACAAATTTTGTGTCCAGTGCATCTGTCTGGTATGGTAACTCATAAAAAACAGAAAGATTAATCTTGGGAGTACTGCCACACTGTAGTCATAAAATGTTCTAAATCAGTACTGATTAGAGAAATACAAATTAAAACAACTCTGAAGTACCATCTCATACCTATTAGATTGACTAATATGACAAAAAAGGAAAATGATAGATGTTGGAGGGAATATGGGAAAACTGGGACACTAATGTACTATTGGTGGAGTTGTAAATTGATCCAACCATTTGTAATGAGAATGTAAATTTTTAAGATCTTCCCTGCCCCTAGGCTAAAGTGCACCTGGAGCCTGGGGTGGGAGACTTGTTTTTCAGTAGATACTTCTTGATTGGCCAGTGAGTCAATAAGGTTGTTACATTCTCTGAGCCAGGAGAAGGCTATATAAGCCCTGATGTGAGGCTTTGTTTTGGGGGCTCACTTTGAGAAGTGTTCTGTGATTTGATCTGTATTCTGTAAAGCCATTGTCCAGAGCCCCCCCGGCTTTAAAAAACCCAGATGTTGACTGGGTATGGATGTAATGGTTGGACAGTTTGGAAATCTGTCTACTTGATCTGTTTTTGTCTTGATAATTCTGCCTGTATATTCTGAAGTTCGGGATGCTGACCTTTTCCCCTGAACAAGGTAAACGATATATGTCTGACTGATTAAAGTAAGCTTGTTAACCCATTTTGAGTTATTTTCCTTTAACAAAGCAGATCCAAGAACCTGTATGGGCAGCAAACCCTGAGGACGTGCTTGGGGTGCTCGCTGCCACACCATTCTGGAGAGCAATTTGGAACTATGCCCAAAGGGCTATACAATTGTGCATACCCATTGATCCAGCAATACCACTGCCAGGCCTGTATCCCAAAGATATGCCCTATTAAGGAAAAGGACCTATTTGTATGAAAATATTTAAAACAGCTCTTTTTGTGGTGACTGAGAATTGGAAATCAAAGGGATCCCCATCAATTGTTGAATGGTTAAACAAGCTGTGGTGGATAATTGTAATGGAATATTATTGTGCTATAAAAAAATTACAAGCAGGATGATTTACATGAACTGAGACAAAGTGAAGTGAGCAGAACCAGAAAAATGTTGTATGTATACAGTAACAGTAATATTCTATGAGGAAGAACTGTGAATGACTTGGCTATTCTCAGCAATCCAATGATCTAAGATGATCTCAAAGGAAGAATACTATCAGCATCCTGAAGGGAAAAAAACCCAAAATGATAGTCTGACTGTAGACTGAAACATGTTATTTTCACTTTCTTTTTTTTTATTTGAATCTTCTTGCACAAAATGACCGATATGGAGATGTTTTACATAATTGCTCATGTGTAAACTAAATCTGATTGCTTACCATCTCAGGGAGAGGGGAAGGAGGGAGAGAATTAAAACTCAAAACTTAAAAAAATGTTAAAAATTGTTTTGACATATAATTGGGGGAAAATAAAATATATTGTACACAAATGCATGTATTTAAAAGCTTATGCCACAGTCTAGAAAGTGAGCTAACCCATTTGTTTTATCATAATCATCATGACAGTTACTCAGCATTTACAAGACTGATAAAGAAGAAAATCATTCTGAATTTAAATAACTGTGTAGGGTCCAAGAATTATTAGCATAAGATTTGGATTTCTGTGTAGAGCAAGATCCAAAAGAAAAAATAAACAGATTCTAGACTAACAAACAAGCAAAAAAAAAAGATGTGACTTTACATTTCAAATTGAAAAACATTATATTTGTACTCACAATGTTAAACTATGGGCAACTAGGTAGCAGAGTAGATAGAGTGCCAGGACTGGAATGAAGAAGACTCATCTTCCTGAGTTCAAATCTGGCCTCAGACACTTACTACCTATGTGAGCCTGGTGTAATGGTAATGGGGATTTGAAAATCTTCATAATCACATGAAGCCTGTGTTGGGAGGAGTTTGCTGAACAGGTGGACCAGGAAGCTAGGAGTCAGAGCAGTTAACATAGTGAGAGAGGACACAAGCAAGGAGACAGCTAGGCTTGTGAGTGTTTGTTTGTGGGAAGACTAAAGGTATAGTGTTGCTCTCTGTGGTGGCAAGGTATTTTAAATTCTTCGTTGCTATGATGGATTTGGCTTTCTGGTGCTGGGACTTGGCTTTCTAGTGTCTAAATAAATGTTTTGCTTCTGTCTTCTATATGGATAGTCTGTTATATTTTACAATTCAGAATTATGCTGGCATATTCATAGTCACTGTTGGTGCTGTGAATATTGTGTTGGTGCTACAGCAGGGAAAGTCACTTAACTCTGCCTCAGTTTCCTTATCTGTAAAATGAGCCAGAGGAGAAAATATCAAACTACTCTACTATCTTTGCCAAGAAAACTTCAAATGGAGACATGAACAGTCAGACATCACTGAAACAACTCAACAAAAACAACAAATTAGTAATTACAGTGTTAAACCATCTCTACTTCAAGGAAGTACTGACTGTAGATGTACACTGAATGATAATAATTTGGTAAATTCACAGTTAGATGAATGACTGGACCCTTTCCCCAAAAAATAATTATCAGTAATAGGTTAATGTTGATTTAGATGGAAGTGACTAGAGGAGTTCCAAGGACCTGTCCTTGGCCCTATACCTTTCAATATCTTTATCAATAATTTACTGAGAGGAGAAGCTAATATTGGGTAATATGGTCAACTCTAAAAAAGTCTCGATAGGTCACAGTGATGACTCATCTAAGATTTCATCTAAGAACACTTAATAAGTGTAAATATTTCCATTACTGGCTTCAAAGAATCCACTTTACAAGTACAGAATGGGGAGACATCAGAAAACAATTCCAAAAATTAGGGAGTTTTAAGTGAGATGCAAACTCATAATGAGTCAACAGTATAATAGGTCAGCCCCTCCTCCTAAAAATATAATGATTTCCTGAACTTCATCAATGTTCATAGCACAGAACCAAGTAGATAAGAGTACTTTGTTCTCCACTGTGATCATACCACATCGGTAGTAATACTACATACATTACATAGTATACTATACTATGTACTTACTACACAGTAATACTATCAGTATTCACTTCTGAGTACTGTATATTAGGTAGGATATTGACAAAATGAAGCAAGTTCAGAGGACTGTGAGTAAGGATGGTGGCAATAATTTCCTATTAGATTAATGATTTTTCTTTTAAAAGTATTGAAATTATCCTCAAAACTCAACTGGTTCAGAGGACTAAAGACTTGGCCAAATGACATCACTTCCTGGTCACCTAAGTAAAAAAACAACCACAAGGCAGAGCGGGTACTTGACTGCTGGACCACGATGGGCAACATAAGTGCTTCATTCACTTGAATCAACTCATAGTGTCCTCAATGCCATTGCTATCGGTTGTCTTTCTCTTTAGTTTTAACTAAATATGTCTTTTTCTCAAGTATTGAATTATCTATGCACGTCTCATTTTATTCAATATTAGACCTAACCTATCAGGGGACTAGCTTGAGTCAAGATCAGCCCTGAACATTAAGCTAGTTAATGACTGAAGATCAATACCATAAGAGAGCCTATTGAAGAAATTGGGGCTGTTTAGCCTGGGGCCTCGAAAGGCAGAACAAAATACAGGGGTTCTCTTTTGCAAAAGGGCAGATTTTGGTTTGATGTAAAAATAAAACTTCCTATTAGGGTAATTCCTAAAGTGAAGTTGGCTGTGTTGATAAGTTGTGGGTTCCCAGTTGCTTCTCCATGACACTCATGTTCTGAAAGAGTTAATGTAACTTCCTCAAGTATATCCTTTAGTCAGAGAATTGGTGTCCAAAATACTCTGGAAGTTCCTGGAGCCAAGTGATCTTTGTTGTTCTGTTTGCTGAAGCTCAGAAACCAAACATAACGTTTCAGCCTATTGGCGGCCTCCAAATATACAACTGTCTGGGAGCGCCTGCTCTTCTGATGGGTGAGGGAGTCCAAAGGGCAAAAGCATGGTTAAGTGTTTGTACACATGAGATAAATGACCACTGAACTCACTGATGGTTTCACAAATTATTTCTTACTAATGGAAGTTTTTACAACACTGGTGGCCCTTGCTTCACTTCTGCATGGTGTAAAGGTTAAAGCTCAGTTTCTATGGCATCATTTAGATGGGCCTGGAAGCAGGAATGGCCTGAAAATTAATAATGATGATGATGATAACTAATGTTAATATAGCACATTAAGGTTTCCAAAGCCCTTTACATGTATTATCTCATTTTATTCTCAAAACAAGCCTGGGAAGCAGGCTTTATTAGTATTATTTCCATTTTTACAGATGAGGAAACTTACACATAAAAGTCACACTCGAGGCCCTCCTGGAGGGCCACATGTGACCTCAAGGCTGAAGGTTTCCTACCCCTGGATGGGATCATATGGGTAGGAAGCATCTAAGACAAGACTCAATCTCAGATCTCCCTGACTACCAGTCCAGCCATCAGTCCACTGAGCCCCCTAGAAGCCTATGTATTTAGATAGAATAGGTATGTGTATTGTATGTGTGTGTTGGTATTGGGCTCAAATATTCCTACTGCATATTTCCTTCACTGAAGCCCTCCTCCTCCAGGAAGGAATACCCCACAAATTAAGTAATACTTCTGGGTATCCAGTGCTGAAGAACCCTCAGAAAGAAAACTCCCTGGTGGGACAGGCAGAGAACAATTTGCTCCAACAGTCATGAAGGTGGCTGAAGCAGGTGTTGTGAAACACTTAGAGCTTGGTCAGACATCAAAGACACCCAAGTCATCGACTACATCCTGGACCATCGACTACTGGAGATTTTAGATAATTACTATTAACTAGGTGTTTATTAGCAGCTAGGAGGCACAGTGATAAGGTGTCTGACTTGAAGTCAGGAAGATCCGAGTTCAACTATTGACCCAAGAACCTACTGTGGAACCTGGGCAAATTCACTTAAGTCCTTTTATCCTCCGTTTCCTGATTTGTAAAATTAGGCTAATAATTGCATCCTCTTCACAGTGTTATTATGAGAACCAAATGAGATAATGCGTGTAAAGTGCTTTGAAAACTTTAAAGTAGCATAAAATGTTAGCTATTATATATCATTATGCCATATCATATATTTCTATATTAGCTATTATTATATATTACTGTTATATATTAGTTAGTATAATATTAGCTATTACTAAATCATATATTAGGACAGCAAGGAAGCAGAGTGGAGAGAGCACTGGGTCTGGAGTTAGGAAGAATTGAATTCAAATATAACCTCAGATACTTCCTAGCTATATGACTCTGGATGAGTCCCTTAACCCTATTTGCCTCAGTTTCCCCATCTGTAGAATGAGCCAGAGAAGGAAATGGCAGTGTCTTTGCCAAGAAAACCCCAAATAGGGTCATGAAGAATTAGACACAATTGAAACAACTCAATGCAACATGTAATATGTTACTATATTATTATATTACTACATTGTATTATGTCATATCATATTGTCATATTAATGAAATTATTTTATGTTTCATCATATCTTACATTACATATTGCTGTTACTATTACTATATTACCATATTAGTTCCTATTATATTACTGTATTAGCCATTATTATATTACATCATATGTCATGTTATACTACATTATGCTATGTCATCTCATCTCATGTTATATATTACTATGTTTTCTGATTATATATTATTATATTCTGTCACACATAACTACATCAACAATTATCTATTACTGAATTATAATATATGACTATATTTGGGGTTGTTATTGTTATCATTATGATACTACTGTGTGTCCAGACCTAGATTAAGAGAGAGAGATTAGGAAGATGTTGTCTCAAATCATCTCTAAATGCTCTGATCTCCATCTTTCACCACCATTGCCCTTATCTCCATGTTAGGTCTCCATGTTAGGCTAAGTAGAGCTAAATAGTTCTCTCTCTGTCTGTCTCTGTCTCTATCTCTCTTTGTCTCTCTGTCTGCCTGTGTCTGTCTCTGTTTCTCTCTCTCTCTCTTGTTTTTTCTTGGAGGGCAATTGGGGTTAAGTGACTTGCCCAAGGTCACACAGCTAGTAAGTATTAAGTGTCTGAGGCCGGATTTGTCAGGTCCTCCTGACTCCAGGGCCGGTGCTCTATTCACTGCAGCACCTAGCTGCCCCACTAGTTCTCTCTTTTAATACTGATGATGAGGAAACCCGGGTCTCAGACAAAGGTAGGAAAGGTGTGAACCCTCTGCAAAGACATGAAGGTGACTTTATAAGAACTGGCACACCAACACAATATAGGCAAAGAAGACAGTGCCTGAGTAGGTTGATGCCCACTATGGGAGTGGGGTTTGGAAGAATAAGAAAAGAAGTTCATACTCATGGACCTTTCCCCATCCCTCCTGTATCTGTACTAGCCCCTGTACCTATCTCCTTTTCCTGTTCTTGACTGGTAGACAAGGCAGGGAGGTGTCAGTCATAGCAGCAAGGAGTCCCAACCTGTGAAATGAGAGGGTATAGGAGTTTATGGAAACAGGGGCACCTGGTGCTTATAGGATCCTCCTTTCCTCAACCTATCTCTCCAGAGTCACATACTAGGGTACGTGTTTCATTCCATATATTCTCCTTTCATTGCAGACTACCCCACTGCCTTGCCTCACTGAGGCAGTCTTCTACTGGTGTTAAGAAATCTTTCTTTGAAAATTCAATATAAGTTTGAAAACTGAGTGACTTTAAGCCTTTTCTCAGGGTGTTCATTATGCTGCATGTCCTAGTCACCCACCGTGCACTATTCCCTGCCCTTCTGGGGGTCCTCTGGTCTTGGTCTCCTAGACCAATACAGCCTCAGAAGATGAGAGGTAGAGATGATGGAGAATCAAAGCTAAGGGTCTATGTTTGGAGGCAGGACAAACCCATGTTGTCCCAGGTACCCAACCCAATCCCAGAAGGGATTTAAAGATGAGGAGCTGCTGACCTTTCTTATCTCTATTCCCCCTCTCATCCTCGGCTTGTATAAGAAGCATTTCCAGCAACACCACTCCTTGATCTGTTTACAAAGATGATTAATGAATGAGTAAAAGAACATCTATGTTTTCAAAGGTTTATAGCAGCTTTCTTTGTGATGGCAAAGAACTGGAAATGGCAGAGATGCCCATCAATTGGGAAATGTTTGAAAAGTTGTGGTGCATGATTAGAATACTACTATGCTATAAGAAATGATGAGCTCAATGGTTTTAGAAAAACATGGGAGGGCAGCTAGGTGGCACAGTGAATAGAGCACCAGCCCTGGACTCAGGAGGACCTGAGTTCAAATATGACCCCAGACACTTAACACTTACTAGCTGTGTGACCTTGGGCAAGTCACTTAACTCCAATTGGCCTGCCTTCCCCCCTCCAAAAAGGAAAAAGAAAGAAAGAAAAGCCTTGAATGAAATAATGAAGAGCAAAATCAGCAGAACCAAGAGAACATTGTATACAGTAATAGTAATATTGTTTTAATAATGACTTTGAGCAAATAAGTTATTTGGACCATTGTAAATGCCAAATTAAATATAAAGGAGAATATATAGATATATTATAATAATAATAATATGAGGAAGAAAAATGTTATCTGCATCCAGAGGAAGACATGGTAAGTGGAAATATGTATAGAATCAATTTATATGTATGTATGTATGTATGTGATTATACCTGTTTATGTCCGATGGTAGCCATTTCTAGGGTGAGAGGGGAGGGAAGAAAGAAAAAGAAGTTTACATCATAATTTTCTTGTCTATTTGAAAAAAAATAGCAAGTTGTGCATAGTAGATTTGCAGTTTCATGGGCTATCATCTTTTATTGTTATGGAAATGCTTTTTTATTCCATTTTTTAAAAAGAAGTATTCAAAACATTAGTGTTCTGCTGGCCTGGGGAAAAATATATTTGGCTCAGACTTTGATGTGGAAAGGTGGAGGTCAGAGTTTCAGCAGTCTTATCTCTCTCCCATCACATGAACCTCAGTGGGCCCTCTCATGCCTGTGGACAATTTAGCACACTCTAAATTTGGTTATGCCTATATCCAAAACTTGCTTTCCCTGCCTTGGAGCTGTGTACATGTACACACATATGCATGTGTATGTGTATTTGCATGTACGCACATGCATGTTGCCTGGAGATATAGGTATCCTTTGAATAGTGTGCACATATGTTCATGTATGCATATACTTGCATATATGAGTTTATGTGATCTGTGCATGTATGTGTGTGTGTGTGTATGGATGGCCCTAAAAGCTGCTTTAGTTTCCCTGATGTCTGATACTGCCAAGAATTGCCAATTAGTTTTACAACTGCTTATTAAATATCTGCTGATACAGAGTGCTGTGCTACATGTTGGAGGGAGTCTATGGTTTAGGTAGGAAATCCTCCAGTCTCTGTAGCAGCCCATGTAGGCCCTTGGGATTTCATAAGGATGTATGCCACAGTCACATGCTGTGATACAAAATGGTGCATGGCAAGAAGCAGCAGGCCTCATGGACCCAGAGATGGCCTCAGACTCAAGAGGACCTGGGTTCAAGGCCCACAAGCACAACGGGGAAGGAGGGGTTTGGAGCAAGAGAGAAGGCACCACTCAGGAAAGGCACGTTACCCTTATTCAGAAGGATGAGAACAGATGCCAATGGGGATCTGTGTTCTGCAGATGGTCATCCTCCAGTGCCCCGAGTCCCATGGCAGTATGTATTTGTAGGGTTACTACAATGGGACACACTCTCTGAGAGAAGGTCTGGAGCTACTCATGGCTCAAACTTATGTATAATGAACTGACTTGGCACCAACAGGCACCAACTTCAGTAAATCGAGGAAATGGGGAGATCTGACCCACTGAAACAAGGATATTCTCTGAATTGTCTAATGGGAACCTGGAAAATTAAATAACTGTGTCACAACATAGAAGCAGCTGAGGGGTAGAAGGTGGGGCCCTGGTTGCTTAATGGGTTAAGCCTTAGTATACATACATCCTTAATATACAGGGAGACAGTTAGGTGGTTCAGTGGATAAAGTGTTGGGCCTGGAGTCAGGAAGACCAGAGTTAAAATCTGACCTCAGACACTCACTAGCTGTGTGACCCTGGGTGAATCACTTAACCTCTACCTTAATCCACTAAAGAAGGAAATAGCAAATCATCCCAGTATCTTTGCCAAGAAAACCTCGTATGGGGTCACAAAGCTGAAAACGGAACAGCAGCAACAGATATACCTCCTAGGGACAGGGACAGAACCAAGCAAGCCAGCATTCCCTGGCTTACAAGTCCCACCTCTGACACAGACTGGCTGTATGAACCTGGGTAAGTCACTGTGTATTAGAGGGAGTTTCCTTACAAGGAGTTACCACATACCAGTACAATCATGGACCCCAAATGTCATGTAAGAAGATCTGAGGAGACAAAGGTTATTGCTAACTTGGGGCGGAGGTGTGGGGTGTGGGGAGGGATCAAGGAGAGCTTCTTGGAGGAGAGCGTACATGAGTTTTTGTTTTGTTTTGTTTTATTTTGCTTTTTGGAGGGGAAAGGCAGGGCAATTAGAGTTAAGTGACTTGCCCAAGGTCACACGGCTAGTAAGTGTTGTCTGAGGTCAGATTTGAACTCAGGTCCTCCTGACTCCAGGGCCGGTGCTCTATTCACTACATCACCTAGCTGACCCCTACATGAGTTGTTCTTAAAAGAAATTCATCTGCAGGATTTGGAACAGATGGTATAATTCTAGGTCTAGGTTCTAAAACTCCAGGCAGGGGGTGTGAAAGAAAAGGTCATATATAGAGAATGAATGGTGAGTAGTCCAGTTTGGTTGAACCCAGAGAATACAGTGGGAAATAGCATGAGCTAAGTTCTTATGATACTCTCTTGGCTTTTGAAAAAACTAAAGCAGTAGCAGTAACGTTTTTGATTCCCTGACTTTCAGAGAGTCCCCATAAATCATCACCAACCACCTAGATCAAGTGTTTTACTTCTGTCTGATTTGACTACACTTAGATAAACTTGGACAAGTTACATTTTCAGACCTTGATTGTACCATGAGCTGCTCTCAGTCAAGGTACTCAGTGCCTAAGATTCTGATGTTCCCACCTAAAGTCTGTGTGCTTGTTTAGATTTTCCAGATGTATTGATTTTCCTGGCATCTCTGCTGGGAGACCCTTACTGTATGAGTTCTTGCATCTGCTTGTACATTCCCATTAGAATTTGGCTGGAATGAACATAAGTATACATTGCAATATTTGGTACACCTACACCTGGAAAAGATCAGGAGAAGCAAACAGAGAAGTTAAAAACAATGGAAAAAAGTAATTCCAACTTTTCTGAAACACCAAACAAATGTCTCATCCTATTTCCATTCCATCTCCATATCTGAAGCAGTTATTTCTTCCCCAGGAGTATTTTAGTGCCAGAGATGAATATTTGCATACTGGTATTTCAGTATTTTTGTCTCTCTGTCACATAAATCTCTGTGTCTCTAGCTCTGTCTCTGTCTTTCTGTGTCTCTTGCATCTCTGTATTTCTCCATCTCACCATCTCTGTATGTCTCTGCCTCTCTCCATCTTTTCCTTCATTTTTAGTCTTTCTCTCTATCCCTATCATTCTGGCTCTCCCCTTGTGTGTGCATATGTGTGTGTGCGCATGTATAATCTTCCAAATAAAGGAATTGAATTCACTCCAAAGAAAACTGTGTGTGGATGTGAAATTTATGCTTCTCTGTAACTGAGACCATGTGCTTTTTTCCTCTCAGTTGACAGAAGGGACTTGGGGCTGAATCTGATTACAAGTTTGGTTCTATTCGAGCTGGTTTCTTCAAGATTTTCTTTAAAAGAAAAAAAATTGAAAAGTTCAAAGGCATAGAAGAGAAGGTCCGTTGGCTAGCTCTGCCCACTTTCCATTTGGTCTCTGCCCTTTGGGCAGCTTTGCTCATTCACCAGTACCATAGCACATGTTAAGAGCCATGCTGGGAGCCGAGCACTGCCCTTCTCTGAGGGGAGATTGACTATATCCCCTCAACAGAGTGGAATATCAGATATTATGCTTCACAGAACATCCAGCTGCTCTGAGGGGGCTGGTAAAGGAAAGTCCGTTCTTCTGAACTGTGCCCAATAGACCAGTGAATCAAGGCAGTTGTTGTTCAGTCGTTTTCAGGCATATCTGACACTTCTTGGCAAAGATACTGGTGTGGTTTGCATTTCTTTCCCCGGCTCATTTTACAGATGGGGAAACTGAGGCAAAGAAGGTTAAGTGACTTGTCCAGGATCACACAGCTAGTGTCTAAGGCTGGATCTTAACTTGGGTCTTCCTGACTCTAGGCTGGGTGCTATCTCCACTGAACCACCCAGCTGTTCATCTGGTAATTACAGTGATATTGAGTGAAGAGTAAATGAGTCAATCCTCACTTCAGTCCTTTATAACCCACCACTCATCTCCAGACCACTCTTTGTCTCAACTAGTCATTCTGTTTTTTTTTTTTTTGGAGGCAGGAAGGCAGGGCAATGGGGTTTAAGTGACTTGCCCAAGGTCACACAGCTAGTAAGTGTGTCAGGTGTCTGAGGCTGGATTTGAACTCAAGTCCTCCTGACTCCAGGGCCAGTGCTCTATTCACTGTGCCACCTAGTTGCCTCTCATCTAGTCATTCTAATGTAAGAATCTTGTTATATCCTCTACCCCATCCAACCCCACCCAAACCAGAAGTGACTAACCCAGACCTCCAGAAACCTCCAAGTGAAGGATTGAATCCACTCAGCTTTGGGCCTTTCCTGGGATGAAGCAGTCTTTAAAAAAAGAGGTGAGACAATCTTCACATAAGTCCACATTTAGCTGACTACTTCATCCTGTCCAGCTACCTTCAGGGACACTCGGACCTAATCAATGTGGTTCTTTTACTCTCTGTTTTGCCAATATGGATGCATTTCTCTCCCTCGTCCCTGCTGCAGTCACTATTTCCACCTCTTGCTCAGGGAAGAACCAAAATCAATATTAAATATCGATCAACATGATCATTGCGACTGGAAAGGACGTGGCAGTATTCAGTTCAACATCTCTGAGATTGCCCAGATCAAAGTTCCATCCCCTGCCCACCATTCTCCAAAACAAATTGTACACACCTAGCAGACTACAATTTCCTTCAAGGCAAGGTCTTTCTTTTTTTCTCTTTGTATCCTTATTGCTTTGCACAGTGTCTGGCATGTGGTAGATGCTTAATCAATGCTTGTTGATTGACTGATTGATCCTTTCCTTTTTTTGTGACAGAGGCAGAAGTCATGCTTTAGGATAAAAGCATGCTTTTTTATACTCTGTAGCATTCATTTCTCTTCCTAGGAATTCCTTTGAGATGATGGCAGCAGAGGCAGAGATAAAAGCAGCAGCTCCATAATCAGGGAGACAATTAGGGATGGCACGGCAACTGGGAGGCATTTTTAAGAGAAGAGCAGATGTCATACCTTAGACTAGCTATTAGAATTCCTATGGCAGGTGCACCGTGGGGAATTTCTTCTTCCCGTCTTTTCTTTAATCCGTGAACCTGAGATGGGGGGAGTAAAGGACTCCATTTTTATGAATCATGGATGTGTAAGAATAGTGGGCTTTCCTATCTGAAGAGATGACTTTGGGAAGAGTCCAAGTATAATGAGAGTTCCTCTGAATTTAATTTCCAATTATTAAAAACCATTTGATCATGATGTGCTTGACTGTTTGAATCTATAAATGCAATAGAGAGTTATCTGAGAAGGTGAAAGAACCTTACGGAGTGGGGGCTCTGTGTCATTTATCGGTTACATTTCCTTTTTCCATTTTCTTTTGCAATATTCCATTTTCTTTTCTAGATTAAATGGAGCTCTGTCAATAAGGGCTTTACACAGAAAGTACTGAACTAAATACCTAAGCACAAACTGTCCTGTTGGAGTTCAAGGAGCAGCTTCAGGCTTTGCAGGCTCGAGCACCCTCTACAGCCAGGACACTTGGAAGAATTAGTCCTTTAATCATGTGTCAAAGTAACTGAAAAAGCCCAGATTGAAAACTCAAGGAAAGAACCACCCGATAGCTAATTCAAATGTGGCTCTCGACTAACTAAACTTCTTTGTTGAATAATTAATAACGATAAACTGTCTCTCTCTGTGTTTAAGGAAGGTAGCACTGAATAATAACAAAACATGTCAGATACAATTTTATTATTTTTGTAAGAGGTGGAATTAAGGAAGTTCAGACCTTGTAAAATGTCAAATAGAAAAATTCTATCAACTCCCTCTTTCCTTCCCACGAGTTTATCCAAACACTGATTTACAATGTTGGTTAGAAACATAAGTCCTCTATGATCCTCTGTTACAAATTGGTAATAGAGTGCAAGATTAAGCACACCACAAGACAGCCAATAAGGGGGACACCCTTCTCACAATTGCCTCCAGCTGTTGCTTCTTGTATTTCAGATCTCAATTTCCTTGTACACTATGTCAATATCTGACTCATGACCAAGGAACAGTAAACTTGATAACCAATTTCAGAATACAGAAGTGTACTTTTCTGGAAACGTCAGCAGGCAGAGAGAGGCTATACTCTTCCTTTCTCCCTCCCTCCCTTCCTTCCTTCCTTCCTTCCTTCCTTCCTTCCTTCCTTCCTTCCTTCCTACCTTCCTTC
>NW_027185764.1:19278459-19297949 GCF_028583685.1 Petaurus breviceps papuanus
TTCTTTCTTTCTTTCTTTCTTTCTTTCTTTCTTTCTTTCTTTCTTTCTTTCTTTCTTTCTTTCTTTCTTTCTTTCTTTCTTTCTTTCTTTCTTTCTTTCTTTCTTTCTTTCTTTCTTTCTTTCTTTCTTTCTTTCCTTCTTCTTTCTTTCTTTCTTTGTTTATTTCTTTGTTTCCTCCCTTCCTTCTTACTCCCTTCCTCCCTTCCTTCCTTCCTTTCTTCTTTCCTTCCTTCCAATGACCTTAGTCACTCAACACATGCTTTATGAACCCCTAACATGTGCTTGGGCCTCTGCTAGAACACAGATTTAAATAATTGCTGACATTTCTATATGACATAAGCATTTGCAAAGCCTCTTCCCCTCTGACTCTCACAAACACTTTAGTAAGTTAAGCGCTGAAGGTTCTATTCTTGTTTGACAAAAGCAGGGGTGGCTAGGTGGCACAGTGAATAGAACACCAGCCCTGGAGTCAGGAGGACCTGAGTTCAAAAGTCACTTAACCCCAGTTGCCCTCCAAAAAGCCAAAAAAAAATTGTCATGACAAAAGCAGTCACGGAGCTAGTAAATAAGAGGAAACGACTTTGAGCCCAAAGTTCTCCAGACACCAATTCCAGGGAACTTCCCACAATATCATGCTGAGCCTCAATGGCAAGAGAGTCTCTGACTCAAGGGGGTGACAGTCTAGTCAAGACATTGAGAGAGATATGAGGCCAATTATTATCCAAGACAGTGCTATATGTGAAAAATTCCACAAGAAAATGCATAAGCAAAATGCTTTGGGGATTCAAAGGAGGGAGAAATATTTGACAAGATTAATCAGAGAAGGCTTCTTGAGCAGGGCATCTGAACTAAATGAGTAGGTGTGACTAAAAAGAACTTGTAGTAAGAATCAGAATATCTGGGTTCAAATTCCAGTTTTCTAGCTCGTGGAACACATCCAACCTCTCTGGTTTTCTAACCTTTTTTTTTTCCCTCCTCTCCATTGGGGGTGGGGGAGGCAGATGCAATTGATGTAGGTGACTTGCCCAAGGTCATACAACTAGTAAATGTCTGAGGTCACATTTGAACTCAGGTCCTCCTGACTCCAGGGCTGGTGTTCTATCCATTCCATCATCTAGCTACCCCATTCTGGTTTTCTAATCTTAAAAAAGAGATAATTACATTTATATCACCAGTCTTGCCAAGGCTAATGTGAAGAAAATAATTTGTAAACAACAAAATACTATATAAATCATTGTCATTGGAGGAGAAATGAAGAAGACAGAAAAGGGACATGTACGCTGCTCAGAGAGGTGGAAAGAAAATCAGGATTCTACAGTGACTGAGAAATCAGAAGAAGCAAAAGAAGGGAGACTGGTCATGTGAAAAGATGCAGAGGATTCCAGGAGCATGGGAGTTCATGATATGATTCATACTGCTGCCATATAGAAGACAACAAGATTATTCTAGCACCTAAGGGGGACTAGAGGGTGGTAAGTGATCTGGGGGGGGGGAATTGATGTGTTTAGATATTCAATTAAACTGAATATGGGACCAAACTCTTTCTTCAGATTCTTCTAACTGGATCCATGCTTATTGATCCTATGTTGTGACAAGTCCAACTCCTCAGAATACACACTTAGAATGATGTATTCATTTCTGGGTATTACATTGGAAAATTGGAAGGTGTTGAGAGGGAGGTGACCAAGATAGTGGGGGGAGGGAGGGAATGAAAAACTGCCATATAAAAACCTGTGAATCTTCATGATAAAAGCAAGAAAGGAAAGAAGGAAGAAAAGAAGGAAAGATGGAAAGGTAGAAAGGTTGAAAGAAGAGAAAGAGCATTAATTAAGCATTCCCTATGTGCAAAACAGTGAATTAAGTTCTGGGGATACAAACAGAAAAATCAGATTTTCCCTGTTTTCAAAGAGCTCGCATTATAATGGGGGAGATAGAAGATATGGAAGGTTTCAGTTACAAGTTAAATGAAAAGGTCCAATGGTCTTTAAGTGTAGCAGCAAAACATGTTAATGCCTCTTCTTTCATGTCATTTCCACTGATAAAATCACATTAGTGTCTAATATTCAGCCACTTGACAATACGAAGGGTTTTGGTAGCAAATATTCCCACCATGCCATCCCCCACCCCACCTGCACCCCCACCCCCCAACCAGGTTTTCGGTAGCTATAGCTGAGACGACTTCAGGGAGGATACAATAAACTACCTCTGGGTATTGAGAGGTTTGTAATGTAGAGATCTGATTTGAGTGTCTCAGTCCCAGAGGCCCAAACTAGAAGCAATGTATAGACAAAATAGAGGAAGACTGTAGGTGCAATTAGGAAAAAGCTTCCCAGTATTATTAGTCACCAAGTAGAATGGAAGGAAGTTTATTCCCTATTACTCAGTCATTCAAGTGGAGACTAGATTAAAGCTTGTTAAAGATACTGTAAATGGAATTTCTTTTGAAGTACAAATTGGATCAAATGGACTCCAAGTTTCCTCCCAACCATGGGTATGCTGGAGCTAGCTTGAACTGACTCAAAAGAACTAAGTGTTTAATTTTCAGCATGAGCATGGACAACTTGGGAACTGGTAAACCTTAACAATCACATGGTTTGATTTATTTTGTTGATAGTGTAGACTTAAGAAAATGGAGAAAATTTTAATAATGCAGATTAAAGTTAAATATGTATATATATATACACACCTGTATGTGTGTTCTGGAGACACAGTGATTAAGTATTTGCCAGAACATCCCTGTAACCAACTCAAGAATCTAGGATGCCACAACCAACAAAAAAATGAGTTTGTCTATTAATAAGCCAGCTGCAATCTTTGGGGGATAAAAATAAGAATGGTAGTGACCAAATTTTCAATCAGTTTGAGAACAAAAGTCTGTGGTAAAGAAGGAGAAGTAATAGATCTAACCTTCTCTTTCAAGAGGAATGGGGATGAAAAGGAAAAAGAAAAAATCTCCAGAGTTACAGAGTAGGAATAAAACTTTGCAGCGCCCAAGAAACATAACTTTATGGTTATGGAAACATAACTTTATGGAAAAACCAGCAAAAAGAAAAGGATTGAAAATATAAAAGAGATCATTATTGGAGCAAAGGAGATGATACCAAACTTTAAGAAGAAAGATGGATGCCTTTTCTTTCCAGATAAGAGGAAAAGAAACAAGCTATGCCCAAAGAGCTGTGAAATCATACATACCCTTTGACTTAGCAGTACCACTACATCTATATCCCAAAAAAGATAAAAAAAAAACAAAAAAGAAAAAGACCTATAAATTAAAAAATATTTATAGCAGCTCATTTCTAGGGGCAAAGAGTTAGAAATTGAGGGCATACCCATCATTTGGGGAATGACTGAATAAGTTATGGCACGTGATTATGATGGAATACTATATTGTTCTATGAGAAATGATGAGCTCTCAGAAAAACCTAGCATGGGCTAATGTAAAGTGAAATGTACTGCATAAAAATAACAGCAATGTTATAAGATGATCATCTGTGAATGACTTAGCTATTCTCAGCAAAACAATGATCCAAGACAACTCTGAAGGTTTATGATGAAAAATGATATCCATCCACAGAGAAAGAACTGATGGTATCTGAATACATATTGAAGTAATTTTTTTCACTTTATCTTTCTTGAAGGTTTTTGTCTATGTTTTCTTTCACAACATGACTATTATGAATATGTTTTTTATGACTACACATGTATAACCTATATTGAACTGCTTGCCTTCTCAATGAGGGGAGGGGAGGAGGGAAGAAGAGAGAATTTGAATTTTTTTTAAAAAACTAATTTTAAAATTTGTTTTATATGTAACTGGGGAAAAACTTTTTTAAAAAGGAGGAAAAGAAACAAATTTCAAGGAGTGGAGGAAGTTGAAAGAGTTCACATCATATGACTTCATATCTTCTTAGTAGAGCATGGTTTAAATATGTCTGTGTGTGTGAGAGAGAAACAGATAGAGACAAAAAGGGAGAGAGACAGAGAGAGTGATTGATATATATATATATATATATATATATATATATATATATAGAGAGAGAGAGAGAGAGAGAGAGAGAGAGAGAAAGAGTGAGAGAGAGACACACACAGAGACAGAGAGACAGAGAGACAGAGACAGAGACAGAGACAGAGAGATAGAGAGACAGAGAGAGCTTAGCCATTTCATAGGCTTCACCTAGAGAAAAACATATAAGTTATTTTGATTCCTTTAAACAAATCTAGTGAAATATACTTGCTATCAGCCTTTATTAATGAAATAAAACTTTGTAAAATAAAGTATGTTTGTTTAAAAAGTATTTCTGTAAAATTTTAAGCTGCTTATCATTTGTTCTGAAAATATCTATCAATCCTCTTCCATTTCTTTGATAAAAATTGTCTTTCTATAGTTACCTTGGGAAATGAGCCAAATATCACTGATATTATGTGTATTTTGACTAGTGTATGATGCAAATCTATTATAGTTCATTTTATATATTGAAAGCATATATTATAGACTGGTATTTCATCAATATTAATTTCTTCAAATGTTTTCTTTGCATTCACTTTTGATTGCAAAATACCAAGTCTCAACACATTTGACCACAGCTTTCTCCTTCTTACATTTATGTTTAAAGTGCCTTGCTTTGTAGGCATCATATCCATCCATAGATTCAAAGTGACCTTCAGATTCCATCTCAGAGCCTTCAATGTCTATCTTTTCCTGGAATGTGTTAAGAGTTTAACATTTATCAAGTCCAAATGACATGGTGATATAGCAGGAGAAAGATTTTACAGGATGAGTTTTTTAATGTGACTCAATAGCTTGATATCATCTAAATAAATTTGATTTGACTTCTTTAGTTTGGAAGCCATATTTAATTCTATTTAGGAGAGATAATACTGGATTTAAGTCTAGGAAGAAAAATTGTAGGCTTAAACTGTGTCCCTGAAAAAAACAGTTACATTTTATATCAATCGTTCTGGACTTATTGATATATTTTAGATCAAAGATAGTTTTCTGAAATATTCTAGCATTCTGAATATACTTGGATCTATTTTATATATTTTCAGTACATGAATAAGCCATGAGTGCAGACCTGAGTCAAAGGTTTTGCAATAATCAGAAATAAAAAGACAATATAAATGTTTCTATGCTATCTGGCAGATTGTTCAGTAATTACCAAAACAAATTAAATTTTGGCTTTATACTCCTTGGCCTTTTTGGCAAATCCTTTATGCTTATCAGAGAATGTATTATTTTACTATAAATGTATATAGATTTTTAAATTAATACAGTTTGTGAATGATTCATATAAAATACATAAGCAGGTAATTGTTCTGTATCTGTAAAGGTCACTGGTGTCCTCATCTTTTGGTAAAGACTTATAGTAACATATCTGAAGAAAGGTGAGATCAATTTGGCTTCCAAAAGAAAACTGGTGAAATATGTTGCTAATAATTTCTACACCACTGTAAAATGTTGGAGCCAGCAATTATGAACCCTTCTGGTCCTACTGCTTTCCAGAGTGGCTGAGCAGATAAAGTTTCGGTCACTTCCCTTGTTGCAACTATTCTGCTGTTTATTATATTAACTATTCAGAAAACTTTCTGTTTCTCATTAAATCCAGCTTGAATTTTCATTGTGCTGGACTTCTGGTGGTCACACAGAAGATTAGAAATTTATATTATTGTATTATTAACTCAACATTTTGATTTTTGCTTTCAGTTCCTAATTAAGAGAATCTGGAATTTCTAACATGTTTTTGTTTTCTGGACTTATTACTCTCTCTTTTTTCTACATCAACAGGGCAATATTGCAATCAGGCTTTTTACCACACATAGATAGTGATGTAATCTTCAAATGCCTTTCTGAAAATCTTCAACATCTTTTTTTGTATTGCTTCCACCATAGTGGTGGTAGGCTCCTGTCCTTAGAAGTAGACCTTTCTAGCTCTACATTTGTTCCTGTGGTTCTAATTGTGACAACGCCTTTTTGCATATTCTCTTATTTACATGTCCTTTCAAATACTGTCAGAGGATATATTCATTCATTTTAGTTATGGCCAATACCAGTTGTTTCATTTTTAATTTCTCTGCTTTAGTATAATTTGTCTCCTAGTTGAACACATGTCATCAAATACAGATGAAATTTTCATATTCCAGTCTAAGTATGTCCATCTCCTTTTGACAATTATTTGAGAAATCAGTATTGTTTTTGTCATTCATTATATCATTATTATTATACATTATATTTGGAGTAGTAAGTGAAGATTTTCAATGTTCTTGGATTCTTCAACTTTTCCCTCTTCAAATTTTAGTAGTTCCATGATTTTTCCCTTTCATTTAATTTATTCTAGGCTGAAAGGATGAAAATATTCCTCACGATTATCCTGCACTACTTGAAAAAACATTGTTATGTGATTTGGGGTTGAGAGTATACTCACTGACAAAGAACAATGTGAATCCCCTACCAACTTTGTTATAATACAGTTGCTGGTACTGCTATTCAGTTGTTTCAATCATATCTGACTCTTTGTGACCCAACTTGAGGCTTTCTTAGCAAAGATACTAGTGTGTCATTTCTTTCTACACATCAGTTTGTAGATGAGGAAATGGAAGCAATCAGGTTTAAGGGACTTGCCCAGTCATACAGCTAGGTGGTTGTATGGCCTTCATTCTTGAAGAGGACCATGACATCAGGAAGGTGATGCCATACCTTGCAAGTAAATTGGATTTAAATGAAGAAAGCTGTTTAAAGTCAGCAGTCTCACTTTCTCTTACGGAGCCATCTGGGTCCAGTGGCAAGATATAGATAAGGATGACTAGAGATAGCCTCAGATGCAGTGGGAGACCATCTTTTTTAAACTAAAATCTTTCCGAGGTCTCAGTTTGTCTGAGGTAACACCCATTCGGTGATAAAGGCTAGGTAAGAAATAAGCCAAGTAATAGTCCCTTTTACCTTTATTTTTTAAATGAATCTGCAAGGAAAAGACCCTCAAGGTTTCTGTCCAAAACAGAAACAATTAATCTATATTCTATCTGAGCCATCTGGGTCCAAACAATGACCCCTAAGTGGGGCTTGGGCTGGGACCTATTGTTGGCCAATCAAGGAAAGGAAAGCCCCAGTGAACTGGGTTTAAGGCATAGTCTTTGAGAAAGAAATCTAGCTGGTAAACACCAAGACATCTTGCTAGGTTTCAGTCATCAAAATTTACATTCCTTTGGACAGAGCTCCACAGGGAAGGAAATGATGCCCTACAGGAACTAGGGGAGAGGAAGGAACATGCAGCTATCTGAGGAGGGATTTGAAATCAGGTCTTCTTTAATCCAGACCTAGCACTGCATCCACTGCACCTTTTGAATGGGACACTGGAACTAGTTTCAAGAAGATCTGAGTACAAATTCTGCCTTGGACACTTTCTAGCTGTATGACCTTGGGTATGCCACTTAACTACCGTTTGCCTTAATTACCTCATCTATAAAAATGGAAATAATGACACCTACCTCCCTGAGTTGTGAGGATCAAATGAGATATGTTTTGTAAAGTGCCTATCAAACCTTAAAATACTATATAAATGCTATTATTATCATTAGCTGATTATCATTGTTATTATACTAGCTAATTATTATCATTAATATGATTAGTTAATTAGTTATTACTATCATTAGAAGCAGTTCTATCACACCCACCAGGGTGCTAACCCAATCAGTAATATTGCCAGCTTTCCAGTGTTCATCCCATATCTTCATAAGAACAATAATGGTCTCAGAGCAGGCAAAGTCCCACTGTACATCATCTGGTTGGCATTTCTCCTCTTTGCTGTCTGCTGTTCCTCTCTCCCCTACCTCTGGCATGGATAATGAATTAGACTTTGAGAAGTAATATTATTATTATTGTTATTGTTATTATAATTGTAAGTGATTTTGTACAAGGAAATGAAATAATGTTGAGCCCCCTGGGAACATAAAAATCAAACTTGTGAGGATTCTTGCCTCACCTAGTTCCTAAGATTGTTATAAAGATGACATGGGTCATTGTATTGAAAACTGTAGTATGCTATATGGGCAGTTAGGTGGTACAGTGGAATAGAGTGCTGGGCCCAGAGTCTGGAGGATCTGAGCTCAAACCCTACCTCCAACACATACTGGCTGTGTGACCTTGGGCAAGACACTTAACCCTGTTTGCCTCAGTTTCTTCATCTGTAAAATGAGCTGGAGAAAGGAAATAGCAAACCACTCCACTATCTTTGCCTAGAAAAACCCAGATGGGTGAGAAAGAGTCAGACGCAACTCAACAACGATATACCATACAAATTACACGATATTATTATTATCTAGAAAGTAAATGTATTTAAAACAATGTTAGAACACATTGTGATTTATATTTATATCATTTCCATATTAAGGGTTAAACTTAGATTTTGCTGCATTTTGAAATGATACAGATGCTCAATTATAAAAAAGACCATGTTGGGCAGCTAGGTGGTGCAGTGAGTAAAATGCTGGCCCTGGAATCAGGAGGACCCTAGTTAGGTTTTGACCTCAGACACTTAACACCCACACAAAAAAACTAGCCGTGCAACCTTGGGCAAGTTACTTAACCCCAATTGCCCTCCAAAAGGCAAAAAAAAAAAAAAAAAGACCGCGTTGAATAAATCATATTTATTAGCTTTTTCATTTTCTCTTTATTCCTTATGTTTGTTTGTCAGTCAACAAGCATTTATCAAGTATTTATCACATGCCAGGAATTGTGTTAATTGCTGGGAATGCAAATGTAAGCAAAAAGTAAAAATCCTCTAGAAGGTTACATTCTAATGGGGGAAGATTGAATATTTGAAAAGAAACTGAAAGAGTGATGAGGGAGGAGGGGAAAGCACTCAGTCCAGGGAAATGATAGAGAAGTCTAGACTGCAGCCTGGTAAAAAGTGAATAGATGACTGCCCTGGGCACCCTCCTGAAATGGAGGTTCTAGGAGGGGCCATTCAGTTAGAGGGAGGGGTTCCAGAGATTGAGCGTACTTCTAAAGAATTAATTCCAGGACTGAAATAATCTTCCAGGATGAAAATGTTTCTGAGGCATGGTGAAATCCCATGTCACAGTTCCACTGGAAACTTTTAGATAACATCAAATTATCTCATAAGTTTAGAGCTAGGAGACCCCGTAGGACAAATCCATGATTTTACTAATGAAAATCCTAAGGTTAAGAGAGAAGTCATGTGCCTGAGGTCATATAGGTATTAAAAGGCAGAGCTGTAGTTTGAGCTTAGGCCATATGATTCTAAATCCAGTTGTGATTCTAAATCACAGTGTCATGCCATTGTGCCCAACAACAGGTGCTAGATGGAGAGAAGATACATCATAAAAACTGTAGGTTTAGGTCCTGTCTTATTTAATGGGAGAAGGGAATGATCTAGGTCAGTTGTCTCCTCTTTCTTTTTTTTTAAATTAAACACCACATCAGTAAAAAAAAATTATATAGGGACTTAACATATGCATATTTACTTATTTCTGAATTATATTGTTCTTCTTTTTCTTGTTCAGTCATAGCCAACTCTTTGTGACCCCATTTGGGGTTTTATTGGCAAAGATACTGGAGTGGTTTGACATTTCCTTTCTCCCGCTCCTTTTACAGATGAGGAAACTGAGGCAAACAGGGTTAAGTGACTTGCCCAGGGTCACACACCTAATGAGGCAGGATTTGAACCCAGGTCTTACTGACTCCAGGTCTAGCACTCTATTTACTGTACCACTTAGCTGCCCATGAATTATATACATGTCCTGAGAGGTAGCATGGAATACTGAATCTAGAGTTGATCTTGAAGCCAAGACAATGTGTTCAAGTCTTACCTCTGACACATACTGTGACATTGGATGAATGATTAAAGTATTCAGTACTCCAAGACATCATACTGGGCCAGACCATGGGAATGCTAATAAGCAGGGGTATGATGAAGTTAACTCAAAGCTGGCTCCCAAGACATTGCTAAATTTTCAGCGTTAGCATTTACATCTTGGAAATCTGCAAACATTACAAATCAGGGCTTGAGTTATTGTTTCATTGATTGTCTAAATTTATTAAAGCGATGGAGAAAATGTTAATAGTGCAGATTAAGCTAAAAATGTAATGTATAAATTATTTTGCCCAAGAGATTCCATTAATTAAACATTTAGGAGTACATCCCTGATTAGAAGAAGGTTCTATGAGGGGTGTAAAGGATGGACCTGGTGAAAGGAGATATAACAATAGGTGAACCATTATTCCAATGTCCTACTGGTTCTCTCTGATTGGTTGTGTGATTGAGGAAAGCAAAGACTGGGGAGATGATCATCATCTCAAGAGTAACAAAGAAAGGGGCGACCAGGTGGCTCAGTGAGTAAGAGCACCGGCTCCAGTGTTGGGATGACCTGGGGATCAAATCCGGGCTCAGATACGCAGCACCACACCCAGAAATAACTGGCTGTGTAACCTTGAACAAGTTGCTTAACCCTGATTGCTATAAAAAATAAAAAGAGTGACAAAGAAAGCAAGAGATCAAGTAATGTGAGAAGCAGTGTGGTATGCAGGAAAGACCACTAAATCTAGAGTCAAGATTTGGGTTCAAATTCTTTCTTTTTCATTTGTTAGTTGAATGACTTAAGTCATTTCACTTTTCTGGGCCTTATTTTCCTCATGTGAGAAAATTGGGGCATTTGACTTAAATTGTAGGATTACACATATTCTGTCCACATTCAGACTTTCCCCATCATGATTTCAATATATTGCATGTCAGCATAAGAAATTACTGTAAATGGGCATTTAGGGGGAGTTTTGCAGAAACTGCAGTATTTTTACTTAACATTTACCTACATATAACCTATGACCAAATACTTAACCCAAATTTTACAATAAAGTACTACAAATACTCCCATAAAAGAATGGATGATAAAAGCTTCAGACTTTTCTGGTTCAAAGGAAGTACCAAAAAAATTTTACATGGATTTTCCAGATGATGGGGGCACCATCACCCTAACCCCCATGATACATACACACACATATACATACATATATATTATACATAATATTTTATTTTTCCTCAATTACATGTAAAGATAATTTTTAATATTCATTTTTTAAAATTTAGTTTCAAATTTTCTCCATCCCACTTTTGCTTCCCCCTTCCCTGAGATGGTAAGCAATTTGATATATGTTATACGTGTGTAATTATGCAAAACATATTATCACATTAGTCATGTGAGAAAAGACACAAGCACAAGGGAAAAACACATAAAAATGAAGTGAAAAATAGTATACTTTGATCTGCATTCAGATTGTATCAGTTCTTTCTCTGGAGGTGAATAGCATTTTTCATCATGAGTCCTTTGAAATTGCCTTGGAACACTGATGAGAACAGCTAAGTTATTCACAGTTGATCATCATACAGTGTTGTTGCTACTGTGTACAATGTTCTCCTGGTTCTGCTCACTTCATTTTGTAGCAATTCATGTCAGTCTTTCCAGGTTTTTTCTGAAATCAGTCTTCTCATCATTTCTTATAGTACAATAGTTTCCCATTACAATTGTATACGACACCTTGTTCAGTCATTCCCCAATTGGTAGGCACCCCTTTGATGTCCAAGTCTTAGCCACCACAAACAGAGCTGCTATAAATATTTTTGTACAAATGGATCCTTTTCCCTTTTTTAAAAATGTCTTTAGGATACAGACCTAGAAGTGGTATTGCTAGGCCAAAGGATTGTATAGCCCTTTGGGCAGTTTTATATATAGCTCTTTGGGCATAGTTCCAAATTGCTTTTCAGAATGGTTGGATCAGATCACAATTCCACTAACTGCTAATTGGGGTTAGATTTTTCCACATCTCCTTCAACATTTATCATTTTCCTTTGGATTATATATTTAGAAGTAGAAGAAACCTTAGAGGTTATCAAGTCCAACCTCTTCATTTTTACAGAAGAAAAAAATGAGAGTCAAGGACCAAGGTCACATTTTGGCAATGCCAAAATTAGCACTCATATTGTCTGAGTCTTAATCTAGTGCTCTTTGGTCATGGCTTCCTTAGAGATAATTCTAAGGTTACTTCCAACTCTAAATCTATGAATAAAAGCAACCCTAAACCTTGGGACCAATTGGAAGGCTTTGTAAGCAAAAGAAATAACAGCGTCCATCTCAGACACTGTGGGAGATGTGGTATGGAAGATGTAATGAATTATTTTCATTAGAGTATCCAATGCTACCAGTCTAACAGCATGACCTGAAGAGAGCATTAGCTCTGGATTGAAATGCTTAGGGTCACTGTGGGATTGGCAATGGTCATAATAGCCTGAGTAGCATCTCTATTGAGTCCTTTGTGTGAGGCATACATTTCTTTTTAAAATTAGTATTTTTCAACTACATTTATTTTTTTTCTCCCCAACCCTCCAAAAAGAAAAAAAAATTCAAAAAATCTCTTGCAAGAAATATATGTAGTCAAGCAAAAACAAGTTCCAAATGTCCAAAAAGTCTATTTCAATATGCTTCTTGAGTCTATCATCTCTTGAACCATGGTTGGTCACTGAGTTTGTAAGAGCTCCTAAGTCTTTCAAAGTTATTAGTTTTTACAATGTTGTTATTGTATAAGTTGTTACCCTGGTTCTTCTCACTTTATTCTGTATTATGTCTTCCCAGGATTATCTGAAACCATTCGATTTGTAATTAGCACAAGAATATCCCATTCCATTCATATACCATAATTGTTCAGCCATTCCCCAGCTAATGGGTACCACTCTTTAATTTACTGTACTTTGCCTTCACAAAAAGAGCTGCTATTAATATTTTTGTACATATGGGTCCTTTTCCTCTTTCTTTGATCTTTTTTGGGGCATAGGCCAAGTAGTAGTATCACTGGGCACGTACAATTTAGTAACTTTTTAGGCATAGTTCCAAATTGCTTTCCAAAATAGCTAGACTAATTCTCAGCTCCAACAGTGCACAAATGTGCCTGTTTTCCTACAATTCCTCCAACTTCTATCATTTCTCCCCTCCCCCACTTTCTTTTTTGTCAACAGCCAATCTGATAGATTTGAAAGGGAACTTCAAAGTTGTTTTAAGTTACACAATCATTAGTGATTTGGAGTATCTTTTCATATGGATATTGGTAGCTCGTATTTCTGCCCTTGAGAACTGCCTGTTCATATCTTTTGACCATTTATAAATTGAGGAGGGCATATCAATCAAAGGGCTGATTAGGGAAACTGGCTTCCAGTCAAAGACTGAGTCATTAAATGTTTGTGGGATGATAATAAACACCTTGAATAGACCTGTGTGATCCACCATTGGGCTACCATGGCATGATTACAGAATCAATCAATCAATAAGTATTTGTAAGAATTTACTGTATCAGTCACTATAGCTGTATATACACAGAAAATAATGAGTCCCTTTCCTCCAGTATCTTATATATTATCAAAGATAATGGGTGCACATATAAGCATATATAAAATAAATACAATACAAATACCAGGTAATCATGGTGAGAATGTGAAGAAGACAGAATCAGGAAAAGCTTTATAATAGGAACAATATCTCCTGGGATTCTGTCATGTAGGTTGGGTTAACATGTCCTTGGATCCTACCCCAAATAGACTAATTTTTCCTTAGAACAAATTGAAACCACCCTTGAGACTTAATTTGGCCCTTCTTGGTGGCCTAAGTACAAAAGCCATTGCTCAAGGAATCAAGAACCTTCTCTCTTAGGGTGGCTAGGTGACTCAGTGAATAGAGCACCAGCCCTGGAGTCAGGGGACCTGAGTTCAAATCCAGTCTCAGACACCTAACACTTACTAGCAGTGTGACCTGGGGCAAGTCACTTAATCCCAATTGCCCTGTCTCTCCCCCTCCAAAAAGCAAAAAAAACAAAAACCAAAAAACAAACATAGAACCTTCTCTCAGACTTCTGGCCAGTAGACCAGTATGGGTAATATAGAAGGAGGGAAACTAAGCCCAATAGAACCAATGCCATATCTTTGCTGAATATCCTTTCCATGCTATGGCTTTGTCAACCTATTCTAAGGGTGAGGTAAGAGACAAGTGATTTTTTAGGAATTGAGTGAGACATCATCATGGTACAGAAATGAAATATGGTGTATTATGTGTGAAGGAAAGTAAGAAGGCTAGTATGTCTGGACCATAAGATAGATGAAAGAGAATCATGCATAATAAGGTTGGAAAAGTAGATTAGAGCCAGGCTATCAATTGAACCTTGACCCTACATATGTGTGCTCTTTGATATAAGGAGACACATACCTGATACTGCCCTTCCCATGATGATAAGCTTTCTCTTGCTAGATTGGTAGACTATTAGGCATGAGGGCATAGATCCTGTTTCTTGGGGGTGATGGATCAGGTTGAAGAAAGCTAGAAAGAAGCAGAGACACTGAACATTTCTCTGGCTACAATAATAGCTTACATGAATGAGTGGGAGATTGGTAGGATATATTCCAACCTCCATGAAAAGGCATCTGCTCATGGATGGTAGGGCCTGGAAGACACACTACAGGGAAGTTGAATTGGCCAAAGAAAAGTGCCCATCTTATCTATTACTGCTTTAGTTTTCTGTCATTTTGGAAATACTCCAAGCTTTTACGTTCTGACTGGACTACTGTGTAATGCTGGGCCCTTTCCAATTGACAATGCCAAGCCTCGAATGCCGCCTTCACTGCTAGCAGCTATTTTTCTCCCAGATTGTATAACTCTTTTCAGCTGCTGATAGCTTCCATGAAAAACATGTCTGGGGCCAGGTTCTGACTTATGATAGGATAGTTCTCACTGCAATGTTGGAAGGAGTCTATTTCCACAATAAATGCTTTTGGGGGGCCTGGATAAGTGAGGACCAGGACTATGTTGAAATGTATTTTTAATTCTGTAAAGATTTTTTTTCAGTACCATAAGTACAATACAATTTTGACCCTAAACCTACCTATCCTTCTTACTTCCTTACTAACATTCTTTTAGCTACCCAAGTTTGCAGCCCAGGAGTCATTCCTAATTCTTCATTCTCCCCATCACTTATCTATTCAGTTGCCAAGTCCTGATGTTTCTATCTGCTCAACATGTCTTGCATCTGTCCACTTATTTCTACTCATTTAAAGAATATTTAGTATAACCTTCTCATTTTACAGATGGAGTAACTGAGGCTCAAATAAGTTAGCTAATTTGCCCAAAGTCATACAAGTAGTAAATGGCAGAACCAGAATTTGAACCCAAGTCTTCTGCTTCTAAATATAATTTTATATAGGAACCCTGAGAGTGGGAACTTCTTACTTTTGTATTTGTATTTTTAGCACCTAACACATTGCCTGGTACATTGTGGGTGTTAGATAAATGTTTATTGATTGATTAGTAGAAAAACCACATGTATAGATGTATACATACATATACATATGTATATACATATATAGGAATATATACATGTATATATGTGAATAAAATACAGGATAAAGTAGCTTGTATAGCCCATGAACCCCAGAGCATTCTCCACTCCAATATACCTCAATCTTTCACATAATCATTTATGAATCTGTTCTCTCCAATTTATCCTAGAAAATTGAGTTGCAACTGACATTTCTCCAGTTTCACTAATAGATTTTCTGGCACCAGTGTCTGAGGATAGTAGATAAGAAAATCAAGAAGGTATACTTGTACCTCAAGTTCCTAAACCACTAGATCCTAAAAAAATAAGTTCATGAAATGCTGGTAAAACTATATTGTAAAGGCAGAGACAGAGCCAAGATGAGGAAGAGAAATCAGGAAGTTGCCTGAGCTCTCCCCAGTTTCCCTCAGAAATAATGTTAAATCAAGCCTCTACAAGGGTTCTGGAGTAATATAACCCACAAAAAGATGAAATGAAACAATTTTCCAGTATAAGATAACATAGAAAGACTTCAGGAAAGGTCTGCCTCACTTGGCCAAAAGGAGAGTGCCAGCCAGCGTAAATGGTATCCAGGCAAGCCAGTGGGAGGTTGTTTGCCTCAGCACAGATCAGCAAGCAAGGCCCCTCAGTTCTGGCTCAGCAAGCTAGTGGCATAGTAGGCCAGCTGTGAGGCCTCCAGTTTCCATGCAGAAAGCAAACTGTCAAGGCTGGAACCCTTGCACAACAGGAATAACTAGACCAGGTCATCCCAGTGCATTGGGCAAGCTACAAGCACCTGAGGCCCTGGCATGGAAAGCCAGTGACCAGACCCTGGACCCCCATCACAAGAAGGTTGGAACAGTGCCCCGGTGCCCCAGGAGCAGAGTTCAATTTTTAAAAACGAGCAAAAACAAAACAAAACAAAAAAAGACTCCTGGTTGTAGAAAGTTACTATGGCAACAGGGAAGATGAAAACACAAACTCAGAAGAGGACAACAATGTTAAAATGCCTAAATGTGAAGCCTCAAAGGGGTATATGGATCGGTCTCTAGCCCAAAAAGTCTTCTTGCAAGAGTTCAAAAAGGTTTTGTTTTTTTAATCAAGTAAGAGAGATAGAAGAAAAATGTGAAAAGAAATGAGAATTATGCAGGAGGATTATGAAAAAAGAATCAACAGCTTGGAAAAGGAAGCAAAAAAAAAATGACTGGAAAAAAAAAAACTCCTTAAAAGAAGAGAATTGGCCAAATTGGGAGGGGGGGCGAGGGGAATCCACCGAAGAAAACAACTCCTTTAAAAGTAGAATTGTCCAAATGGAAAAAGAGGTACAAAAGTTTACTTTTTAAAAAATTCCTAAAAAGTTAGAAGTGGGCAAGTGGACACTAATGACTCTACGAGATATCAAGAATCAGTCAAACAAAATAAAAAAAATGAAAAATAGAAGAAAATACCTCATTGTAAAAACAACTGACCTGGAAAACAGATCCAGGTGAGATAATTTACCAGAAAGCCATGATTAAAAAAAGATCCTGGATAATATATTTCAAAAAATTATCAAGGAAAATTACCTTGATATCCTAGAACCAAAAGGTAAAATAGATATTGGAAGAACCTTGATCACCTACTGAAATAGATCCCAAAATGAACATTTCAAGGAATATTGTGGCAAAATTCCAGAATTCTCAGGTCAAGGAGAAAATGCTGCAAGAAGCCAGAAAGAAGCAATTCAAACATCAAGAAGTCACAGTCAAGAATACACAGGACTTATTAGCTTCTACACAAAAAGATAAGAGGGCTTGGAATATATTATTCCAGAAGGCAAAGGGGCTTGAATTACAACCAAGAATCAACTACCCAGCAAAACTGAGCATAATATTTCAGGGGAAAATATGGACATTCAATGAAATAGGAGACTTTTCTAAAGAAAAGACCAGAGCTGAACAGAAAATTCAATCTTCGAATATAAGACTCAAAAGAAGCATAAAAAGGTAAGCCAGAAAGGAAAAAAAAACAAAAACAAGTTACTCAATAAGATTAAATTGTTTGCATCCCTACATAGGACAACAATACTTGTAATTCTTGACAATTATATCTCTATTAGGGCAGTTAGAAGGATTATACACAGACAGAGTGTGTGGTTATATGTTTATTTTGATACTATGATATGAAAAATAAACAAGCATTGGGAAAAAAGTATTGTACTAGGAGAAGAGGAAGAGGGGAGGAAAAAACAGGGTAAATTACATCTCATGAGGAAGCACTAAACAGTTATTACAGTGGAGGACCTCATGCCATGAAGATCTGAGATCAAATTCTGCCTTAGATATTCACTGAGTGTGTGAGCCTAAGCAAGCTATATAACCTCTCTTAGACTCAGTGTTCTTATCAGTAAAATGGGAATAAGAAGAGCATCTATTTCTTAGGATAGTTATGAGACTTGAAATATTGTTTGTAAAGTTTCTGGTAAACTTCAAAGTGCTATGTAACTTTCAGTCATTACTATTATCATAAAGGATGTGATAATTCATGGTGAAGGTTTAGCTCTTCAGTAATTTCTTCCTTTACAAACAAGATAGTGACCCAAGAAAGAGAAATAGAAGGAAGGATGAATCACTTTGCATGTTTTCTCTTCTGGAGCATTTCTTTTTAGGTCTTGGTAGTATTCTTTTTTCTAGTACTGAAAGTGGTACTCTACTTTTTAATATTGTTATGGAATAAATTCTTTCTGTACTATTAATGAATGAATGCAACCAAACCTGATGGGGAACACCAGCAATCCAATCACATGAAACAGGGGTTCTATACCATTTAGCAAGCCATAGAATTTTATTAAGTGCCTACTCTGTACAAGTTACTATTGTAGTCACTGAGAATATAAATAGCAAAATAAAACAGATTATGTCCTCAAGGAACTTATATTCTCCTGAGAATTGGTGAGAAAACAACATCGCTACCACAATAGCTCTGAATACATCCAGTACTGTTGATCCTGGGGTGGCAGTGTGATGTCTACTTCTTGGAGAACCAGTCTGACAACTTGTCCACCTTCCCTACAATAGTACAGTAGAAGGTAACTCAGTAAGAATATAACCTCTCTGAGGGCAGAGAGTCTTTTATTTTTGTCTTTGTATCTAAGTATCTGGCATTGTGATTTGTTGTTACAATGTTAGCTGAATTTAATTGAACTTCCCCTGCTTCTCAAGAAGTGTTTGGCTTACCTTTTTGGAGAGTAATTTGGAACTATGCCCAAAGGGCTATAAAACTCTGCATGCCATTTGATCCAGCAATGCCATTTCTAGGTCTGTATCCCAAGGAGATTAAAAAAAAAGGAGGGGGGGGGGAGAACCTATTTGTACAAAAATATGTACAGCCATTCTTTTTGTTGTAGTTAAGGTTTGGAAATTGAGGGGATACCCATTAATTAGGAAATGACTGAACAAGATGTGGAATATGATTGTAATGGAATACTATTATGCTATGAGAAATGTTGAGCAGGATGATTTCAGAACAACCTAGAAAGATTTACATGAACTGATACAAAGTGAAGTGAGTAGAACCAGAACATTGTACACAATAACAGCAATATTGTACAATGAAGAATTGTGAATGACTTAGGTATTCTCAGCAACGCAATGATCCAATATAATCCCAAGGGACTCGTGGTGAAAAATAGGATCTGCCTTTAGAGAAATAATTGTTGCTTTCTGAATACAGACTGAAGCATACTATTTTTCCTTCTTTCCTTCCTTTCTTTCTCCCTCTTTTTTCTTTCATTCATTCTTCTTGTACAAAATGACTAATATGGAAATGTTTTACCTGTTTGCACATGTATAATCTGTATCTGATTGTTTACCATCTCAGGGAGTAGGGAGAGAAAGGAGGAAAGTTTAGAATTTGGAACGCAAAACTTAAAAAAAAAACAACCAATGTTAAAAATTGTTTTTACATGTAACCGGGGGTGGAGGGAATAAAATATTAATTTTTTTGAAGTGTTTGGGTTGGACTGAGCCTTGCTCTCTTTTTTTTGGAGAAGGGAAGGCAAGGCAATTGGGGTTAAGTGACTTGCCCAAGGTCACACAACTAGTAAGTGTGTCAAGTGTCTGAGACTGGATTTGAACTGAGATCCTCCTGA
>NW_027185764.1:19298349-19308098 GCF_028583685.1 Petaurus breviceps papuanus
AAGTGTGTCAAGTGTCTGAGACTGGATTTGAACTGAGATCCTCCTGACTACAGGGCCGGTGCTCTATCCACTGTGCCACATAGCTGCCCCACTCTTTTAATTTATTGATGATGTCATCTTTATTTCTAAGCCATTTATCCATTTGGAGTTTACCTTATTGTGTGATTGGGGGTCTAAATCTAATTTCTGCCAGACTTATTTCCAGTTTTCCAAGCATTTTTGTCAAATAGTGAGCATATCTTTGGCAAAACTAAAACCTAGGATGAGGAACTCCCTATAATCCCCAATTCTGGCCCATGAAGGTTTCTGAAGTCACTTGATCTCTAATCATCAGTAACGACTCATCTGGAGATCATGCCCACTTTGGATCAGTTGGAATTTTTAGGAGATCCCTCGGTTGACTTAGCCTGGACCTGAAGTACCAGTCCTCCTGATAGTTCCAGGTAAAAGAGAAAGAGAAAGCATGACGTGGTGGACAGAGAACTGGACTTGGAGTCAGGAAGAACTGAGGTTGAATCCTGCCTCAGGAACTGATCAGCTGAATGACTCTGGGCAATTCACTTAATCTCTCTCCTCAGTTTCCTTTTCTGCACCTTATACCCATTGTTCTGCGTTCGAGGGTCCAGAAGAACCAATCTAATCTATTTTCCTTGTGATGAACCTTTAAATACTTGGTGCTTAGACCTCTGGCTTGACCATACCTGGGAGAATACAAAGGTGTTTGGAAGGTGTGGTCAAGTATGCACCATGTGATAAAGAGTCATCATTTAGTCTAGCCCTCTGGCACATGCTGTACCTTGAGAATTCCAGAAGCTGTACTATATGACACTCTCCCCAGCATCTCAAAAGGTCAAGGGAAAGAAAAACAAAGATACACAGAGCAAGTCACATAGTTAAATAGATTCATCATGGCTAAATCTATTCTTCCACAAAAAATAATTTACTCTGCCTTTCTCAAAATGGTCAAGCCTGAAATATAAGGACTAAGGTGGAAATATTAAACTAGATAGGTGGAATAGCTAACCAGTGATGGGGAACCTGTGGCCTTAAGGCCTTTTGACTGTACCCAAATTTTAAAAGACAAATGTCACATATAACCTTAAGGACTCAGGTTCCATACCCCTGGTAACGTGACTATATACGGATTCAAAGGGAAAGAAATTCTTGGTCCCCTCATCAGGGTTACTGATAATAGTTTCTGTCTTCCTGCACTAGAGACAAACTGATTTGTTCTCCTTACTGTCACTTCCCTCTAGTCTATCCTTCGTAATATTATCAGATGAGTATTCCTTACACATGTAGCCTGCCTTTTACAACTATGCCCAAATAGCTTCGGCACAAAGTGAAGGGAGTTGGGGACAGAGCTATTTGCTGGTGAGAAGTCACCTGTCCTAGTTTTCTCTAAGCTCTGAGGGGATTTCTGACTTTACATAAAGGAAAAGTATACAGTAGAGTTGGACCCTGACATTGAGTAGGGGCTCAGACTTTGGGGTAAAATGGAAATCAAGTAAATAAAATAGAAAAGAATGCAGTTTTGTTTTTTTTAACTTTGGTGGGCTTTGCTGGGGCATTTGAGAATAGTGGAGGTTGGAATCAGATCAGTATCTCAGTCAGAATCTAGAAGTTAAACTCTGCTATCACCTGTTGAGCTGAGAACTATTAGGCATCAGAGCTCCCCAGGGCCAAGGGCTAGCCTTGGGGAACTAGGCACAGAACCCTAGAGTTCACCAGAAATTATCTGAGAAGCAAGAATGAAGATGCTGGTGAAACTGCTTTGGAGAAATTCCCCATGGTGGGGATGGGAGAGGAGCAGGGATTGAGGTCTATTTCCCTGGCATTTAACACTCCACACACATACACATGTCTCTCCCTTTCTTTACCCATTCCATAATGGAGAATCGGTTTTATGGGAAGAGAATTATGTCTCTTTTCATTCTTCACCATCCTCTTGCGGTAGCAGTGTATGACCACTTTTAAAACTGTAATTTCTATAAATTGTATGCCTTAGAGCATTTCTCCATTTGTGTAGGACAACTTATTAAAATCTAGATGACCATCCCATTCTCTTCTAGTTCAGCTTAGTTGAATGCTAGCAGTGAGAGTCGGAACCAAAAGAGGAAAAACACTTATTAGGGAAAGAGATTTAAAGTACAAAGGTTTTGTAAACCTAAATTTGTATTTGTAAGTATAAACTGAATGGTCATTCAAGCTACATATTTAATTGAAAGTACAGGGCATAAGGGAGAGAAAGAAAATATTATTTGGGGCCAGATTCTTTCTGAAACACCAATGGTAAGTAATCACCCAGGCTCATAGGGGCAAAGGCAAGACATTCTTGACATATTGGCAGACTGGGTTTATAAGGAAGGCTACATGTCCAAGGGAAGAGGGAACTGAAAGAAAAATCACACCTCCACTAAGAGAGGAAGACAAAATAAGTTGTCTCCTCTGTCTCCAGCATGGTTACAATTTAGTCTAGTCTACAATTAGTCATTAAACTCTTCTCCTCATAAATCTTTGGTGGCTATAATGGTAATGATAATTTGAGGATCTTCCTTGTGCCTTAATAAACCTAAGGGAATTTGAAGATCTTCCCTGATTTGAAAATTTTCCCTGCTCCCTAACAGGTTGAATGTAATCACATGGAACCTGTGGTGGGAGGAGTTTGTTGTAGGGTCAGAGCAGTTAAGAGTTGGAGGGAAGAGAGGACACACCCAAGGAGACAACTAGACTTGTGAGTAAATGTCTGTTTGTGGGAAAGCTAAAGGATGGTGTGCCTTCATGCTGTACTATTGTGTTTTAACTGCTTTGCTACTGTGATGGATTTGACTTTCTGGTGTCTGATATTTGGATTTGATTTTCCGGTGTCTGAATAAATGTTTTGCTTCAGTCTTCTATTTGAAAAGTCTGTTATATTTTGTGATGGAGAACTATACCGGCATATTTATAGTCACTATCAGTGCTGTGAATATTGCATTGGCACTACATTTGGCAATGAGGATGGGATCACAACATATCAGACCTCTATTTGGAGGCAGAAGGGATTTAGAAGAAGAAATGGATATCTCAGGATGAAAGGATTTACCTTACTCCTTCCTAGCAAGGGAATGGGCTAAAAGTATAGGGTTCTGTGAAAACTGGGAACTAAGGTTACAGAAGGGAGAATCTAGAGATTTAGAAACATGTTTGCAAGAAATATCAATAGAACCAGGGAGAGAACTGGAGGTAGTGTAGACAAGTCTGAGTTTTACTAACAGGTATTATATGTAAAAACAGAGATAAGCTACTACAAGAAAAACTCAGATGGTAAGGAAGTTAGCTGATTTATGTAAGAAATTTTATGTGTTACAGCATTTGAGCTCTCCTTTAAAAGAGCAAGCTTAAGGGTCTCAGGTGGTAGAAGAAAGGGCTATTTTGGGTTTGACTGAGAAAAAGAAGCAGAAAAGTAACAGGAGGAAGGCTCATACAGTTTTGGCAGAGGCTGAACCTAGTGGTCATGATGATAATGACTGCCAGGAGAATGTGTGGGAGAAAAATGACACAATGCTAAATGATGAGACTTTTACAAGGGCAGGAGTTCATCCCATACTGAGAAGAAAGCAGGAGAATCCGGGAGGCCAAACAGAGAGGGAGATAATTGAGGATTTCACTCAGCAGGAGGTTACTGATATATTAAGGAGATTCACTCAAAAGATGGAAGAATCTTTGGTGTCTTGAATGGCAGGAATTAGTGATGAAGGAGCCAGAGGAGTATGGGTAGATAGCATGGATTGCTTGAAATGTATAGGTATTAGTCAGAATACTTTTGTACACCAAGCTTTTGGAGATTACCATATGCAAGGAGGTAACAGTACAACCAATCTGTTAGCTTTAGCTGCTGATGGATATAATAAAGTGAACCCCACTGATTCTATGTGGCCTAATGGAGAGAGACCGTGGTATTAACTTAAGGATTGTATGAGAAAATTAAAGGAGGAGGTAATGAAGACAACTTTCATGGTTCGAGATGCAAATGCACATCATGAAATCCCCTTAGCAGTTCCTCATAGAAATATCACAGTGAAGACAGCTCCTCCTGCTTATAAGCACCTAATTCTGACTCTACTAAATGGTAAAATGGGGAGCCCTCTTTTGGAAGTTCTGGATAAGATTTCACAGCTTGGGGGAATGAGAAAAAGATAAATTTCATCAAGAGAAAAGAATAAATAGCCAGTAGATTCTAAGTCAGAATAGTTTGACAAGAAAAGAATTGTTTACTGCTCTATTGAGAGCAGGGGTAGATTTTGGAAGAATTGTTATTATTCCAACTAATGAGCTATATAAAATGTACCAAAAAAAGGGACTTAATGTCAGATGGAATTGAGAAGCAAGAACTGCCCCTAGAGATCCTCCTGAATTATTGTATCCAAGTTTGTCACACCCTCAGGGAACATAGGAAATTGGCCAAGCCCCAGCTAAGATTAAAGAAATACCCAGATGAGATTACAGATCCTATATTAATCTGACTATATGTTGAAATAATGGATCAAATACTGTAACCAGAGCATTGATAGATACCAAAGCAGAGACCTCCCTTATTTATGGGAACCCTGACAAATTCAAACATTCTACCATTAACATCACAGAACTGGGAGGGTCTGAAATATCAGTCATACCAGTCAAACTAATGATGAAAAATGGACAATTGCCTAAGGAAGAATATATCACAGTAATTGTACCCATTCCTTAATACATCATTGGAATAGATATATTGAGAGGCGTGACTTTAAATTTACCTGAGGGAAGATATCAATTTGCAGTAAGGAAGATAGGAATTAATACAGTTTTACTGGGAAAAATAAAAATGAACCCAATCACCTTATCTGAACCTCATGAAGTAATTACTTTAAAGTTGTATTGTGTACCAGGTAGGCAAGATGAAATTACCAATACTGTAAAGGAATATGTTGATGCAGGAGTGTTAGTCCCTACAGCCACTCAATGGAACAATCTTGTTTGGCCAGTACAAAAGTCAGATGGGATATGGAGAATGACAGTGGATTATAGACAATTGAATAAAGTGACTCCTCCCTTGTATGCTGTTGTTCCAGATACCTTAATAGAAAGGATCCAGAAACATGATGGGACTCCATATGCAGTTATTGATTTGGCCAATGCTTTCTTTACCATCCTAATAGATTCTAAAAAATGAGACCAGTCTGCTTTCACTTGACAGGGCAGACAATATACTTTTACCTGCTTGCTACAAGGATATTTACATAGCCCCAATATTTGTCATAGAATTGTGGCTGAACATTTGAATGAATTAGAGCTACCTGGCATACCGCTTATTCCCTACATAAATGATATTATGATACGGGGAAAAAATGAAAAAGAAGTGGAGAAGAGTTTGACATTTTTTAATTGAGCATATGAAAAGCAAAGGGTGGGAAATTAACCCTGCAAAGATTCAAGGGCTAGCTCAACATGTAAAATTTGGGATAAGAACAAGAGATTATTCTGCAAGCCCACAAAAGATTCAGGATTTTCTTATCCCCACCAAAAAGAAAGAGTTCCAAAAGTTTATAGTATTATTTGGATACTGGCGACATCACATACTGCTTCTGGGACAAATTTTGAAAACCTTATATAAAGTTACTAGGAAGAAATATGAATTTGACTGGGGACTTGAGCAGAGTAAAGCTTTTGAAGAAGCCAAGGCTGCTATACAATTGGCCCTAGATTTATGGCCTATGCAAAATGGCCTGGTGGAATTATAAGTGACTTTACAGGATGATTATGCAAACTGGAGTTTATGACAAAAACAACAAAGTCTAACTGTACCCTTTGGATTTTGGTCTAGGAAACTCCCTTCATCTAGAGTTCAATATACATCTTTTGAAAAGCAGTTATTAGCTGCATATTGGGCTTTGGTAGAGACTGAACAATTGACTCTGGGCCATGAAGGCCTGGAATCCCTATTATGACCTGGGTAATGAGTACCCAAGCTTCTTACAGAATTGGACATGCACAAGAGGTTAGCATAATTAAATGGAAATGGTATATTCAAAATAGATCTAAAACCTGCAACAATGGAGTTTATACCCTACGTGAATCTGTAACAAATTATATACTGGGGGAAATGATACATCCCCTGAACCACAGCAACAGTTGGTGCAATCCTTGGTAAAATGGAATGATGGATATGATGGATTAACTGAAGAACAGAAGAAACATGCCTGGTTTACTGATGGGACAACAAAATATTTGGTCTGCAAAAGACATCAAAAAGCAGTAGCCTATAACCCATGTACTAGGCGAACTTTGGAAAGTACTGGGATAGGTGGAAATAGTCAATATTCTGAACTTATGGCAGTACATCAAACGATCAAAACAGAACAAGGAGGACAGTGTCATATATTTAATGATTCATGGATGGTAGTTAATGGGTTAGCTACATGAATGCCCATGTGGAAAAATCAAAAGTGGGAAATTCATGCTAAACAAATCTGGGACAAAGAATTATGGGAAGATATATGGGACATGTCTTTGGTTATTAATTTGTCAGTTTTTCATGTAGATGCTCACTTGGCCCTCACCACATCAGAATGTGAGTACAATGTACATGCTGATCATCTAGCAAAGATTGCTACTAAACATATTGTCCCTATTCTGACATCATCTAGTGATCCAGTACTAGCAAAATGGGTCTGCCAAATGGCCAGTCATTTAGGGGTCCAGGATCCACACTGGTGGTCACAAGCTCAAGGTGTTAGTATCTCTCATTCATTGTTAAAACAGATAGCAGAGGAATATGTCAATTGGAAAAGGAACGAACTGTTCCTTGGGTAATAACCAGAGAGATAGAAAGGGGAAAAGTCCAAGGCCAAATTTGGCAAATAGATTATATTGGTCATCTACCACAAAATAAAGGATGCAAGTTTATATGTACTTGTGTTGACACCTAGTCAGGTATACTAGTGGCTTGTCTTTATAAGAATGTGACCAAGAAAAACACCTGTAAAATTCTAGATCTCATAAGTCTATATCATGGAACCCCCAATGCAGATTCAAAGGGTCACATTTCAAAGATAATGAAATGAAGAGATACTGTAGATTAAACAATATAGAATGGATATTTCACATTCCATATTATCCAAAAGCATCTGGGTTAATTGAAAGAATGAATGGATTATTGAAAGAACAGTTAAGGAAGTTAAGTTCTAATAATTAGCATCAACATTGGAAAGATAATTTGTTCACTGCTCTATATAATTTGAATAATAGACCATTGTGAGGAAGTACACCTCCATCCAGAATGATGACCCCAAATCTGCAAATTAGAAAACAGCAGACACATAAGATTCCAAATATTGAGAATTGACCTGTGAGACAAGATGTCTCAGCATCATATCCAGGAATATCTGGTTCAGCAGGATATGATTTACATTGTTTAGAGGACTTTTGGTTGGATAGAAAAGAAATAAGAAATATCTCTACTGGTTCTCAGAGGAAGAAATTAAAGATATCTATAAGCATATGGAAAAATGCTCTAAATCACTATTGATTAGAGAAATGCAAATCAAAACAACTCTGAGGTACCACATCTCACCAGTCAGATTGGCTAAGATGACAAAACAGGAAAATGATTAATGCTGGAGAGGATGTGGAAAAATTGGAACACTAATACATTGCTGGTGAAGTTGTGAACTGATCCAACCATTCTGGAGAGCAATCTGGAACTATGCCCAAAGGGCTATAAGTAATTTCATATCAGTTGGCCCAGCAATACCACCTCTAGGGTTGTATCCCAAAGAGATCACAGAAAAGGGAGGAAGACCCATATGTTCAAAAATATTTCTAGCAGCTCCTTTTGTGGTGCCAAAGAACTGGAAATTAAGGGGATGCCTATCAATTGGGGAATGGCTAAACAAATTATGGTATATAAATGTAATGGAATACTATTGTACCATAAGAAACGAAGATCAGATGGACTTCATATCTACCTGGAGAGGCTTATACAAACTGATGCTGAGTGAGAAGAGCAGAACCAGGAAAAAATTTGTACACAATTACAGGTACAACGTATGTATGATGACCAACTTTGATAGACGGGACTCTTCTCAGAAATGCAGGGTTAAAAGCAAATTCCAAGAGACTCATGATGGAGAGAAATGTCTACATTCAGAGAAAGAAACAGAAAGAACAGATTTGAATGCAAATTGCAGCAAATTACCTGCTCTCTTTCTTTTTCTTGTTTGGTTTGGTTTCCTCTTTCCCATTGTTCATTCCATCTGATACAATCCTTCTTTATAACCTGACTAATGTCTAATGTGAAAGTATTTGTGGATCCTATACCTTATTTAATGCCTCCATGGGGAGGAGGGAAGGGGAGGGAGGGGGAGAAAATTTGAAAGTCAAAGAACCAGGGAACTGAATCTTGTAAACTCAAAGAAGCAAAAAAATAAAAATAAATAAATAAAGTATGGGTAAAGCAGAAAACCAGATGATGTTCCAAAGGCACACAGGAAAAATAATACTGCAACTTTTGTTTATTCAGGAGATGATTACCAAATTGTACCTTTAACCCATATATTCTGCCATGAATGAGGCTATGATAGTGGGTTCATGGACTCCAGAGGTATGATTGTCTCCTTGTTTCTTTTTGGCTTTTTGTCTGTAAAACTTGTTTGTGAGATTTGCTTCCTGCAGTTTTAATACCCTCCACCTGCAGACATCTGATTGCTTAAGCTGGAGGTCATCCCCTCTCCAAGACTCTGATGTGTCACCCATGGACCTGGCATTGACCAAGCTCTGGATGCTAGCTAAAGAACTGACCTCTTGAATGGGACCTCTTGGGGCAGGGGCAGTTCTACATCCAATTTCAGGAGGAAGTAGCTATGGAGAAGAGACTTTTATCCTTTATCGCAAGATTTTGAGTCCCATTTGTTTGAGGGGGAATAGTGGAGGGCTTGTGTTCAAACCCCCACCTTATTTTATGTGCTTATTTTCTATTATCTCTGCCCTATTGTTGCAAAATTCTGTTGACACCAGTTACCCCACCAGTTACTCCTAAATTCTCATTAACCTATGCAATAAAATGTATTGTTAATGTATTTTTGTTATGTAAGGGATATGAAAGATCTTGGGGCTGAATGTAATGGTAATGGGAATTTGAAAATCTTCCCTGCCTCTTAATAAGCCTAAGGGAATTTGAAAATCTTCCCTGATTTGAAAATCTTCCCTGACCCCTAATAGGCTGAATGTAATCACATGGAGACAATGGTGGGAGGAACTTGCTGAAGGGTGGAGCAGAGCCCACAGGAAACTTAGAGCAGTTAGAGCTGGAGGGAGGAGAGAATATACCCACAAGACAGCTAGGCTGTCAAAATGTCAATAAAAATTGTTTGTTTGTGGGAAAGCTAAAGGATAGTATGGCTTCATGCTGTGCTATGGTGTATTAATTTCTTTGCTACTATGATGGAGTTAACTTTCTGATGTTAGGATTTGGGTTTCTGGTGTCTGAATAAATGTTTTGCTTCTGTCTTCTATATGGACAGTCTGTTATATATTGTGATGGAGACCTATGCCAACTTATTTACAGTCACCATCAGCACTGTGAATATTGTGTTGGTGCTATAGTGCCTCCCTTCCAATTCATCCTCCACATTTCTACCCAAGGGATTTTTCTAAAGTGAAAGTCTGACATGTCACCCCTACACACACACACACACACACACACACACACACACACACACACACACACACAC
>NW_027185764.1:19308108-19317751 GCF_028583685.1 Petaurus breviceps papuanus
CACACACACACACACACACACACACACACACACACACACACACACACTATCCCCTCGAGGTTCAAATATAAATTTATCCATTTAGCATTTAAGACTCTTTATAACATGGCCTATGGTAAGATTCTTTCTAGTGCTTCCTCACACACAATACTCTATCTCTCATCTAGCTCAAGGAATTGTGTTGTGTTGTGTTGCTTTGGTGAGCGCTCTGAACCAGAGTACAATTGTTTGCCAATGTTTGTTTAATTGAGTTCAGTCAAAGAAAGACCAAATCTATATTGTACATAGGTTAGTATTTTAAAAAACCTTCATTGGTAGGGGCGGCCAGGTGGCTCAGTTAGTAACCCACTCAGACACTTAGCACCACCCACCCACACTGGCTGTGTGACCTTGAGCAAGTTACTTAACCCCAACTGCTTAGGGGAGGCCAGGTAGCTTAGTGAGTAACAGCACCGGCTCCAGTGTCGGGATGACCTGGATCAAATCCGGGCTCAGATACTCAGCACCACACCCAGAAATAACTGGTCGTGTAACCTTGAGCAAGTTACTTAACCCCAATTGCTTAAAAAACAAAAGAAAACAAAAAAACCCCTTCATTGGCTCCCTTTTTCCTCCATGATGAAATATCCTCAGTTTGACATGTAAAATTCTTCTGTCTTGCTCCAAACTACCTTTCCAGACACGCCTATGGGAAAATCTTTCCAGATCCCTGCCTCTCCCCAATTTGGGGGGCTCTCTCCTTTCTCAAACTATCTGGTACTTACTCATCTGTATGACTATTGCATTTCCCCCAGTAGAATGTAAGCTCCTGGAAGACAGGGATTGTTTTTCATTTTATCTTTTTATTCCCAGTCCCTGGCACAGTACCTTGTATCTTATAGTTGCTTGTTGAACATAGCACAATGTGCATGAAGCATGCAGAGAACTCAATGAATACCTATGTTGTTGAAGAAATGAATTTTTAAATGAACTCTTCTTGCATTTTAAACATTGTGATGCCTGGATGGTACAATTCTCAGTTATGAGTAATATTCATTTCATAAGATTATCTCATTCTTAGATTTTCAAAATACCCCAAATCTCATTAATGTGACTGTGGCCTCTAATGATGCAGACTACCATCCACATGTGCCTGTTCATCCTGTGAGACTGAGACATCTCTTCTCCTAATTTTGCGGGGGGAGAAGAAGGGGACCAGGGGGAGGGGAGGAGGGGAGTGAGTGCCTTAGCTTGCTGGAGGCTTTCCTTACACTTTCCTGAAATCCCAAAGAGTCCTATAGTCCACTGGTAGCCCTTCCCTGGACAAATCTGAATAAATGAAAGTTTGCTGTGTTATTTAATTTTATCCTTACCCCAAAGTCAGACATCCTAAGCAATGTCTGAAACTTGTGCCTCATTGATATAAAATATGCAAAACACTGTGCAATAGAAAATTCTTGTTGCTATTGTTATTATTATTTATTATCCACAAGAAAATTTGATCCTTCACCTTTACACATGCAATTTGACTCATACTTTTGTTCCATGGAGAGTAGGATTTTCTGCCAAGAAAAATTTATTGTTCCAAAAATCATAGCAGATTTAATGACTTAAAGCAACACTATAACTTTTTTGACATCCTGTATATGTATTTATAAAAAGTAACAATAAGGAGTGCTATCTGCTGTGTCCTATTTCATGGTGTTCCCTAAGTATCTCTCTTCTTGCCTGCCCCTAGATTCAGCTCTGCCTTACAAGATTCTTCGGAAGTGGGAAGGGCAGACATTTTTGTTCCATTTTAAAGATGATGAAACTGAGATATGGAATGATTGTGATTTTCCCAAAGTCATACCATTAGAATAATGGGAATGGGATTAGAACATAGGCTCCTTCAAGATCACAGTTCCACCCCTTCCCACCTCTACTCCCACCCCAACCCCTTTCCATCTCTTGTGGGCTTTTTCTCTTATTTCTCCACCAGCTTGACTGCAAACAACTGAATCCAAAAGATGGTTTTCCCTGGGGCCAGAACTCCAAAAAGCCACTGTCTTAGGGAGAGAAGGGGGTTGAACTTCAGAGACATGTAACTGGGTCCAATATTTAACAAGTGTAGACATTGTTTTAAAAATTGTGCGTGCAGTTGAAAAGTTCAGGATGGAAAATTAGCCCTCTTAGTGGACTGTGGAAATCAAATTGGGCTATGAAATCAATCCCACACTGACAAAGAAAGGAAATGGTAAAGAGTGCCCAGAGACCAAACCAAGCAAGGGAGCTCCTAGAGTCTCTGCAGCCTCTCCAATGTGAGTTCTTCTTTATTATTCCCCATATCGGACTCTCTGAAAGTCTCCTGGCAAGGTCGGGTTGAGACCAGTACAAGGAAGAAGTTGAATAAAGTTTAAACATAGCCACTTGATTTCCTTTCCCCTTTGAAAAATGACATGGTTCTGTGACCTACCTTTGTTTATTATAAATCTAATACTGTAAGTTTCAGTTCAGCGAGCTCGCATTTTATTTGGAACTTAGGTCTAAAGTCGCCTAAAGCTGGTCAAAATGTAATTGCAACAAAAGCATATGAAGACTGTTAATTTGTAATCTGTAATATCATTGCCCGACAAGCTTTTCATTTGGTTCCGAGGAAGCAATGGCTTTAGAACAGCAAAATGCACAGCTGAGCCATAATTTACGGGAAATGCATTTGGTATTTGTAGTGGAGGGAAAACATGTAATTTTGCAAATGTTTGTGTATTGTTAATTTTGTTGAATAGCAAAATCAAATTAAAGGTAATAGACTGTATATCCACTTTGCCTTTTCAGAGACTCCTCTTGAAAATACTTGGGTCAAACATCGTAATTACTGAGCGGAATTGCAATTCAGACTGATCACTTTTAATGTTTGGGAAATGGAGGTGGGAATGGAAATATGTATATTTTACTAAAATTGAGCTGACAATTGAAACCAATTTAATAATCATAGAGTCAGTGCCCCAGTTATGAAGCACCTTCCTATGCCATAATTTGCTTATGGTCCATCCTACAAATGGAATCATGTCCCCAGTTTTATAATGTTTCATAATATCCTGTGGAAAAACTTACATAGGTTCATAAAGCTCTAAAATCTTAGAGGTAGAAAAAAGACTCAGAGAATGATTATCTTTTCCTAACCCTTCATTTTACAAATGAGAAAATAAACTCAAAGAGATGAAGTAAATTGTTCTGTTAAAATTACAAATATGTTCTTTAGCTGGGGAAGGGAAGTACGTTACCATATTAAATGATTATTATAGGTATGGTCCAGGTGACAAACTGAGTCTGCTGTCCTAGGACTAGCCTAGTTAAGTACAGAGAGGATCATTACCAATAGACTGGCAACAAAATGATGAATTATTTGCCCATGGCAAGCATGAAACAAATAAGAAAAATTTTAAATAGCCGTTAGTCTTACATGATCTGTTTCTATAGAAATGGTTGCCACATGGCAGAGCAGGGGCAGACGGTGCTAAGAATTACTCAGGTATTAGGTTGTCTGTAGACATTAACCTAACTGTTGATAGTCTATATATGAGATAGTCATAAAATAACCAAAGTATTCTCAAGATAAATGAAACCAGAAAAAAATGAGGAAGTTGCAGCTAAATGAAAGGATAGTTCACAGGTTATCCTTGGTGAGGCAAACAAGGAATTGGTAGATTTACTTTTCTGGTACACCCAAATTCAAGGGGAAACAATGTTTAACATAACACTTAGGTATCTCACCTTACAATGTTTGCAATGAGAATAAGATATCCCCACAAAGATAATTTCAATTAAGGTGATAGTATCTGTTGCAGACAATGGAAAGGTAGAGGAATTCTATGAATAATCATATGAGATCCTCCAAATCAATTCAATAAATACAGTGATTTTCAGAGACCTTGTCCAAACAAACAAATAAGCAAGAAAACCGCACATCTTTAAGAATATCAGCATTTGTTCAGGAACGCTAATAAGAACCACAGACCATCATAATATTTGACTAAAAATTATAGCCAAACCTAAGGGTGATAGAGAGACTTATAATGGGTCTCAGTAGGCTTCAGGAGAGGTGGACAAACTATGATCCATCACCCCTTATTGTACAGTCAATGAGCTAAGAATGCTTTTTACTCATTCTTAGCTAATATGCAGTAAGGAAAAAAAAAAAGAGGCATTGGACTGGGTTTGACCTGTGGACCATAGTTTGTTATTTTCAATGATGACTTGTACATAAGAAGTGATGTAGACCACCGCTTCTTAAACTGTGGATTGCAACCTCATATGGGGTCCTTGCAAAATTTGGCAACAGTAAAAGGTTTCAGAATGCAAAGTGATCAAAACTTAATTAAAAATCAAATGTGTAATGAATCTGAGGTGTTTCTGGCAGCGCTTACCTGTGTTGAATGGAGATAACTTCACTGCCCATTGCACATGCTCTCAGGCCATGCAACACCAATGATGGTGCCAAAAAGGGGTCATGACTGGAAAAAGTTTAAGAAGTCCTGAATTGTAGATAATATCATCCATGAAATATATGATCAGTAAAAGAGGTGGGCTGGTCATGTAGCAAGAGTAAGCAATAACAGATAGTCCAACCGAATATTGCATTGGTATCTGTAGAATGTTAAAAGACCTAAAAGAAAGCCTCCATCAATCCTCTATGGAGGGTTTATGGAAAAATCTGAGCAAGAGTCACACAGAACAACCAGTAGATTTGTTGAAACCTATAGCATAGACAGGAGTACCCATACCAATGATATGATGGTTCCATTGAAGTAAATCACATTATCATGAATTGTTATCGGATTGTCTAACAAAGATCAGAGTTGTTATTTTACAGGTAACTTTTGGTGGAAAGATGATTTTAAGGACAGACTCAAAAAACTAAATTCTATCAGGAAAGAAAACGCTATGGTTAAGCAATCATTTTAAAAGAGGTAAGGCAGGATTTACTGATTACAAGACAATAAAAATTAGATTCAAAAAAGGGGTATTGAAGAAAGAATTAAAATGAATTTGTAGACTATATAAAGAACTGGTGGATCAAAGAACAAATTATAGAAATGATAGAAATTTCATCAAAAAAGGACAATGATGAGACTACATGTATATGGGATGCCTTTGCTAAAGCAGAAAGGAAATTTCTTAGGGGAAATTTTGTATTGCAAAATGTTTTCATCTATAAAAGAAAGAACAAGTCAATGAATTGGGCATGCAGTTAAAAAAAAAAGCTAAACTTAAACCAAAAAATCATTAACTAAAAACAAAGTAGAAATTCAGAAACTTTAAAGAAGAAATTAATGCAATTGAAAGTAAAAAGAAACACTGATATTATAAGGAAAACTAGGAGTTGTTTGTTGAAAAATGAATGAAATAGATAACAATGGCTTCTCTGATTTTTAAAAGAGAAAAAAGAAAAACAAATTATTTACATCAAAAATGTAAATGAAGAACTCACAACAATTGGAAAGGAAATAAAGGAAATTATCTGGTACTATTTTGCCTAATTACATGCTAACAAAACTGATTACAGGAAATGGATACTTGCAAAAATATAAAACATTGAAATTAACAAAAGAAAAATAGATTACTTAAATAACCCAATATCAGAAAAAGAAATTGAATTAGCATAAGTGAGTTGCCGGGGGGGGGGGGGGCAGGCAGGACCGACTGTATTTACAAATAAATTCTATCAAACATACAAAACATAATTATTTCCAATAGTTCATAAACTATTTGCAATAATAAGAAAGTAAGAGACCCTTCTAATCTCTCTGATACAAATATGATCTTGATACATTAATCAGAAAAGACAAAGCAACACCCAACATCCCTAATGATCGCAGATTCAAAAATTTTAAATAAAATATGAGCAAATTTGCTGCAACAACATATTAGAAAGACTGTATGCTGTGACCAGATTAGATTATACTAGCAGTGTTCAACATATGGAAGACTGTATAAATATAAACATATTAAAATAATAAACTACATTAATTAATTAATAATTAAATGATATTAATAATATATAAACCACATGGTTATATCAATAGATGCTGAAAAGGCTTTTGACAAAATCCAACACCCCTTTCTATTTTAAAAATTAGAATCGAAATAAAATGGATTTTTTCTTAATATAATAAATAATGTTTATCTAAAACCAAGAGCAAACATGACATATAATGGATAAAAATTAAAGGCCTTTACAGCAAGATGCGAATAATACAAGGATGCTCATTATCACGACTATTTAACACAGTCCTAGAAATGCTAGCTATAGCAATAAGACAAGAAAGAAAAATCAAGGGAATAAGCATCAGCAAAGACAAAGTAAAATGATCATTTTTTTGCAGATAATATGATGGTTTATTTAGAAAACTCTAAAGAGTCAATGAAATAACTAATTGAAACAATGAATTCAGCCAACCTGTGGGATACAAAATAGTTGACTGCTGTTCTTCATTCTTGAATAGGACCAAAATGACATCACTATGTTACAGTCACGTTTCAGTGTGTCCCAACTGTGGCTGATCAGACCAATTCAAGCACCAAATGACGGCGACAAATAGTCCATGTGAACATTTATGGTGGATTCTCTAAATCTGCATATCTCCTATTCTTTTGAGCTAGTTCAGCCCTGCTTTGTTCATTTTGTTCACCTCCGATGGGGGCATGCCATGCTGAGCTGTCCTGTACCAGTGTCTCCCATGTCACAAAATCAACTCCAAAGTTCTTGAGAGAGACCTTGAGAGTCTCTTTGTATCACTTTTTCTAACCACCATGTGAGCACTTGCCCTCTATGAGTTCTTCATAAAATAGTCTTTTTGGCAAGCATACATTTGGCATTCAAACAATGTGACCAGCCCATCAGAGTTGTGTTCTCTGTAGTAGAGTTTGAATGATTGGCAGTTTTGTTCAAGTGAGGATCTCAGTGTCTGGTACCTTATTCTGCCAGGTGATCTTCAGAATCTTCCTAAGACAATTCAAATGGAAGTGATTCAGTTTCCTGGCATGGAGCTGGTATACTATCCAGGTTTCACAGGCATGCACCAATAAGGTCAGCACAATGCCTCTGTAGACCTTCAGTTTGGTAGTCACTCTACTATCTCTTCTTTCCCACAATTTCCTTGGGAACCTCCCAAACACTGAACTACCTCTGGCAATGTGTGCATCAACCTCATTATCAATGTATACATCCCTGGAAAGTATATTATGAAGGTAAGTAAACTTATCCACAGCATTCAGAACTTTTCCATTTGCTGTAACTAATGTTTCCATGTATGAATGATGTGGTAGCAACTGATGGAGTACCTGTGTTTTCTTGCTGTTAATTGTTAGGCCAAAATTAGTACAAACAGCAGAGAATTCATCCATACTTTTTCGCATCTCAACTTCAGAGGCTGCATTGAATACAAAATCATCTGGAAACAGAAAATCATGCACCAATACTCCATCCAATTTGGTCTTGGCTTGTAGCCTTTTCAAGTTGAAGAATTTATCATCAGCATGGTAGCTGACATGATGCCATGTGCATCTTCATTGAAGGCATTTGACAACATGGCTGAAAACATCATGCTTAAAAAGCATGGGAGCAAGTGCATAGCCCTGTTTTACTCCATTGGTGATTAGGTAAGGACGAGAGCATCATCTGTTATCCAGAATCTGGGCAAGCATACCATCATGAAATTGACGTACAATTCTGATGAACTTCTCTGGGCAACCAAATGTTGACATAATTTTTCATAAGCCCTCATGACTGACAGTATCAAAGACCTTGGTTAGATCTACAAACATTGTGTACAGACCTCTGTTCTGCTCCTGGCATTTCTCCTAGAGCTCCTGAGCAGCAAACATCATGCTGACTGTTCCCCAGTCCTTTCTGAAGCAACACTGGCTCTCAGGTAGATGACCATCTTCCAGGTGAAGGATCAGCCTATTAAAGAGAACTCTGGGAAGAATCTTAACAGCAATGACTAAAAGGGGGACCCCTCTATGATTGTCACAGGACAATCTATTTCCTTCACCTTTGTCGAGATGGACAATGGAGGCATCCTTGAATTTGTGGGGGATCACCTCCTCTTGCCATATAAACTGGAAAATTTCAGTCAGCTTTTGTGTGAGCAATGTATTCTCCACCCCCTGCCATCTTGTAAATCTCTCCTGGATTAGAATCAGGTGTTTTGCCACAGTAGAGGAGACTAATGGTCTTCAAAACATTGTCTTCAGTTGGAACTTCAACTAGGGAGGGATTGACTTCAACCTGAAGTAAACAGTCAATGGCTTCAGTCTGTCTGTTGAGAACACTATGGAAGTGTTTAGCCCATCTCTCTAGGATCATGTCCTTATCACTAATTAATGTGGCTCAATCAGCACTGAGTAATTGAGATATACTTTGGCCCATGAATAACCTTCAGAGCATCATAAAAGCACTTTGGTTTGTTACTATCAGCATAAAACTAAATTTCATCTGCCTTCTTACTGAGCCAAGAATCCTGCATCTCTCTGAACTTTGTACTTTACTTTGGATGGAATTAAATTCTGCCTTTGTAGAGATGGATGAACTATCCTGCTGGTAAACCCTATTGAGTTCTCGTTTTTCTTTTTAGCAGCATCTGGATTTCCCTATCATTTGTCATCAGAACAGTCTTGATGTTTACAAGTATTCTGACCCAGACGAGCAAATGCAGTTCTGTACACCAAATCTCTGAAAGTTGTCCATTCTGCTTCCACTTCACTATTGCCAACTAACTGTGTTTAGGCTCAACTCTCCTTCCAAGTTAGCAACAAACTATTCCTGCTCAGAGAAGAACTCTAATCTGTTGAGATTAATTCTTTTGGTAGTCATTTTGCTTTAGGGCCACCACTTTTGTTGATATAAAATAAATCACCATGTAAACCACCAGCATTTTTTAATATTGCCTAGAAAATCTAACAGGAAGCATTAGAAAGAGAAATTCTGTTCAAATTACTTGAGATTTTATCTACTGAGTTTCACCCCAAAACTATTTTAATCCAACCACATAATACTCTTTGCAGAACAAAGACAGACCTAAATAACTGGAAAAATATTAAGCAGTCATGGATAAGTTGAGCAACTACAGTAAAAAAAATCACAATACTGCCTAAATTAATTTGCTTTCTCTTTGTCATACCAATCATGTTACCAAAGGATTACTTACAGAGCTAGAAAAAAATAATTAGAAAATTTATCTGTATGAAAAACAGATCAAGAATCTCAAGGACAATATGCAAAAAAAGTGGAAAGGAAAGGAGATCAGTTCCAGGTCATAAGCTACACTACAAAGAATTAGTCATTAAAACTAACACTAGTAGGAAATAGGTTGATTTATAGAACAGAAAATGAACCCAGTAGTCTAGCGTTTGATAAATCCAAAGAAAACAGTTTCTGAAATAATAGCTCACTATTTGACAAAAATGCTTGGAAAACTGGAAATAAGTCTGGCAGAAATTAGATTTATACCCCCAATCACACAATAAGGTAAACTCCAAATGGATAAATGGCTTAGAAATAAAGATGACATCATCAATAAATTAAAAGAGTGGGGCAGCTATGTGGCACAGTGGATAGAGCACCGGCCCTGTAATCAGGAGGATCTCAGTTCAAATCCAGTCTCAGACACTTGACACACTT
>NW_027185764.1:19322751-19395011 GCF_028583685.1 Petaurus breviceps papuanus
TGTCATGTGATGTCATGTATCATCACGTGTGGTGACATGTTATTTCCTTGTGCTGTCGTGCATAATATCACATGGCAAAATTGGACACATATCACAGTGTCGTGTGATGTCATGTATCATCATATTGAAGACATGTGATGCTGTGTGCAATGACATATGGTGTCATGTGATGCCTGAGATGCCATGTGTGGTGACATGTGATGTCGTATGTGATAGTGCACGATGTCCTTGTGGTGACATGTGACATCATATTCAATGGCATGTGATGGCATGTGTTGACATGCAGGCGTGTGTGGCGACATGTTATGGCATTTTATGTCATGTGTGTTGGCTTCAATGTCATGCATGTTGGCATGCAATGTCGCATGTGATGGCATTCAATGTCATGCAATTTCCCTTGTCATGTATAGTGACATGTGTAATGGCATGCGACATCATTCGGTGTCATTTATGATCACATAAGTGGTGTCATGTTGATTATATATGGTGTCATTGTGATGGCATGCAATGTCATGTGTGATGACAGTGTGATGCCATGCAATATTGTTGTAATGGCATGTGATGTCATGTGGCAGATTGTGTGGTATCACATGGCACAGTTTGGCACACATCACAGTGTCATGTGATGTCATGTGTGGTGTCATGGGTGATTAACTGAAATGACATGTGTGATGTCGTGCATGGTCTAGAGCTTGAAGTGATCACAGCAGAAGCCATTGAGCAAATCATCTTGTTTTAAAAGAGGAATTTCAGCTGATTTTAGAGGCAGCTAGGTGGGACAGAGTGCTCAGTTTGGAATCAGAAAAGGACTGAGTTCAAATCCAACTTCAGACACTAGCTGTGTAAACCTGGGCAAGTCATTTAATCTGGCTAAGCCTTGGTTTCCTCATTTGTAAAATGGGGGGGTATCGTAGCCCCTACCTCCTAGGATTGTTGTAAGCATAAAATGAGATAGTATTTATAAAGAGGTTTATAAACTTTGAAGCACTACAGTGCATAAATGACTGTTATTGTTGTTGTTGTTAAAGAGGCTTTTTTGTTGTTGTTTTTGAGTCATGCATGATTCTTTGTGACCTCTTTTGGGGTTTTCTTGGCAAAAATACTGGAGTGGTTCATCATATTCTTTGCCAGTTCATTTTACAGATGAGGAAACAAGCAAACAAGGTTAAGTGACTTGCCCAAGGTCACATAGCTAGTAAGTCACTGGAACTCAAGAAAAGGAGTCTTCCTGATTCCCAGGCTATCACTATATTCACTATATATATACCTAACTGCCCCAATAAGACCTAGGGAGTCTTAAGTAACTTGCCCAAGGTCAAAGGATTTAGTGTTGTAAAGGTTGGTCAAATGGCAGTGGAGTATAGCAGATAGATTGCTACATTTACAGTCAGGAAGGTCCAAGTTCAAATCCACCCTATAAAACTTATTATCTATGTGCCTGTAAGGGTTATGGGATTTAAAGATCTTCCATGCCCCATTGGACGTGCTTACGTAGCAGGAAGGGGCGGAGCAAGAGAAAGCGAAAGCCAGAGAAAGCGAAAGTCAAGCTAGTGTTCCTGCGGTGGCTGGTGGTGGTGGCAACGGTGGCAGCAGCAGAGGCAGCGGCAGTGCGAAGCCCTTTTTGAGTTAGGACTGCTAAGGACTTTCTGCTAAGGACTCCTGCTGAGGACTGACAGGGGCCGGAGCTGCTGGGAGTGCACTTCCAGGACGCTGGGTGGTTGCTGTGCGTGGGGAGAGGAGGACCTTTGCCTGAGGTAGCCTGTTCTGTTTTAAAGGCTTGAAAATGTGGGTGCTTTCTACTTTATCTACCTGTTCCAATGTCATAACTACTCTGATGGCTTTCACTTTCTGTTTTTGGGACTCAGTCTTTTGGTATCTTAATAAATTTTCCAGCTTATTCCCTTATATGACAAGCATGACATATTTTGTGATGGATAATTATATCAGCATATCTGTAATCTCCATAGGCATTGTGAATATGGCATTGCTGATACAGTGCCCATGGACAAGCAATTTAATTTCTCCATACCTCAGTTTCCTCATATGTAAAAAGGAGATAATAATAACTCTCAAAGAAGATGTGAGGTTAAAATGATAGACAGTATGTAGGAGGGGTGTTTGAGACTGACCCCCGGGAGTCCATCCAGAGTACACAGAGCCAAACTGCTTCTAGCCATGGGGTAGCTGAACTGCTGATTTGAAGCAAAGTTAAGTGCAGAAGTTAAGCAGTTGAAGCAACAGGAACAGTTATGGCTGTTTACTTTCAGTGAGAGCACAGAATGGCAGCTAAAGAAGGACATGAGAACAGGAGGCTGAGGTTTGAGGCACTGTGGCCTATGTGGTCACCACCTGAGTACTTGTTGCAAAGTCTACAAGGTGCCTGTGTCTTGTTTGCAATAGCCTGGTATTGTTGATGGAGCCCAGGTGCTACAAGCAGGAGCCAGCTCCTACACTGGAGCCAGCTCCTACAGGCTCTAGAGATCTGATTGTTAAATTTTATGTGAGGATTTATACTTTGGAAACCAGCAAATGCTATAAATCTAGTCTTGTTTATCGTGTTGTTGATTGGGAGTAGGGGAAGTGGATCTGTGACTCAAGGGTCAAATCCAGCAATCATCTATTTTTGCTGTGTCTGTGATTTGTCCTTGATTCTAGAAGAGGACCATGACATTAGGTTGATGCTGACATGACTTGCAGGTGATTTTTATTTGAATGAGGGAGGATTGTACAAGGTCACCAGCTTCACTTTCTCCTCTGGAGCCATCTGGGACCAGGGGCCAGATGTAGATCAGGATGGCTGGAGATGGCCCAGGATACAATGAGAGACCTTGGCCCTTTTAAGCTAAGGTCTTTTCAGGTTTTCATTCATCTCCCTGATGTCATGGTCCTCTTCAAGAACAAAGGACAAACTACAACCTATGAGTAGTCCAAGATACCTGAATGGGGACCCAGGTGACCAGTTCTAGTTGGGCAACTCAGTCCTTCGTCTCCTCCCCTCCTTTCTCTTCCTCTCCCTTCCCCTCCCCTCTCCCTTTACCTGAGGGTGGTCTGACAAAAGGAAGATCAATTTAGATGGCTGACAGCTACCTAGTTAACTTGGGGTTTACTGTCTAGAGTTCTTTTTCAAAGACCATGTCTTAAACCCAATTCAGTTTGGAACTCATAGATTGGAAAACAATAGGTCCCTGCTCCCTCACTTATATAAAAATCAATTGTTTTTGTACAATGTGAAGAAACTTATATAAAGCCCAACTATATCTAGACCCCTGGTCTAGACTTAAGAAAGTAGTGGAGAAAATATCAGTAGTGAATATTAAACTTGGAAGTGTAAAAATGGTTACATTTTTTTCCCTGTAGTTCTGGTTGTTAAACCTTTGCCAGCACACTGATGACTAAAGCTGCCTCTGCTTTTAACCACTGGAATGATAAGGTGGTTGCTGGTTTTCTTCTTAGGAGAATAAATACTAGACTGTGAAGTATGTTCTCTTATTTCCATCTCTTCTCTGCCCAAAGGGAAAAAGCTTATGCCAAAGCTTTTTCTCTATTTAAAATTACTTTTCTAATTTCTGTTTACTTTGAATTCCTTTGCCAATTAGCTAAATATTCCAGTAGCTGTTGTTTTTTGTGTTATCCTATAGGTTAGATTATGAGCTGCTTGAAAGCAAGGGCTATATATAGATTTTATTTCTGTGCCCAATATGGGTGCATTTGGTGTTCAGATGTTCAGTGGCATTCTACTCTTTATGACCTCAAGGACCACAGCACACCAAATGCATCCATCCTCCACTATCTCTCAAAGTCTGTCCAAGTGCATGTTCAATGTTTCCATGACACTATCTCTCCGACTCACCCTCTGCCAGCCCCTTTTCCTTTTACCCTCAATCTTTCCTAACATCTAGGTCTTTTCCAATGCGTTCCGTCTTCTCATTATGTAGCCAAAGTATTTAAGCTTCAGTATTTGACTTTCCAATGAATAGCTTGAATTAAGTTCTTCAAGTATTGGCTGATTTGTCTCCTTGTTGTCCAAGGGACTCTCAAAAGTCTTGTAACTACCTAATAAATACTTGTTACCTTGACTTGACTTATGGAAAAGAGAAGCAATATTTGGGTATTGGTATTGCAGAGATATAGAAAGAAGGAAGATATAAACTGGCTGGAGGCTGAGTCAAATTGAAAGACTCCTATTGTTTAGCTTTATTAGCAAGTTTTAAAATAAACTTCCCAAAAGGAAGAAGTAAATTAAATCCAGGGTTTTCCTTCCTTTGCCTTGAGCTTAATATGAATCAAAGTGCCATTTTTTTTTCTGTCTAGGACAAGGATGAGTGAATTGTTGAGATCCATGGTCTCATGGACTTTTTCTTCCTTGCCCCCAGTCATGAACAGAGAAAGCTCTCAGGAGGGCAATGACTAGGGAATAGGAATTGCTCAGTGAGAGATAAAATAGTGTAAATTGTGCAAGATCCAGACACCAATTACCACATTCAAAAAGTGGGGGCCAGAGGAGGGAGTGAGTTGTGGTTCAGTGAATAGAGAGTTAGGCTTCAAGTCAGGAAGATCTAAGTTCAAATTTTTTTTTTTTTGGCCTTTTGGAGGGCAATTGGGGTTAAGTAACTTGCCTGAGGTTACATGGCTAGTTGTGTGTGTGTGTGTGTGTGTGTGTGTGTGTGTGTGTGTGTGTGTGTGTGTGTGAAGTGTCTGAGGCCGGATCCAAACCCAGGTCCTCCTGACTCCAAGGCTAGCGCTTTACTCACTGTGCCACCTAGCCACCCCATATAAGTTCAAATCTAGTTTTAGGAACTTACTAGCTTTGTGACTCATGGCAAATCACTTAACCTCTGTCTGACTCAACTTCCTCAACTATAAAATCAGGATAATAATAATACCTAGCTCCCAGGTTTGTTATGAGAATCAAATGAGATAATAATTGTAAAGTATTTAAGCATGGTGACTGACACATAGTAAATGCTGTTAAAAAATACTTGTTCCTTTCCCTTCCTTCCTAACATTTATATCCCAAAAGGCACATCTAGCTACACAGGAAAAACACTTTGCAAACTTTAAAGCAAAATATAAGTGTTAGTAATTGCCATCTTTTTAGAAAAGAAGGAAACAAAGCATTTATTAAGTACCTACTATGTAACAGGCACTGTGCTAAGAACTTTATAAATATTATCTCCTTTGATTCTCACAACAACCCTGGGAGGTTCATTTTTTTTTGGAGGGGGGAAGGCAAGGCAATTGGGATTAAGTGATTTGCCCAAGGTCACACAGCTAGTAAGTGTTAAATGTCTGAGGGCAAATTTGAACTCAGGTCCTCCTGACTCTAGAGCTGGTTCTCTATTCACTGCACCACCTAGCTACTGGGAGGTTCTTATTATTCCTGTTTGTAGCTGAAGAAAGTGAAGTAAACAGAAGTTTAAGTGACTTGCCCAGGGGCTCACAGTTGGTATCTGAGACAGGATTTGAATTAAGGTCTGAACTTCCTAGCTACCTTTTCTGTTTATTTGTTTAACAAATGAGAAAATTGAATTAACCAACAATTATTTTTTAAGTACAAGTTATGTATGAGGCTCTCTGCCAGGTGTTGGATTTACAAAGATAAAAATAAAATAATCCTTGCACTTAAGTAGCTAATATCCTATCATTTTAGACAATATACAGATATGTTTTGATATATATATATATATATACACATCTATACATATGTACATGCACATTTATGTATATGTGTTCACATATGTATATGTGTGTATTGTATGTGTATAGGAATTCATATCCTAATATATATACAATACATGTACACAAAATAAACAAATAGAATGGGACAGGGATGGGAAGACAGCCCTAGCTGCAGAGTGCTAGAGAGATTCGGTGACTTGCTCCAGGTCAAGTTGGTCTGTAATTAGCAGAACTGGCATTTGAACCCAAATCTTCTGACTCCAAGATTCAGAGCTCATTTTACTATTTTGTTGTTGATGCTGTTGAGTCATTTCAATCATGTCCCAGTCTTTGTGACCCCATCTGAGGTTTCCCTGGCAAAGATACTAGAGTGATTTACCATTTCCTTCTCCAACTCATTTCATAGATGAGGAAACTGAGGCAAATAGAGTTAAATGACTCACTCAGGGTCACACAGCTAGTGTCTGAGGCCAGATTTGAACTCAAATCTTCCTGAATCCAGGCCAGTTACTGTAGTCACTGCCCCACCTAGCTGCCCTATACTTGATTCTTTTATACCATGTTGTTACCCTATACAAAAACAGAGGAAGTAGTCACCTACAAGGTTCATTTTGAGGGCTGTAAATAAAAAGACTTTCACTTCCTTCAAATATCTCCATAACTAGTCTGCCAAGATGCCTACAATACCTAATATTGAACTCACTCTGATGGGTCAAAGTATTGTCTTCCTTTTGAATTGTCCTTCTGTGTGTTACTAGGAGCGCTAATTCATCATTATTATAGATTAGTTTATAAAATAAGCTAGTCAGAAAGCATACCCTTGATGGATGTCTAACTGGAAATAGGTGGAAGGAATTTAGTCATTGAAGATGAATTTTGCCTTTGAGTTATAGTTAAATTGCACCTCTATCATTAGCTTTCTATGTGAACATGGGTTAGTCCCTTAGAGTCTCTGAGACTCAGTGTTCTTATCTGTAAAATGATAATAATTCAAGCTCACCATCCCATAAGGTTGTTGTGAGGAAAGTATTCCAGAATGCTTGAAACACAACAGAAATGTGAATGACCATCTTGATAAAGATATTTCTTTTTCTTGGGGGGGGGGTTACTTTTTGGAGGGGGGATGGCAGAGCAATTGGAGTTAAGTGACTTGCCCAAGGTCACACAACTAGTAAGTGTTAAGGGTCTGAGGCTGGATTTGAACTCAGGTCCTCCTGACTCCAGGGCCAGTGCTCTATTCATTGTACCGCCTAGCCACGCCAATAAGGATATTTCTTGACTTGGACACTTATTAGTTTTGTGATTCTGAGCAAGTCACAATGCCTCAGTTTCCCCATATGCAAAATGGAGAGAGTGGACTAAATGACCCCTACAGCCCCTTTCAGGTTTAAATCTATGGTCTTATGATCTCTCTGAGTATAAAGAAGTAACCATGACTAAGAATGTAAGCTGAATTTTGTTTCTAGTGATAGATGGGAACCAAATGAGTTTCAAGAGAACTCTAAAGTCCTCAATCCTATTAAATTCCCCATAAGACCCTGAAAGTACTTATTTCAGTTTCATACTTTTGGTGAGAAACAGGGTTTGTTTTGATTCCTAATTTAGAATGTTTATCCTGAAAGATTCCAGGGTGCTCAGATTCAAGATAAATACTCTGTGTCTGGGTCTATGCACTTTGCATTTTGGACTCTTAGGAGGCAAGCATGCCCTGCGTGGGGAGAGAGTGAGAACTTTAAAGCCATAAATTGAAGGCTCTTCAAACCTAAGGAATCTGGAGTTGGAAATAAGCCATCTGGCTTGTCCACTAGTGGTTCATCCTTCCTTCCCAGCTCTTAGGCGCGTAGGACCGGGAGAGACCCTAGAGAGCATTTTAATCCATTCCCTTCAGCTGACAGCATAAAAAAGTGAGGCCCAAAGAAATCACTTATTAAAGATTAAGAGGAGAACCAGGACTTTGGATCACAAAAGCATAGTCTTAGCACTGCTATGGAATATTAAAGAGCAATGACTCCAACTCTCCTATTTTATAACGGAGGTAACTGAGGTTAAGGATGATGATGTGACTTGCCCAAGGGCACAGAGACAGCAAGGGGGAAAGCCAAACGCAGGGCCTCTGACCTGAGATTCAGGGTTCTTCTTCCACTGGACCATGTGGCCTCTTCTGCCTTCAAGTGCAAGGTTCTCTTCTCTATACCATGCAGGTAGTCTGTGATTCTGCATCATTTTCCCTCAAAACTCACAGCATGGGAAGTTGGGCAAGTGTAATTTGGAGATATTCATGGCTACCCTAATGATCTGGCCCCTTTCTTATACCACAGGCTTCCCCTGAGATATTTTTACTTCCTGACTCAGTCTCACTCTTCTGCAAAGACTAATACAGGGCACTTTGAGGGATTCCTAATAAAATAAATAGGCAGCTAGAAGGCACAGTGGATAGAATGCCAGGCCTGGAGTTAGGAAATTTTAATCCAGAGTTCAAATCCATCCTTACACATTTACTGACTGTGTGATCCTGGCATAACTTAGACATTACAAATGTACCAGAATTCATCCAGAATTGAACAGGACTAATGTTACTTCCCTTTAGAAATTTACAGAGCAATTTTAATGATCCCACAAACTTCACCTTGAAACACAACTCCAAATTTCCAGTTCTGTAGTGTGGTCATAAAACACTATGATCTCCATAAATTTGGAAATGACTATTGCCAACATTAGTAGTAGCTTTATAAATAAAAGCAGCTAAGTGGCAGTGTTAGTATTAGACTTGGAATAAAAAAATCCTGAGTTTGAATCCCTCCTTGGACATTTATTAACTGTGAAACCCTGGACAGTCATTTAACCTCTCTCATCCTCAGTTTCCTCATCTGTAAAATGGGGATAACAATAGGACCTTCCTCACAGAGTTGTCATGAGGATCAAATGAGATAGCATATGTTAGTCGAGTCAAGTCCAGAAGCATCGATTAAGGAAAGGAAAAACAACAGTCACCAAGAAGCTCATTTGATTCTTGCAACAACCCTGGGAGGTTTTTTTTTATCCCAAGAAGATGAAGGTCTATTGGATGAAACAATATGGAAACCACCATGTTGACATTAAACATAGACTGGATGAATTGGAGATGGTCTGAAAAGGCACCTTAAGACTGAAAAGGACTTGGAAGGACTTCTTGCAGAAGGTGAAATTTGAGCTAAGATGTGCAGGAAGCCAGGGAAGTCAGGAGGTAGAGGTGAGGAAGGAAAGAATTCTTGCCATGGGTGACAGCCAGTGAAAATGCCTGACTTTGGTGGGGGCAGGGGTGGCGGGGGCAAGGTGGTCTTCTGTGAGGAATAGGGAGGCCACTGTTACTGGATCACAAAATCATAGAATACGTGGAGGTGGGTATGTTTTAATAAAAGACTATAAAGGTAGAAAGGGGCCAGGTGATTAAGGATTTTATTTTATTTTTTTAAATTTATTTTATTTTATTCTGAACTTAAGAAATAAAACAAGAATTTCCATAACATAGTAGAATAGAAAAAAATGATTATACATGAAACTGCAAATCTATTATGTATATCTTGCTATTCTTTTAAAGTATAATAATAACTGGCATGAGGAGAAACTTGAAACAGGAAGACCAACCAATAAATGATGGCCAAAGTCCTGAAGAAAGATGACAAAAGCCTGCACCAGGGTTGTGACAGTCAGGAAAAAGAAGGGAGCCTACGCGAGAGATGCTATGAAAGTGGAATCTACAAGCAATAAAACTTGATAACTGATTTGCTATGGGAGGTGAGGGAGACTGTGGACTTGTGAGCCTGGTTGACTGGGAGGGTGATGGTCCCCTTGATTGTAGTAGGGAAGGGAGTAGTTAAGGAAAGGGAAAGGCTTGAGGAGAAAGAGAATAACCTCTCAGGTTTGAGCCTATCCCAACCTTTCTGATTCCTTCTGGTGTCAGGATGGCCATTTTCTTGGTAAAATAAGATAAGGGTGCTTCCCCCACACCTTGGGATTGTTAATTATCTCCCAATAACATCTGTGAGAGCAAAACAAGATACCATGATATCCCCTCTTACATAGGTAGTGATTGAATCCATAGGAGCTGATGAGATTTTCATTCAAAATACTATAGAGAGAAAACAGAAAAGAGCCCAGGACAGAGCCTTGGTGGGGTCACCTGTGGTTTCCATACATGACCTGGATGAAGATCCAGCAAAGAAGACTGGGGAGTGGTCAGACAAGTGGGAAAACCCAGCAATGTCATGAAAGTCTAAAGCTAAGATAATATCAAAGAGAAGAAAGTAATCAACAGTGTCAAAGACTACAGAGAGATTTAAAAAAAAACTAGGATTGAGAAAAGGCCACTAGATTTGCCAATTAAGAATTCATTGAGGGGCGGCCAGGTAGCACAGCCAGTAAGTGCACCGGCTCCAGTGTTGAGAAGACCTGGAGATGGAATCCCGGGCTCAGACACTTAGCACCCACCCAGAAACACCTGGCCATGTAACCTTGAGCAAGTTACTTAACCCCAATTGCTTAGGGGTGGCCAGGTGGCTCAGCGAGTAAGAGCACCGGCTCCAGTGTCGGGATGACCTGGATCAAATCCGGGCTCAGATGCTCAGCACCACACCCAGAAATAATAACTGGCCGTGTAACCTTGAGCAAGTTACTTAACCCCGATTGCTTTAAAAAAAAAAAAATTCATTGGTAACTGTGGAGAGAGATGTTTTAGTTGAGTGATGATATCAGAAGACTATGCTAACTATGATTGTTATTACTACAAATACCTCGAGGAAGAGTAATTTAATGTGGCAAATACATTCATATAATTTACTTATCAGAATTCTAGGACAGGAAGGTGGAGCCAAAACAGACACCTTGGGAGTGAGAGGTAGGCAGATAAGGAATCTGAAAAGAAGGAGCAGAACACAAATAGACGATGTCATGTTGCCAAAAGACAAACTTTTATTCCTTCAATTTCACTAGAACCAGTTCTCTATTTGGTTCTGGGGAAGCACCACAATGTGTTAGCATTACATAGGATAGGGGTAGGGATTTGTGCATTTGATCATTACCCCTTGGCTCCGGTGTATTCTCAGCTTTCATTTGTCAGATAGTCAATAAACATTTATTTAGCACCTACCACATGCTAGACATCAGGCTAAGTTCTGAGAATACTAAGAAAGCAAAAGACAGTTCCTACTCTCAAAGAAATTACAATCTAATGGGGAGAGGGAGGCACATTAAAAAGGAAGCAGGAAAGTAGGAAGAGAATATGGGAAGAAGGTACACAGTGTGGGGGCATGGTAGAGAAGTCCAGAGGTGTCTAAAAGTGGAAATGAGGAGATGGTTGAACTGGAGGTTCTGGGAGGGTTCATGTGATCTTCAGGGGGAATGGGGAAGGTACTAATTATAGCATCAACCCAGTATTCACAGCACCAACAGTCACGATAATATACCTGCATAGTACTTGATTGCAAAATATAACACACTCTCCATATAGAAGACAGAAGCAAAACATTTATCCAGATACCAGAAAACTGATTCCCAAAACCAGCAAGCCAATTCCATCATAGTAGCAAAGAAGTTAATAAGCCACAACAGCACAGAGAGCCATACCATCCTTTAGCCTTCCCACAAACCAACATAAGATCAATATTTACTCACAAACTTATCTATCTCCATCAGAAGCATCCTCTCTTCCCAACCATCTAACTTGCTCTGATTCTCAGATTCCTGTGGGCTCTGCTCTACCCTTCAGCAAACTCCTCCCACCATAGGCTCCATGTGATTACATTCAGCCTATTAGGGAGTAGAGTATATTTTTAAAGCACGGAAAGTCTTCAAATTCCCTTAGGCTTATTAAGAAGCAAGGAAAATCTTCAGACTCCCATTACCAGTACTCTAATAAGGTATAAGTTCCAGGACTAATGTGATCTTGCAAGCCAAAAAAGATTCCTAGGCATGATGGAGAAGTCATTAGCTATTTCACCAAATTGAATTGGTTCTAAGGCCTTAGAGGCTGTCATTGGGGTACAGGTTATCTTTAGGCTTCTATTGACTATTAACAAAAGGCTTTGGAGAATATTTGATGAAATAGACATGTCAAAGACCAACATTATGAATCAAATGAGATAACAAAGTATTATTTGAAAATTTTAAAGGGCAACAGGGAAGTTAGCTATTATCATTATCATTTTTCTACTTGGGGGAAGTTCTAACAGGTCCAGATCAATGTGTAAGCCTCTAGAATCTACCTGAACAGTGAGTTCAGCTGGCTGGGACCTTACCATCTGAAATGGGCCCCACCAACTTAGCTGTGGAATGAACTAATATTTTTTTTTGCTGGTAAGGCAGGACATTTGGGGTTAAGTGACTTGCCCAAGGTCTGGATTTGAACTCAGGTCCTCCTGACTCTAGGGCCAATGCTCTATTCACTCTGCCACCTAGCTTCCTCTGAATGAACTAATCTTGAAAGACAGTTTAGAGCCAAAGTAAATCTCTTCCATCCTGATCTAATCATTCAACATCTCTCAAATATAATAGCCTTGTAACATTCTCTGGGAATAGGTTCTAGAGGTCCATCCAATCAGGGAATTCTCCAATATCAATAATAAAGAAGGCAAGGAAGGAGGTGGGAGAAAACAAGACTAGGGAAACTATAGTCAGTATAGGTTGATATATAGTCAGGAGGTTGATATAGATTGACAAATACATACATATATACACATACATATGTACTATATATGTATATGTATCTTTAGCATAATATATGGTTAACTAAAGTAACATGAAAACCTCCACCTGCATACACACTTCTACCTCCTGCTTTGAGAAGTCAGTTCAAGTCAGCACTAGCATTCATTACTCCTTAACACAGTGCTTGGAACACAGTAAGAATTTAATAAATGTTTGTTGATTTGACCTTGTTGACTTCTGAAAAGGGTGTGTTAAAAGACTCTTCTAGCCATTTTGCATTGCTCTAAATATACTTCTCAAAAACAATGGAGGTAAACAGATGATTTCTCTTTTTCTCTCTCTCCAAAATTAGGACCTTGGGCCACCCTAATGAGCATTAAGTTTATGAAAGTTATCTGTGTCTGAGACACAGACACAGATCACTATCATAAACCCCTGACTACCACTGACCTATAGGTGTTATCTCCCTGTATTAGAGCATAAGCTACTTGAAGGTAGAGACTGTCTCACTTTTGTATTTGTTATGTTGTCTCAAGCACTTACTATGTGCCAAATACTATGCTAAATTCTGTGTTAGAGAGTCACCTAAGGGTCAAGATTAGTTACGACTGAAAAAAGAGATAGCTAAGTGGCATAGTAGATAGAATTAACTCACTTACCTATGGTCACAGAGCTTAATATGTGTCTGTGGCATTAAAGAAAAGAGGGGGAAAAGAGATAAGCATTTATACAGTGCTTACTATGTGCCAGGCACAAAGTTAAGGACTTTTACAAATATCACCTCATTTGACCCTTGCAACAACCCTGGGATAATGATTCCTCCTCCTTCTCTTCCCCTCCCCTTTCCCTCCCCATTCCTCCCCCCCTCTTCCCTTCCTCTTCCTCCTCCCCCCTTTTCCCTTCCTCTTCCTCCTCCCCCATTTCTATTCATTTTAGTATTATTATTATGCCCTTCTTAGAGTTGAGGAAACTGAGGCAAACAGAGGTTAAGTAACTTGTCCAAGATCAAATAGCTAAGTTCCTGAAGATAGATTTGAACTCAGATCTTCCTGACTCCAAGTCTAGGGCTCTATCTACTGCACCACCAGCTGGCTCTGGTAAGAGATTAAGGGATTTGCCTATGGGTCGTGCAAATACCATACATCATAGATAGGACTCGAGCCTAAGCTTTCCTTACTCCAAGACCCTCACTCTACACCATACTACCTCTCCAGGATAAATTAAGCCTAGAAAATTAGAATGATGCCAGGTGGCTTGAAAGGCAGGCTAAAAAGTCTGACCTGTATTCAATATCAGTCAGTAATCATTTGTCAAACAGGTACCAGGTAGTGTCCTAAGCCCTGAGGATGCCCAGAGAAAAATGGAAGGCAGTCTCTGTCCCCAAAGACTGTATATTCTACTGAATATAAAGAAGTGATAAGAGGCCATGGAGATGAATGTAGAAGAGTAGGAAAAGACCCATCCTTGGAATCAGGAAGACCTGAGTTCAGGTAGGGCATCTTTCGCATACTGACAATGAAACCGTGAACAGATCCTTTAACTTCTCAGTGCTACCAACAGCTAAGACAATTGAGTTACAGAACATCCTACTGCTTTGGTAGACAGATTTTCCTGAGCAGGAGCTCCTGCTGGCAATAAAATCATAGGTCTAGGCCAATGAACAAATAGACAAACGAATGAATGAATGAATGAGCGAGCCACTGAATATTTTTGAGCAGAGAAATGGTATAACATGTTCTCTGTGAAAAAAAAAAAAGGTTATTCTGGAAGTTAATATGAGGCATGAATAAACAGATGAAATCCCATGGATCCCCCCTACAGGAAAAGACAAAGGAGGAAAGAGACTTAGATGACAGGCTTTAGTATTAACTGAGACAGCCGCCAATTTTTAGTTCAGGCCAGAGCTGAGCAGAGAGGCTTGAGGATGGAGCGCCAGGGTCTGAGAACTCTGTCTGGGGATTTTGGCTAGATAACATAGATTATTAAGCTTCGGAGCCACCCAGTCTGTGCTGGGTAGATTCATTTTATATGAACTTCTGATTACTTTTATCGTTGTATATTATATATGGATTTATTCCTGGAAAAGTTTTAGAACACATTATTAAGGGGATGATTAATGGGCACTTAGAGAAGTTGTGATCACTAAAAGCCAGCATGACTTCATCAAGAATAAGTCATGTCAAACTAACCTCAGTTTCTCTTCAGATAGGGTAACTAGACTAGTAGGTCAAGTGAATGCCATAGATATAACATATTTAGAGTTCAGCAAAGCATTTGGTGAAATCTCAACTGCTTTGCTTGTGGATTAGTTGGAGAAGTGAAGCAGTTAGGTCCACACCAGATAGAATGCTGGCCCTGGAGTCAGGAAAAACTCTTATGACACTTACTGTCTGTGTCATCTTGGGCAAATCACTTAACTTCTTTGTACCTCAGTTTCCCCATCTGTAAAATGGAGATGTGGTGTGAAGATCAAATGATATAATAATTGCAAAGTGTTTAGCATAGTGCCCAGCACACAGGAAGCACTATATACATCTTAACTTTTAGCTCCTCGATAATAATGCAATTAGATCTTTCTGAGATTGGCTTAATGGAAAACCAAAAGAAGAACCATTATCAATGATACAGCTTCAGAGTGGAGGGAGGTCTCCAATGGAGCAACACAGGGATCTGCAGTTGGTCCTATGTTAATTAATATTTTTATCAGTGATTTGGTTGATGGAATAGGCAGTGTTCTCACAAAATTTGTAGAGGAGTCAAGGATAGGAGGAATAACTAACACATTAAATGACAGCATTTGAATGTAAAAAGTTCTAGACAGGAAAGAATAATGGGAATCAAGTAAGACTAAATTGGAAAAGGATGGATGCAAAGTTTTACCCTTGAGGTCCAAAAATCAATTTCACCAAAAGGGAATGGGGAGGTATGATTAGACAAGAGTACCTATGAAGGAAAGAGAGATCAGTAAGTTTTTGTATACTGAAACCCTAGCATTGGTATGAGTAACAGTGTGACATGGCAGCCCAAAGAACTAATGGCATCCTAGGTTTCATTTCAAATGACGTAATATCGAGATGAAAGATCTTTATCCTTTTTTCGTTTGTAGACCCTTTTGACATTCAATGGACCCCCATCTCAGAAGAGTATTTATTTCATAAAATAAAATATTTAGGTTTACAAAGGAAACTAAAGGCTAATGAAAACAAAGATATGTATGTATATATTATGTGTGTGTGGGTGTGTGTATCCCATCCAAGTTCATGGTCCCCCTGACATCCATCTGTGGAACCGTGCAGTCCATGGATTCCAAGTTAAGAACCTTTGGTCTAGATCAAGGGAAGAACTATGAAAGACTGTCCTGCTTGGATTATACCCAGATACTACTCCGTTCTGGACATCACATTTCAGGAATGATATAGACAAGTTGGAGTGTGTCCATAAGGGAATGACTAGAATGATCAAAGGATGACAGAAAATTTCATATGAAGATTGGTTGGAGGAACTGGAAATGTTCAACTACAGATGAAAAGACTTAGAAGAAGAAATATGATAATTACCTTCTACTAGTTGAAAGGCTGATAGGCAGAAGGATTAGATTTTTTCTGCTTCTCTCTGAAGGGCAGAACAAGGAGCAATGGTTGGAGGTGGAAATTAATCTTGGCACGAGGAAAAATCTTCCTAACAGAGCTATCCAAAAACATCGTTGATTCTCCTTTATTAAAGGCCCTCAGAGACTGGGTGACTATTTATTGGGAATCTTATAGAAGTCATTCTTGGTTTTGTATGAGATTAAATTAAGTGGTTTCTTAGGTCCCTTCCAACTCTTAGCTAGAATCTGAGATTCCTTTCTCCCTCATGAATAAACTTTTAAAAAAATACTTATGTGCTACATGTGTTGGCAGAGAGGAAGAAGGAAAAAGAGGAAAAGAGTTCTCAAGCTAGAAAAAAATGATAGTTGGAAGGTGAAAGGAAAACAAATGATAAGAAATCAAGATATGAGCAGATTACAGAGACTAACAATTGCTTGGCATTCATGGAGACCATCTGTACAAAGCCTGAACTAAGCATCTGTATGTTTATAGATCAAGTGAGAACCTAGGTTTCTTAACCTATAGTGGTCCAGATCTTGTTTTTAACTATTTTCCCCAAGTATTGAGGGTCTGTAGTCCTAGGAAGATTGCATATGCCTTCTCCTTTCCCTATTCACTGAGACCCTTCCGGCTAAGGCTGTTATTAATCTATTTAAAACACCCCCCCCCAAAAGAGTGAGAATGAATGATAATACATTTAATTCTCTCTGGGGACACTTTTGTTTCCCCAAAAAAGAGTTTGCTAGCAGAGAATCTCAGAGTTAGCAAGGTCTCAAAAGTCACCTCATCCAACCCCCATCAAATGATCTACAGCATCCCAGACAAGTGGTCCTCCAGCCTGTTATTCTAAATCCATATGAATCTCCAATTAATGGACTATCTGGAGAGTATGTCTGAATAGGGAAATATTCCTTTCCTCCTTGCCTACTTCAGGCATCTGGTTTATTTCCAACCATTCAAACCAGAAAGTAAAATAAATGGAATTCATGTCATTTAGTAACATGCAGGCTTCAAACTCTCTCCTGCCTTTCCTCACCTTTGCAAGTGACTCTGAACCTCCTTGGGTCTCAGAGCCATCACTTGGGCCTCAGGGTGCGTACAGCTAGTATTTAACATCAGGAAGGAGCATTAGGGGATGCAGAAAATCTTCTCCTTGTGTATGCAGTTCATTTCCTTAGCTAGACTATAAGATCCTAGAGGGAAAGAACCTTAGAAACTTTGTCCAGTGGATTCCCCACAGCACCTAGCACAAGCTAACAGAACAGGTGACTGGGGAATAATCTTTTTTGTTCTGTGCCCTTACTCCCAAATCCATAGCACACAGTACAGGGACCTACAAATATCAGAGGCTTAGGCAACATCTTCGAAGAATGATGAGTTGTCCCTCATGTACAGAGGTGATACTGACTGACTTGTTCCGAGAGGACTTGGCTTTGAATGCTGTGTCTCTAATAGCAGGGACAAGCAAGCATTGAATCTTTCATACTTTATTGCTGGGTTCCAATAAGACCCATTTGCAAAGCAACTGACCAGGGTTAAGTGTATAACATAGGCATCAAGCTAGAAGCAGCCATAAAATAATGTCTTTCTAAGTGAGTATGTCTGATCATGTGTCCTATCTTCCAAAGTTATGTTGAAATGATTAAGATTTCCAACTAGCTTCCATTATGCTCCTTTCCCCCTTCCATCAACATGGACAGTGACAATTGATCATACACTAAGTGCTTTTGCAAAGAACATAGTTAAGTTCACCAGTAAATAGGATCTCTTTTCTCGATTCACTTTACCCATATGGCTATAAGAATACACAACTTAGAGAATCACTGTGGCCTAAGAAAAATAATAACATTATTCCTAGGTATAGCACAGTCCTGGATGCTTTGTCATAAGTAATTTACCTAAATTTATCCCTAGCTAGCATATGGCAAAACCTCACAACTTTGTTAATGGAAACCTGGTGATCCATAACACTTGTGGTAGACATCTGCTCGGGGGTAATACAGTATTAATGTTAATATCAATGATCGATCAGCAGATTTGCAAGAAAGGCATAAAGTATTTAATTATAATTGCATTGGGAATAGCTATGTAATGGTAGCGACATTTGAATAGGTCACATCCAGCCCTCACCCCTGTTATGTTGTTCTATATTAAATGCCATTCACTTTAAGTGCTAGAAACCTTTCTAAAGTGGTGAGAATATAATACACCGGGCAAATTGAAAAATGTCCCTTCACTTTTAGAAACATGATTGATATCCTTTGCAAAACAAATGTTAGCACCTATCTGTATACAAATTCCCATAACTGCATGTTCTGACAACCCCAAACACACCTTCCTGACTAGGCAGCTTGAATGACTGGCTGGTTTACAAATTTGTTAGCTATAGTGAGTTCATAATCCTATTGGAAAGCCATTTTTTTGCTGACTTCTCTCCTTCCAAAGCAGCTAGTACCTACTGTATCCAAATGTTTACATAGCCGGGTTTACATATCCCAAGAGTTCTACCCTAAACCAGTTTTCACTGGTGAGAGAAAGAAGCCAATTAACTATGAGCACAACGGATATAAAGTAAATTATATTTGCTCCATTGGCAACAGAAAAATATATTTCCAAACACTCCGTATATATTCGTTTCCAGTACAGACTACATCGCATTGTCACCATCCTGCTTATATATAGCATAATTAAAAATAATGTTTTTGGCAAGACAGCAACTCAGATATAAATATAGCTATGCGTACATTGGAGTGCAGACATTAAAAAAACTCACAAGACACACATACACATACACCCATCATCGTTCTGACAACATGAAAATGTCACATGATCATTGAAAAATATTCTCAGGAACTTGGAAGGCAGGTGGTGGGGAGCTTTTTTGGTGGTATTCTTCTTATTGTTGGCCCTCTTATATATATATATATATATACATATATATATATATATATACACATACATATATATATATATCCATAGTTCTTGCTGCTTTTCTAAGAAAGAACTCTCCAGTGGAGTGTGGAGAAACACTTGTTTTTGCTAAGGTAGAAGCCAGCAAGATGTTGGGGCTTGGGGTGGGGGTTGGAAAGGCAGTACAGCAGAAACATCAGTAACAATTTTGAACATAAAAAAGACAAGAGCATGCATTTTCACAATATTTATAAATGCCACTGGTGATCTTTCCTCATCTGAAAATATACAGGAGTATGTTAAGTGTCTATATACAGTATGAATAACTTAATGAATCGTTAGACCTCCCATCTCAAAATTCAAGCCATCTCTAAGACTATCTTTTAGTTGGTTTGGGTTTATCCTTGTCAAGTTGCACATGTTCATTTACCTTGAGTTCCTTTTCCTAAAAACTGGATTTGCTTTAGAAATTTTGTCTCAAGAAGTAGTCCGTCTATATGTGTTTATTTGAGATACTAACCTACAGTTGTTACCTTGCAAATCATGTCTAGGGTAATCCATGATAACCTTCAAATTAAGTTGTGGATAGCAAACAGTTCTGTAAAGATGTGTTTGATAAAAGAAATGCTGAATGATCAAATAGTTTCATGTGTATGATTGTATTTTTCTAAATGCTCATCTCCCACAGTAATGAAATAATTTACATTTCAAGTGGTGCATACCATCATAATATTGATATCTATAATTGTGCCAGTCTCTGATTATCCATGTCACCAAAATGGGAAAGACATTTATTCACTACCATTTTGGTGACTGATAGCAGGTGGGATCAATGAATTTACCACTTCGAGCAAGGGGGTAGAAATAACTCCATTCCAGTGTTTTGTCAATGCCTAAAATTCCAAGCCCACTTCTATCTCCTTTGGACAAGCTTGCGAAATTTCCTAAGCCATCACAATAACATAAGAAGATATTCTCTTTGCAGATGGGTTAGGGCATATCAACTTAGGTCTTATCACATCACCCACCAGCACTGACCAAAGTAAATAATATTAAGATATAACCTTTACAGGGTAAATTGAAATCACACATTACTGTTTGGAGTTTATATAACTCTCATCCAATTACGTAAACAGCTTTCAAGAGATTTTGTTAGGGAATGGAGTTACGAGCAGCCACGCTAAGAATTAGAATAACTGAATCAAATGTTGTCCCAATTGTTTTTTTTTAAAGGAAAACAGTGACCATAGGCTAACCTGTCTAGCAGAGCCATGCCTTTGTAATCCTGGTACCTAACACAGTGCCTGGCACATTTTTGTTGAATTGAACCGAATTGAATCGATCCGTTGTACAGGTTCCTCCACAGGTGGGCATCTTTTAAGGAACAAAGTCAGTTTCACATTTGCATTTTTCATGAGATCAAAATTTTCTCCCCTCCCCCAACCAATGGATTAAACATTAAGAACAAACTGACAAAATCAAGCTCTTGGTTTTGATGGAACTGCTCAGCTTTTGCATGAAAGGTTGGCTTGATTGTACCCTTCCAGCAGATGACATGGGAAAGAGGCACAGGAATCTTACTAACTGACATCTGGGGGTTACAGAGTAGTCCCAGAATGTACTCCATTGTAGGACTGTCTCACATTGTCCAAAACTGGAGGTTAATTTGTTGAGGCTCCAGTAGATGACATTTATTATCTTGGGTACTGAAGGGCGATCTTAGGGCAGGCAAAGGATCAGGTGATGAAAGGATGTAATCGATGCTAAATTTAATTTCTGAGTCAGATTTTCCAAGAGGAGCACTGCTTATGTTCTGTTGACTGGAGAGGCCATTTGGAAAGAATGGCGAAGGGTCTAGGTGAGGGGCTCTGAATTCGTGTTTCTTAGTTGTGCCTTCATTCAGGTGGGTGCCCTCTGAACATGAATCCATCGTGGGCAGCTCTGGGGTGGAAGGTCCCATAGTTCCACCTGACTTCGGCTCTTTGGGTTCCCTTTTCATATTTCTCCTTCTACGTCTCCTCCGATAATTCCCATTTTCAAAAAGATCCAGCATGGACTCACATCCAGAAGCGAAAGTCCAATAGTTTCCCTTCCCCTTCTCATTCCCTTCCATCCTGGGGACCTGGATTTGTGAGAAAGGCAGTTAGTGCAGTGTGGGTATGGTTCACAGATGCTGGCACTTTGCATCTGTGTTCATTTAAAGTCACGATTGGTATAAACATACAAGTCATTGAAATCATGCCTCCCCCTCCACACCCCCTAAATTGTGCAATTCCTAGGTAAAGTAACAACAACATTAACAACAAAAACCAACTCTGGTTAACTGGGTATACATTAATGGAAATCAGACAAGAAGACCCTTAACTTTTCAACAGCTGGGAAGGAGAGAGCTCTTAATTATCTAGAGCACAATCATAGGATTTCTCAAGAGTACCCCCCTCCCCTTGGGTTTCAACAAGAATATTTAAGACAGATGTTTCCTAGATAGAAAGTCATCTCAGGGCTGCGGCTGCTGCTGCCGAATAACGGGCCTGTGCGAAGAGACTGATTAATCTTCTTACCTTTACAAAACAACTGTTAAGGGATAGGTTATGCCTAATGGAGTTTTGCCAGGCTCTTTGGTTTGATCTGTAGTAAGGGAATTTCTTCATTATAAAGTCATAAATGCCAGACAGCGTCACTTTATTGGCAGGGCTTTGCTGGATGGCCATTGCAATCAAGGCAATGTAGCTGGAAAAGAAACTCAGGGTTAAGCCATTGCCTGGGATAAAGCACTAAGTAGCCAGAGGGGCGCCTCTCTGCTCTCCAGACGCGCTGCGTTACTATGGGTTTGGTGGAGTATCAGTCCTGCAAAAAAGTCTCCTCCACTGTTCCCGCTGAGACCCCCTCACTTGTAGAACAAACGTGTTCCAAGGGAAGCTGCGGGTTGCATCTTCCACTGAGTGACCCTGCCGCTATTCAGACTTCCCTAGTGTCCTCCAAGTGCCAACGTTTGCCTTCAGGGACCCTGGCGCATCCGACCTACGCTCCTGCCCCCGTGCCTTGGCGACCCCCTACCGCCTACTACCAATGCCTGGGGAGCACCGATTCTTTTCTCTAGCTTCTGGCCAGCCGAGCTCTCCCAGCCCCAGGATCCCACTAGCACCTTCTCCGACCCAGACCTGGGAAGAACTTGGGGGTGTCCCTTTCCTGGCTCCCTCCCCCACCCCCCATCATTAATACCACCTTGCCCCAGAGCCGAAGACTTCGATGAAAACTTCTCGGCTACCTGTAAGCTGGGCGGCTGAGTTTCTTCTCCTCGTCTGAGCTGCAGGCAGGGTAGTCATCACCGTCATAGTTGAAACAGTTGTAAGGATACTGCGTGTTATCGAACATCTTTCTCGCAGCCGGGCTCAGCTCAGCTCAGGCAGGGTGCAAGAGCTGGTGTGGGGATCTCCCTTAGCGCCTCGTCCCTCTCCTCCCCCTTCTTCCCTCCCTCCTCCTCCTCCTTCTCCTCCTTCTTCTCCTCCGCCCTCACTCTCTCCCTCTCCCACTCACATACTCTCCCAGACCAGGGGTGGAGGTTGTTTTTGTAATTCTTGAATCCCAGAGTCTGTAGGGATATTTCTCTCTTTCTCCCCCCCCCCCCCGCGTGAGCACACACACACACACACACACACACACACACACACACTTTGTGTATGTGTCTGTGTGTACATCCAATCTGCTTATAGGGGAGGCAGCTAATAACTGATTAAATTGGTTACTTCTCTCCTGAACCTTTGAACCCCCTGGCTTGCACAGTCAGTAGCCATACTCAAGAGCCTTGGGTGGTCTGATGTAGAGGTGGAGGGGGGCCAGGCTCTCTTCCTTTTTTTTTTTTCTTTTTTTTGATCATCTCCATACACATCTATGACAAAAGGAAATAACACTGAGGTAAATAAATCATGGTTTAAGCTTGACTTTTGCAAATTCAAGTTTTAGGATCCATTCCCTCCAAACACATACCCTAGCCCCTTCTCCTCACCCCCTCTCCATCCTCTCCCTTCCCCCTGCTTGGCTAAGGAAACACTCACACATACCACTTACAGTCGGCAGACATTCCATCCAATAATGCCCATCTCCCAAGATATAATCTGTAATACAGCATAATAGACATAAATTGTATTTCCGTGACTAAAGGAAAAGCTATATGTTCAAAGAAGACAGAACAGAGAATCCGGGAGCCTACTGTCAAGCAGGAAAGCTAAGGGAAAATAGCTCCCGGCTGGAGAACTGCTTGTGTGGGCTTTGATCTGGGGGATGAATTAGAGTAATAGCCCTGTGTGTTGGCATCCAATACTGTAACAATTTAATAGTTTTTCTATGCTTCGGAGTGTTTTCCAACAAGTGATGTAAACCAAAGTCATAACAAAGGTTCGGGGACTTGAAAAAGGTGTATGCCACAAGATAATCAAATTATTCCAGGCCTGCTATTTCCCAGGGAAGCTGTAGAGTGGTGGGGAGTTTTTTTTTGGGGGGGGGAGGAAGTGGGGAACTAATATGGAAACAAACAAAAATATTCCTATAAAGTTTCTCAGAAGAAATTAAAAACGAGAATAGTATAAATGCTAGTGAAATGAAATTATTTCATGGATCTATCATAAGTTTAGAGGCTAAAGGGACATCTAACCCTCACATTGACAAATTAAGAAACTGAGGCCCACAGAGATAGAGTAATTTGAGTAGGATCAGACATTCTCAAAAAAATTGGGTCTGCTGTCCCTCAGAGCAGCATCCAGGAGATAATACCATGCTTCCTCTGTCTTTTTTACTGATTAACTGAAAGTATGTTAATGAGGGCAATGGAGAAAGAAGCAGGAGGTATGGAGCCTATGAGAGCAAAGGGTGCAAAACCGGGTGTAGGGGAGCCCCTTCCCTGGATGCCAGGAAGGAGTAGTAAAAAGGGGTAAATCTCCTGCTGTCTTATTTGGCCTTTGACTTCAAAATGTCCCTGTTGGTACAGACTGACAATTCAGATGCTGTCATCATAGTTCTGAACTACCTTGGGGACCCTCATCTTCATCAACTCTACAGCATTCTTTTAGGCAAATCTCCACATCTTTCTAAGCATGCTGTGTAGTCCATAAAAAAAAAGGAGTTATCATCCTGAACAATAGGGGGAGGAGGGAGAAGAGAAAAGCTATAAGGAAAAAATATGTAAAAGTATCATATATTGGATAAAGCATGGTAAAAATGCAAAGAACATTGGATTTTGAGTCATAAGACTTAGGTTCAAGGAGAGGTTATGCTACTCATTACCTGTATCACTTACCCACTCTGGACCTCAGTCTCCTCATCTGTAAAATAAAGGAGTTGGATTAGATGCCCTCTAAATTAAGCTCCCTTCCAATTTTAAAGTATTATCTAAATAGATATTTTAAAGAAGGGCCTAAATAATTTACAAAAGACAGCCACAAAAGTATTGGGACTCTTACTATGAACAAATCCCTAAAATAATGCAAACCTTCAGAGAACAAGTCATTTGCTGTCTGTGAGGCTTCGGAATATAAGGGCCTCCAATCCAAATCCCATAGAATTTCAAATATGGAAGCAGCACGTTCTTCCACATCCAAACAAGCTGCTCCTCAAACAGTAAGTCCCAGATAACAATGATTCCATATTTACTTAGAAGAAATTTTCAAGACCAACATGCAAATTCAATTTTAATCCTATTTTCCAAGTCAAATACCATGGCATCTCTCACTTGTAACACTGACCTCAACTTGGCAGAAGAAAAATAGTTGTGGCATATGCTTCTTGTATCAACAGTGCATTCCACTGAAGGGAAACACTTTTAGTCCTTGGATTCCTGATTGTGGTAGCCAAATGTGCAAGAGATGCAATTACAGCATGTGGTGCCTGACTGACCATCTACTGTGGGTTCTCTCCTGGGCATACTGTCTCCAGATTCATCTTTCCTGAGTATAATTTTCATCATGTAGCTGACCATGGCACTTCCATGTTCAAGAGTCTTCAATGGCTCCCTGTTGCTTCTGGGATCAGATATAATACATATTCCTTGGTTGACTAAATAAAATAAATGCCTCTAAATTTTTTTAATTAAAAAAAGAGACAAAATCTCACTGGTGACCCTTCTTTGGAAGCTTCCTGTTATGCTTTTATTGTCATGAATGAGATTATTTTGTGCTTTTCACAAATCCTATACAAATGATTAAGTGGGGGCAGCCACATAATAAATTTTTTTTCACATAATAAATTTTGCCTAGATGTGTCTCAAATGAATATGATGGGTAGAGACTTTTGATTTTGCTTTTATGTGTTATAAATCTGTACTTGATCCTTCAGAGATCAGAAAGAATGGCTTTTAGAAATAAAGGATTTCAAGGTCTTTGGGGTTATCAGTTGGGACCAGAATTTCTATGTCATATAAAGATGGTACTGATAAGAGTCATTTAAAAAGAAAAAAAACTTGAGGCATTGTTACTTCAAGTTTTCAATCAAATTAAAAAAAAACAGCAGCATGGACTTGGTTATTGGCAAAAACAGATTAAGAAATAAAGCTAAGTAAGCTTGGCCTTTTTTCTTGTGCAGTCATTCAATCACATCTGACTCTGTGACCCTGTTTGTGGCTTTCTTGGCAAAGATACAGGAATCGTTTACCATTTCCTCCTCCAGCTCATTTTACAGATGAGGAAACTGAGGCAAACAGGGTGAAGTGACTTGCCCAAGGTCACACAGCTAGCAAGCATCTGAGGTCAGAGTTGAACTCAGGAAGATGAATTATCCTAACTCCAGGCTCAGAGCTCTATCTACTGAGCCACCTACCTGCCTTAAATTGTCTTATAAAAACAATAATGATAATCCCTTAATAGTATATGGAATGGGACATGGAGCCCTGTTCATTTCCTTTCATTCTCTCTGGAATGTTTGCCTACAAAAGTCCTATGCACCTTTAACTAAAATAGGCTTCAAGGACATTAGGGCGATAATCCATGGTAGTCTAATACTGGTTTTTTGTTGTTTTTTTTAACCTCACAACTGGGGCATCAGTACCTTTACTTGGTCCAGTTTTAACATTGATTATTAGAGCAACTCCAAGGCTATGTGGTTTACTAACTCTCAGACTAATTTGTTTTTAGTCTGGGTTCAACTTAATTCACCGAAATATCAGTCATTCAGACTGATCTCTCCTGATCCTCTAGCTTCTTCTCTTGCTGCCTACAAACATGTCCAGATTTCCTAGGTCTTTAAAAAATACCCCAAACAAACCTGAATTGGAACAGACTATCCAAACTATCACCCTCTATCTCTCTTTTATCACAGGTAAATTCTATCTGTGTTCTTTGCCTCCCCTTCCGCACCTCTCACAATGCTCTTCAACCCTTTACATTCTGACTCCTCTCGCAATCACATAACAGAAATAACAGAAGTCACTTTCTCTATGGTCACCAATGATCTTTTTTTTTTTTTGGCTCAATCCAGTGACTTGCCCAATGTCCCACAGCTAGTAAGTGTCACAGGTCTGAGGTCAAATTTGAACTCAGGTCTTCCTGACTCCAAGACCCATGCTCTATTCACTGCACTACCTAGCTACCCCAGTGCAGTTTTCATCCTTCTTAATATATCTGTAGCTTTTGATGTTTTTTGACATCTTTTCTCCATACTGTCTCCTTTCTAAATGCTTATGACACTTCTCTTATTGTAGTTCTCCTCTTTGCTGTCTGAACAGTCCTTCTCAGGTCCTTTTCTAGAACATCAAGCATGTCCTGCCCTCTATTTATGGGTGTACCCTTAAGCTTTCCTCTTCCCTCTCAATTCTCTCTTGGTGGTATCATCTCTATACCAGTAACTCCCAAATGCCTATAGCCAGCCCTTGAGATCCAGGTCAATAACTCCAACTGCCTGTCAGACATCTCTACGTAAATGCCCCATGTCCTTCTCAAACTCTACTCAACATGGCCCAAACAGAACCGATTATGTCTCTCCCAGAATCCTGCCATCCTTCTAACTTTCTTGCTTCTGCTTAGGGCATCATCATTCTTTCAGCCACACACATTCACAACTTGTGAGTCATGCTCAACTATTCACTCTCACTTAACCCCCACCAACAGTCAAACCACAGGCAATTGTTGCCCATTCTATCTCCAAAACACTTCTTGCCTCTTTCCCCTTCTTAATGATGGGGTACATGCTCTGGGAACCCCCTTGAACTCTCCTTATCTTCCCACTTGATCCAGCATTTGCTTGAGGCCATAAGACTTTCATTATGGCTAAGCCCAAATCTCTGTTACCCTTAACCTAGCCTAGCCTTCCATTGTCTGTTACCTCCAGATAGCTTCCACCTACTTCCCCACCCTTGATCCTATCAAAATTCCATTCTCTTGGTTCCTGGCTCCGGACCTCTAGGCACCCCAGTCTACTGGCCACTAGGTCAAGATCCTCCCTGGACCCCTCCTTCTGTAACCCCAGACTACTTGGCCACACCTAGATCCCTCCCTCAGTCTTTAAGATCCATCTGGGCCTCCCTGAAGGTCCTCAGACTACTTAACCACCTCTAGATCTGTCCCACAGTCTTTCTGTATATAAGATTCACCTAGGCCTCCATGAAGGTGCTTAGATTCATTTGGGCCCCCTTGCCAATACACTCATCACAAATGCTCAGATTCCTTAAGAGTCTACCCAATATAGTGGACCTTTAATAAACTTTGTTTTTCTTTGGTTGAAAGAAGGCTTGGTTTGAATTCATTCAGGCAGGACTCATGTTGCTATTTTGGGGTACCAGCACCACTAAACCTCAACATTTCCACGAACAAAACTATCACTCTGATAAGTTAGACCCTCACCACCTCTTGCCTAGACTATTTCAATAGCCTCTCTTTTTTCCATCATTTCTCTGTTCTAAATCATCTTTTAACCAGCTGTCAAGTTGATATTCCTAAAGCACAGGTCTGATCATGTCACAGATCCTCAAGAAACTTCCGTGGTTCCCAAATGCCTCCAGAACAAAATACAAAATTCAAGTGTCTGGAATTTGAAGTCCTTTACAATTATCTGTCTTAGTAGGTTAATTACACTGTACTCCCCTTCACACATTCAAGCAAACTGGCACATTTGTGCTTCCCCTTGTACTGCATTCCATCTCTTGCTTCTCTCTCTCTCTCTCTCTCTCTCTGTCTCTCTGTCTCTCTCTCTGTCTCTCTGTTTCTCTCTCTCTCTGTCTCTCTCTGTTTCTCTCTCTCTCTGTCTCTCTCTTAATCTGATCTGCAAATGCTGTTCTGCTGTTGATTGCCATAGTGACTAGATTGCCAATTATTGTTGTGGGTATGCTGTTACTAAGTACCTCATAGTAAAATATACTATTAGTAAAGTATCCTATGATTAAATACCATTACAAGGAAAGGTCTCATGTAACAAAGGTGTTTCCACATCCCACTGGATGATCCCTAGTAAAGGTGCCTTGTATACCCCAACTTAGGGCAGCTTAGGTAGCACAGTGGATAGAGTGCTAGGCCTAAAGTCAAGAAGACTTATCTTCTCGAGTTCAAATCCAGTCTCAGATACTTACTCGCTGTGTGACTCTGGGTAAGTCACTTCACCCTGTTTATCTTGGCTTCCTCATCTTATAAAATGAGCTGGAGAAGGCAATAACAGACCACCCCAGTATCTTTGCCAAGAAAACCCAAATGGGGTCATGAAGAGTAAGATATGGCTGAAAAATTAATGAACAACAACATTTTCATCATTTATAGTGATCTCAAGGATTCCTGGGGAGAAATTGACCTTGTTGTGGGCATCACCTGGAACCAAGGGGCGAGGTGAGAGAAAAGAACACCATTGCATAAGACCAAGAAATAGAAAGAAGAGGAAACTGAAGGCTTCCTCTCCATAGCTTACAAAGATCAACAGAGCTGATCAGGGTTTGGAGTATATGCCAACACAATACTATTGTATCACATGTTGACTGGTCAATACATTTGTGCTAAGTCTTTATGTCATAACACACTCAACCTATTCCAAATCCCCAGGGTTGTGACTACAGAAGGGGCAAGGATTAAACCAGGGGTGGGAAACCTGAGACCTCAAGGTCACATGTGACCCTCTAGGTCCGCAAATGCGGCCCTTTGACTGAATTCAAACTCCAGAATGTTCTGTGAAGCTTGAATTCAGTCAAAGGGCTGTACTTGGGGGGACCTACAGGGTCACACGTAGTTGAGGCTACAGGTTCCCCACCCCTGGATTAAACCAACCTCCACTTTGTGGATCCTCCCTCTCCCTCTTTCACCATTATCTGCTCCTTTGGTTCCCCTTCATCATCATTTGCTCTCAAGAAAGAACAGAATATGATAAAACCCCTCTGTTCCTCCTTTTTTTTTTCTTTTTGGAGGGCAGTTGGGGTTAAGTGACTTGCCCAAAGTCACACAACTAGTAAGTGTGTCAAGTGTCTGAGGCCAGATTTGAACTCAAGTCCAGGGCCGGTGTTCTATTCACTGAGACACTGAGCTGCCCACCTCTGTTCCTCCTTCTAAGGAATTTTCAATTAAAACCTCTTCTCCCTGTAGACCAAAAGACTCCTTTCCTGGTAAAGAAATTGAATCTATTCATCAGTAAGGAAGGAACTTTGAGGGAATGATCCATTTTCGTAGATCTAGAAACCATTGCTCTAGGCAGCTGCCTACTCTGCCTCTAGAAAAGGGACACAAGGAATCCTCTCACTCAAATCGAAGGCCATCTGCAGATGAGTCAATCAATCCATCAATCACCAATCAACAAGCATTTATGAAAGTGTCTAGTAGGGGCCATGTACTGTGGTATAAGCTAGGAATATAAAGATAAAAAGGAAATATTTCCTGCCTTCATGGAGTTTACAGTCTATCAGAGGAGACAAGGTATTTACCTTATAGTCATATAAGTGCATACAAAATAAATACAAGTTGATCTTAAGAGAGAAGCATTGACAGCTGAGTGGGATCAGGAAAGGTCTCGTATAGGAACAGAAGCATGCTGGAGACAGTTTGAACCAACTTATAAGAGCTGACTGTTAAATTTTCAGTGTAAACATTTATATCTTGGAAAATGGCAAACACTACAAATCAGGGCTTGTTTGATTTTTAAACTATTTTTGTTTATTTGTCTACTTTAGATTTAATCTTAGACAAAGCCTTGGATTGGGGGAAGAGAGGGAGGGAGGAAGAGAATTCAGAAGCCAATTTTTCTTTTTAATGAATGTTAAGAATAAATAAATGATAAATTTACTTTTTTTTTAAAAGAAGGTGACAAAGGGGTGGCCAGGTGGCTCAGCTAGTAAGAGCACCAGCTCCAGTGTCGGGATGACCTGGGGATCAAATCTGGGCTCAGATACTTAGCATCACACCCAGAAATAACTGGCGTGACACATTGAGCAAGTTACTTAACCGATTGCTTAAAAAAAAAAAAAAGAAGGTGACAAAGAAAATGTTAATAATGCAAATTAAAGTAAAAGTGGTCTGTCATACATATACACACATATTTTTCTAGAGAGCAGGTTGTTAAATATTTACCAGCATTTACTTTCTACATACACCCTTGTGTAGAAAGTCACATGTAGGCTAAGATTTTAAGGAAATTAGAAATTCAAAGAGGTAGAGATGCAGAAAGGACAGATTCCAGACAGAAAGAGACAGACTGCAAAGGCACAGAGATGGGAGATGGAAAATTATATATGAGGAAAAGCAGGGTGGTCGATTTGGTTGGGCCATAACATGTATGAAGAGGAATAAGGCATAATAAGCATAGTTTTGAAGGGCATAGCCACCATTGATAAAAGGAGAATAATGTCATGCCTTAACAATGCTGGGACCAAGACAAATGGACAGTAAATAAATGGTCACTGGCTTCTGTTGCCAGGGAGGATTAGAAGCTATTCTAAAGTGTGGCCAAAAATGGATCCATTCTCTTTTCATTATTTCCTTTTCCTTTAGTGAAGTCCCCTCTCATTTGCCATGAGTTACCATTGATTCAGCCTGGGTTGGGTTGTTTTAATTGCTTTTTTCTTTCCCCATAGACTCCAAGACATCAAGGGCAGCATGTCTTTTGTGACTGTGAAGGTTAAATGGTTGCATGTGTACTCTCTTTCTTCTACTTTATGGACCAAATTCAAGGGTAATAATGGAAAACTCATTTCACTGTGGATGAAGAAAATTACCTACAGTGAAAGCTGACATATAATCAGGCATAGGAAGGCAGGGATGGTGAAGAGTAAAAATCATTTTCATGAACAAAGTTGAAAAAGAAAATACCAAACTGAAATAGAAAGACATTCAACATGGGATAGAATATGCTCATTTCCAGGCATGGTCATAAATGCAAGATGTTAAGGACTAAAGTGAATTTGAAGATCATTTAATGTAATCCCCTCATAAAACAGAAGCAGGAAACTGAGGTCTAACTGGTTGGTGGCAGAGCTAGAACCCAAGTCTTCTAAATCTTAGTCTAAGACTGTTTTCTACATTGTTCTGTTAGACCTGACTGCTGCAGTCTAGGGAGAGGGCTGGGATTACAGGGAGGGATGGGGGCATGAAAGTAGGAAAAACATCTGGGTCTAGTCATTCTAATGTATTGCTTCTCTGTAGCTGGGGATGACAGAGGACCCAAAGCCAATCAAGGCTTACTCTGAAAACTAGGGGCTAGGAAATTCTACTGTGAAGAGTAATAATGTATAAAATTTAAAAAAAGAGTAATAAATAACAAGTTTAGCAGCCTCAGTTTCCCTCTAGGTTAAATGTAATGTCTTTTGAGGCAGAAACTCCCTAAATAAAAGATTCTAATTGATAACTAGATCTTGAAATTTTGTCCAGTAAATCTACAATCCACTTCTCATTGTCCTAAATCCTTCTCTGCTGTAGCAGGTGGAGAGTTCCAAGTTTTCTTTGGGCAACTTCTGTGTTAACCAGTACCCACACTCTACAAGCAATGACCCTCCTTCTATGACTTTTCATAATCCACATTTTTTGTAGTTTCCAGTCTTTTCCTGCTCTCAGATTAAAATTTCTCTCTTCTGGGCCCCCATTTACTCAACTATGACATTAGTGAACACAGAAAAAACACAAGAAACAGATAAATGAATCCTTAAGATGTTGATAGCTGAAGATAAGTTAATATGTCAACCATTCTCGGTGGTATTTGTATTTTGAAAGAGAATTCCGGGATTAAGATAGTATCTTAATCCTAGTGGAATTCTTCACTAATAATGGGAAATTTGGGACAGGGGATGATTTTGTTATTTGTTGTTTTTGTTCAGTCATTTCAGTTATGTCTGACTCTTTATGACCCCATTTGGGGTTTTCTTGGAAAAAAACCATTTTCTTCTCTAGATCATTTTACATATGAAGAAACTGAGGCAAATGGGATTAAGTGGCTTGCCCAGGGTCATACAATTAGTAAGTATATGAAGGAATGCTTTGGTGACTCTCAAATTGCAGTTTCTGAGTGATTACTTACTATGACTGCTAATATGAGCTATCATGATTTGGACCCTACTTCTGCTTCCTATAGTTAAATATAATACCACAGAGATCAGGTAAGAGGAAGCCTATACTGCTCAGAGCATTAGGCAGTAGGTATGTTCCTGTCCCATCAGGAATGACATTTCCCATGATGCCCCAGGTCCCAGGAGTTGGGCCTGATAGAAAGGCATTGAACTGTTCTGATAGTAATACAATGTCATCAATTAGAAACTAGGATGTGCTGGTAAATGTTTAACAATCAGGTCATGTGTATGTGTGTGTATACATATATACATGTATGTTCAAATTTCATCTGCATTAACATTTTTTCAATTACTTTCTTAAATCAGTTAGCAAAACAATAAATAAATTAACAAATCAGGCCTTATTTGTTCAGTTTGCTCATTTCCAAGATGTAAAATGATCACATTGAAAATTTAAGAATCAACTCTCATGAGCCTGTAAGCAGTGACTTCAGCACACCCTTAGTTCGAAAGTAGGAAAAGACTGGATGAATATTAGAGATATACAAAGGCATACCCTAATTCATGGAGTGACCAGAACCAAAGCTAAAGACTGACTAGTAACAAATGTTAGCTGCTGACCAAGTTATGAAGAATATAAAACCATGAATGGATTGGTCAAACTTCCATCTGTGAGCAGGACAGAGAGGAGAGTTGCAGAGACTAATATAGTTACAATTGACAGAGAATGATAGCTAAGACCTAGAACTGTCAGGGTTCACAACAGCAAAGACCATTATAATTCTTTTCCCTAGTTTGCAGGTGGGAACAGAGAAGAGAAAGCTTCCTCTCATACTATGCTGAGGAAGAATGTCTTTACCTGGAGAATAGTTGTTGGGATACCCCTAACTTTTTTTAAAATTTCCTTTTCCATTTCAATTAAATATTTTTGCTTATTTGATGCTTTTCTTTGCCAAGGGTTCTGTTAGCGCTGTAATAAGTGAGTTTTTAGTCCCAAGTTAAATTCAAAGACCCCCAGTTTCATACTGAGATGGGGGCTAACACCACATGCCATATGCTAATAAAAAAATTCCCCTTCCACATAAACCTAGGCTTGTTAGGGCCTTGTGTTGGCTGACTTGTTCACAGCACATCTGCAAATAAGAAGGACCTGAAGAAGTCACTTGGTCCATTTCCCTGTGTGATATGTAGCACTGGACTGAGAATCATGAAACCAATCTCAGTTTTAATCCAATTTTTGCCACTTTCTCTGTGAAAATGGGCAAGTTATCTATTTTCTCTGGGTCTTACTTCCCTTACATGTAAAATGAGGGTGCTATCTCTAAAGTCCCTTTTATCTTTCATATTCTATGAATCTATAATTTTGTAACTCAGAGGCTCTTATTGACTTGCTCTAAAAGGCAGGAATATGCCAGACATCCATCCCAAAATAATCCAAAAGCTCCATGCAATCTGACTTCTCTTAGCAATGAAGCATGTTTTAGCATTTATTCAGAATATCCTACCTTCACAATATCTTACAGATGGAAATCAGTTCCCAGCACAAGCCCTTACTTTTTCAAAAATGGGAAAGCTAGGTGAGTGAAAGAAAATGATTTGCCTGAGGCCTCATGTGGTTTAGATAGGGCTACTTTCTTCTTTAGAGCATAGGGAACCTGTACTTCCCTGGACCGAGGCTATTTTATCAATTAGGCAATGGAAGAGTTTGAGGAGAGGCTAATGTGGCATCAAGGGGGGAAAAAGTAGAAAGAATATTAACAGCTAAACAATTTTGGGAGTGGGATTGTAGACAAATGGGCTTGATATAAGGACACCTGGACCCCAGCTAGAAACCCATACCTTACCTTACTCCTTCCTTACCGCCATTGCGTAACATGCCCTATAATTATCTCTTCGTTTCCCACTGGTACACCCGTACTCATTTTGGCACGGAATTTTGTTTGCAGCATGGGGGTACTTACAATGAATGGAAAGAAGAAAGAAGCATAAGAGAAGAGATTAAGACAATAGACATTTAGAAGACAATTATAGATTTAAATCCAGAAGGAGGCGGTTATTGCCAAGTCCAACCCGTTCTTTCTTTAGGTGAGGAAACGAAGACCCAGACGTGACTGGCCCTAGGTCACAGAAGTTAGCAGCAGAGGTAAGATGTGAATCCCAGTCCTCTGGCTTAAAATCTAGAATTTTTTAAACAGCTCCATGATGTCTGTCTGAACCTATCACTTGGGCTCCTCAAACAACAAGTTGAAAAGTCAATTTGCATTTCCTTTAAATAGTGCTCTGCATTCTGATTTTCCTAGGAGACAGTAACTCTCCTAGGCCCAATTGGATCAACCCTGACATAAGGCCAACCCCATGATACTTCAAACCAGTTTCTGGGGGAGAGTGGTAAGAGCTTTCTCTCCTCTCATTCATTCCATTGAGTAGAGATAGCAGGTCATAAACTGGATGTAAGTTCTGCAATATGAAAGGCAGTATGGCAATAGTGGACAGACCACTGGCTTTGGAGTCAGATTACCTGTGTGACCTTGGTTAGACAAGTGATTTAATTTCACTGGGTACCTGTTTCCTCATTTGTAAATTGAAAGGGTGGACACACCCAACTCTAAATTCTACAATCCTTGGAAGGGGAAGGAAGTTCAGTTGGCCAGGCAAAAGAGAGATCCAGGTTTTTAAAGATAAAAAAATAGAAAGAAGTAAGAGGTTTTCTTAGGAATAGGAATAGAATAGGATATGGAAGGAGTGAGGAGTTTAGTTTCCCTAAAAACTCCTTAAGTTAAGAATTTTTCACTTATTCTTTTTTTTTCTAATTTAGCCTTCATTTAAAAGTATGTACCTTGCCTACCCAGAGAGCTGTCTCCTAATGACAAAGAAAAGAGAGAGTTACACACATGCACAGAGAGAGAGAGAGAGAGAGAGAGAGAGAGAGAGAGAGAGAGCAGCTAAGCAAAATAAACTTTAAAAAAATTATTAATAAATTGAGTTTATTGATCTTTAATTTTTTTTCTTAAATGACAAGTATGACCATCTTGTCCCCCATCCCCTATAAACATTTGTTTTTCAAGCAGGCTTTGGCCTAAATCAGGGTTTTTAACCTTTTTTATGTCACGCATGTTTTTAGCAGCCTTTTGAAGTCTATGAACCCCTTCTCAGAAAAATTTTTTAAATAATTGAAGGAAATGCTAAATTTCAAGGGTTTTCCCCATCCCAGTTCACGAACACTCTGAAATCTATCCCTGGATTCCAGGTTAAGAACTCTTGGCCTAGAATCTGAATGCAGATTGAAGCAAACTACTTGTTCTCTCTCTTTTTTGCTTTGTTTTGTTCCTTCTTCCTGGTTGTTCATTCCATTGGTTATAATTCTTCTTTACAATCTAATGTTTAATGTGAGGGTATCTGTAGAACCTATATTGGATTGCATACCACCATGGGGTGGAGGGTCGGAGAAAGGGAAAGGAAAGGGAGAAGGAGAAAATTTGGAACTCAAGGGATTGTGGAAAAAGCAAATAAGTAAATAAATTCATTAAAAAAAAAAAACCCTTGGCCTAGAAGAACTCTAAATCCACTTTCAGCCCTAAGAGCCTATGAGTCTAAGTTGATATGATCTTACTACCTTAATTTTCACTATCATTGTCCATTGAAGAAGTTCTTTGAGAATTGAAATTTTATCAATCAAATTTCATTATACAGACTAGAGATTATTACAATAAAAGAAATGATGGAAATAAAGAATCCATAGAAGCTTAGGAAGATCTATAGGATGAGGTAAGCAAAATTAGAAAAACAGTATATGCAATAATTACAATGTAATTCAAAACAACTCCCCCCCCATCAGAAAAGTGAAACTGAATTGAGTGAACTTTTAATGACAAAGCTTAGCCCCAAAGAAGATATATATGAATGTACCTCCTTTTATTGAAGACATAGGGGATTATGGGTGTATGGCATTACCTATAATGCACATCAAACAATCAGCAAGCATTTATTAAACATCTACTCGGGGCCAGCCTTGAATGATGTATTATTTTCCTGAATGTTTCCCTATCTTTTAATATTTTTATTATAAGGGATGACACTCAAGGGTAGGGATAGGAATAAAAAATATATTTGAAAATGAAGGTGATGTAAGAACAAAAATGTCAATGCATTTTTAAGTGGAAAAAAAATCTTTCCAGAGGGATCTTCTTCTTTAATGGAACCCAGAAAGAAATTCTTTAGGAAAATGAAGAGAGCCCAGGTCTCCACCATCCCCCTCCTCATTTATGTTTTTCTAAATTTGTATTTTCAAATATTGGGTTTCTTTCAACTTGTTTTTCTAAGGAAAAAAACTAAAAAATATGATCACATTTCTCTTTTGATCAGGTTTTTCATGCAGCTCCTCAGACAAATGGGGCTTGCAGACAGTCCAGACTAAGTCAACTTATCATTCTCAAGAGATGCCATGTAGAAGGAGTTTTCTTCTTATTACTCTCCAAATGCATTTGAATTAATGATACATGAAGAAGAATAAAGAATATGCAGCAAAATTATGCTTGTGTTCTTTTTTCCTTTTTTTTTAGCAGCAAGGCAAGGGTTAGAATGTTCTCTAAATACTTGTGGTTCAGCTCATGTTAACGCCAGCAAACATAGATGAAGCAATTAGCATCTGGCATTTCTTTCTTGGCCAGCAACTGTATGTATATCGAGTTCAGAAGCCAAACACTGCATTAAGGGCGGATGAGATCCAAATCACTCTTTATATATAGCTCTCTCATCTAGTGTGATGAATAACCAAAGACAAAAATAAGGCAAGCACTGTAAATACTTATATAATATAAAGGATACATTTCTGATAAGTGATCTCCCTTCTTTTTATTGCATTGGGAGCCAATATCATCTTACTGCTGTTTTGATGCCTTCAGATAAGCAGACCACTTCTCTAGGACAAAGAAAAATACTTAGATTTGTGCTAACATCGTTGGGTATAAGTGAGGTGGACAGACAGAGACGTTAATCAAATGGTTTTGTGATTTGAATCAATGCTGAAAAATGAAATATTTATGTGAATAAGTTCAGTGTAAAATTGACCTTGAGCTTAAAAAAAAGTTGGCATTCAACTAGACCCAAAGTTAAAGAATAGAGAAATTTTCCAAAAAGTCTTGATGGTGAGGTTGAGTTTTCTTAGGAAAAAAATGGTGTTATCCATGAAATAAAAACCTTCACTTGTCTATTTCTTAGATCAAGAACTTACTCTTTGTATTACTTGGTATATGTTGTTTCTTTTTGCACATACTTTATATTTACTATTATGGTGTATGGGGAGACAACTCTCCGGGCTTCTTCCAAGTTCATTTGATTGTTAAGTTTCCAGGGTGAGTGTTTACAACTAGGAAGTTACCAAACAACTACAAATCAAGCCTTGATTGATTGTTTGGTTCATTGTCCACATTGTAGAAAGTGATGGAGAAAATGTTGATCCATGCAGGTTAAACTTAAAAATGTGTTGTGCAGTTTCAGAGAATTGGTTGTTAAACATTTGACAGCATATCTTTGTATTTACTTTTCTGTGTATTTGTTATGATCTCTCCTAGCAAAATATAAGCTCCTTGAGGACAAGCACTTTCTTGTCTCTTCTTTTTTTTTTCATTTTCTTCCTACTGATTTGCACAAACAGACCCTGAAGTGTGGTGGAACAAGTAGCTCACCTCTGTTCCAATTTTTCTCTCCACCCATCTTAAACTGGTGGAAATCAAGTGCGTAACCAAAGAAACAAGAAACAGCAAAAACTTGAAACAAATAAACCTTGAACTAAGTAAACTCGAGCTACCAAATTTCAAATTGACAGAGCTGATTGAAAGCAAAAGCTACCTTGTTTTAAGCAGTGAGAAGCCAATTTGATCAATTTTGGGGCACAATAGAGTTCAGCACCAGGAAAGGAATAGGTTTCAGCTCAACTTCCAATGAGTTTTATAAATCCTGCATCCATGTGGCAGCTAGGTGGCGCAGTGAATGGAGCATCAGCCCTGGAGTCAGGAGGACCTGAGTTCAAATGAGGCCTCAGACACTTAACACAAAAACTAGCCGTGTGATCTCGGGCAAGTCACTTAACCCCAATTGCCCTCCAACAAAAAAGAAAAAAAAATCCTTCATCCACACCAAAGTGATGAGATCCCATTCATTCATTCCACTACTATTTGTTGAGTGCCTATTACATGCAAGACATCATGCTTGGTGCTGGGGTTATAATGACAAAATTAAAAGTTTCAAGGAACTTGCACTCTACTGAGGAATCTGCTGTGAATCTTCAGTCTTGGAAAAAATCATTCTAATTTATCTAGACTGTCAAGGTAGCAACCAGCAGAGAGATGATCATAAAGTTGGGAAAGTATTACAAAGGGAAATGGGACTACAAGGTTTAATAAGCCTAATACTAGCCTAACATGCCAGGAGACTAGTTATCATTTTAATTGCCCGCTTACCTCAAATATTTAGTTGATAATATCAAACAAGGATTTTTAGTGTAGAAATATAAATCCAATTTTGTACTGAAAGACAAAGAAAAAAATGGATTCACTCTCTAAGAATTGGTTTTATAGTCAATGAAGTTGTGTCAGCAATCGGTTATGTCACTATGGGCAAATCATGAGTATCAGTGTCCCCATCTGTTGAGAGGTAATAGCATTTTCACTGCCTACCTCATAGGAATATTTTGAATATCAATAGATACAATATATATGAAACCACTTTAGAAAATAGAATGCTCTACAAATGGAAGTTATTACATAATAATATTACATAAAACCCAAGATAGGCTTGAAGACAGAGACTTCATCAAGTTGATTCCCTGATTTTCCAACAGTATTTATGTATATCTCAACTTTCCAACCCTAAAGCAATGTACAACAGAATAAGAGAGTTCTGTAATATGCACAGATACCCACATAAAATAATACAGGGGAAAGTATGATGAGAGGTCCAGGTAAAGAATAAGAAACATGGAAAAGAAGAGGTCATTTTCAGCTTCTGGAGATTGAAGAAAGACTCCATGGAGAAGGTGATCCTCTGTCTGGGCTTTGAAGTTGATTTCCTCTGATTTTCTGATACCTGGAGAGGTTAAGCGACTTACAAAAGGTTACCTAGCTAATAAGTTGCTGAAAAGGGATTCAAATTGAGACCTTCCTGACTCCAAGTCCAGCACCCTATACAGTATGATCTACTTCTTCTATAAACAGGAGGCATAAAGAGGTATTTCTAAACTTAAATCAGAGAGAAGGTTAGGATGGACACATTGTCCCTAATGAGCAGGAGAATAAGAGGAAAAGATACATGAAATGGCTGGTGATTCTATTTAAACACTTGGATGTTCTGTATATCAAATTATCTTTTCTTTACAGAGAGAAAAATCTTTAAACCACCAAGACTCTAAGAATTGGCAGATTCCATTCCTTGTGGAAAGAAAGCAGCTAATGGTTTTTCCATTCATTTTATACTAGGTATGGGATGACCTGTCTCAGTCAGTAAGTCAATTAACATTTATTAAGTACTTTCTTTGTGTCCATCAAAAAATACTTAAATGCTTGCTATGTGCCAACTGCTGTGCTGAATGCTAAAGATATAAAGAAAAGGAGAGGGCGACTCCTTGCCCTTCAGGAGCTCAGAGTTTAATAGAGGAGATGGCATATGAGCAGCTATGTACAAACAAGAAACGGACAGGATAAAATGAGAAAGGGAAAGTGCCAAGATTAAGGAAAACTGGGAAAGGTTTCTTTTAGGAAGTAGGACTTGAGCTAAGTCTTATGTAAAAGACACAGGAAAGTTGGGAGGCAGAAATGAGGAGAGAGAGCATTCCAGACATGGGGAATAGCCGTGAAAATGCTCAGAGATAGAGTGTGATGTTGAAGGGATAACAAGGATACCCATGTCATTATCACAGAATTCCTGGAGGTGAGTAAAGTATAAGAAGACTGGAGGGGGTTTCACAAGGGCTATAATAGCTAAACATAGGATTGTATGTTTGATCATGAGGGATGCAAGAATCCACTGAAGTGTTATTCTTGTGTTGTTGTTGTTTTAATAAGTAGAGTAATATGGTCAGACTTGTACTTTAAAATGAATTTGACTGCTAAATGAAGGATGGACTAGAGTGGCGAAAGACTTGGGGCAGGAACATCAATGAGCAGGCTATGAAATAGTCCTGGTGTGAATTTATAAGGACCTGCACCAGGGTGGTGGGATTGGCAGAGGAGAGAAGGCAGCATATACGAGAGATGTTACAAAAGTAGAAAGGACAGAATTTAATAACTGTTTGAATTTGGAGTCTGAGAGAGAAGACACAAGGATGACACCTAGATTTCAAGTCTAAGAGATTAGGAAGATGGTGGTGCCCCTGTGTAACACCAATTCAATACCCATTGCAGCTGCTATGGATATGCATATGTATTTCCAGGGTAGATTCGCAAAGTATAATAAATTCTCTGTCTCAAAGGCAAAACCAAAATATTTATTTGGAACATCACTATTAGGATACTAAGTAGTAATAGTTAACAAGGTACTCATCACTAATCCAGAGAGCACTGATATCTTAAGTATTCTTTCTATCAGGCCTCCCTACAAACAAGTTCCCCTAGGCAAGTTCCTCCCTCTGCTCTCTGCTCTGCCTCTCCTGCTCTGTTTTAGTCTCACTCTCACTGTGGGCAAGTTCTTCCCACACTGGGCCCCATGTGACTCAGGCTGTATCATGGTGTGAGCTGGATAGCAGCTCAGAGCAGCTCATATAGGCCTATTAACGGGCAGGCATGATCTTCCTATTCCATTAACATTACACCTTGAGGGTAATAAGAAAGTTGGGACAAGGTTTTTGGGAAAGACAACGAGATCACTTTTAGACATGCTGAGTTTAAGATGTCTACAGGACACCTAGTTCAAGATATCTAACAGGCAGTTAGAGATGCAAGACTAGAAGTCGAGAGAGGTTAAGCCTGGATCAATTTTGGAAAGACCTATATGAACTGATGCAAAGTGAAGTGATCAGAAGCAGAGAACCATTGAACACAGTAACAGTAATATAAGGATAACTGTGAAAGACTTTGAAACTCTGATCAATACAATGAGCCACTACAACTCCAGAGGACCCATTCTATAAAATGTTATCCATCTCCAGAGCGATGTTGAACTAGGAATACAAATTGAAGCATATTTTTTTCTTTCTCTGTTTTTCTTGTTTTGTTTGGAACATGACTAATGAAAAAATGTGTTGTAAATGACTGTATGTGCGTATATATGTATGTGTATGTGTATATACATGTATATGTGTATATGTACATATGTGTATGTGTTTGTATATGTATACACACATATATACATATACATATAATGGGTATTGTATTTCTTACCTTCTCAAATTGTAGGGAAGATGTAAAGGGGAAAGGGAGAATATGGAACTAAAAATAAAAATTATTTTTAAAAAAGAAAAAAAGCTGGATAAATAGATCTGAGAATTATCTACATATAGATGATAAGTAAATCTATGAGAGCTGATGAAATCATCAAATGGAAGAGAATAGAGAGATAAGAGAAATAAGTCAAGATGAGAGCCTTTAAGGAAACCTATGGTTCCTAGGCATGTCCTGGATGAAGATACAGCAAAGGAGACTGAGAAGGAGTGGTCAGACAGCTAGGAGGAAAATCAGAAGAGATTAGTGACATGAAAACTTAGAGAAAAGAGAGCATCAAGGAGAAGGTAATCAACAGTGTCAAAGGTTACAGAGGGATAAAAAAAGGATGAAGATTGAGAAAAGGCCATTTGATTGGGCAATTAAAGATGAATTTGGAGAGAGTGATTTTGATTGAAGATGAGGTAAGAAGCCAGAATTCAGAGTTAAGAAGAGAATGAGAGGAAATGACACTCTGTTCAAGGAATTTAGCCACAAAAGGCAGGCAAGATATGGGACAACAGTTATCAGGGATGGAGGGGTCAAGTGACATATTTTGTGGTTTGGAGGAGACATGGACATGTTTGTAGGCAGTAGGGAAGGAGATAGTAGATAGGAAATGACTGATGATTAGTGAGAGAATAGGAATGATGGAGGGATGGGAAATCCTGAGGAAGAAGATAGGATGGAATGGGTTCACTTGTACATGTAGAGAGAGAGAGAAAGAGAGGTTTGCCTTGGTAAAGAGAATGGCCATCTTCATGTAAAACAGGAGTAAGGAGGAAATAATGTCAGAGTACCTGAGTGATGGGAGGTGAGGAGGTAGGGAGAAGAGGAAGCTCCCAGCAAATGCCCTCAATTTTTTTCAGTGAAATTTGAGGCAAGATTCTCAGATAAGGGGGTGAGGGAAGGAGGAACAGTGGGAGGTTTGAGGAGGGATGAAAAGCTTTGAGAAAATTCCTGTAGTGAGTAGGATAGTGAATCAATTTGGGAGGAGTAAAAGGAACGTTTGCTGCAGTCAGGGCCCAGTTGAGATTATGTGACATAAAATTGTAGCAGGCCCAGTAAATATGTTTTCTCTGGCTTCAGTCAGTAGCATGTGCATGGCAGTGAAGGCAGTGGATGGTAGGAGTGATCCAAGGCTGAGTTTTGAAAGAGTTGAAGTATTAAATTAGGAGAGAGATGGCAGCACCCTTTCTTCCACATATGGGGAAGAGAAAGTAACCAGGTGAGAGCTCCAATTGAAAGGAGCATCTGCCAGCAGAGACAAGTTACACATCCAAATGCCTGGTGGTTTATCACCTAACAACCAACAGAAGACTAGAGGAACAGTAGGCAGGGATGATATGCCATGCAAAACCAGCAGAAAAAAGAGTTGATGGAAGTCACATGATGACAGTACTAAAAACATTGGCAGTCCTGACTGCAACATCAGAGATGTTATTTGTTCCTCCACACATACATTCTCACTACATTTTTTTCTTATGTTGTGCATGTTTCCTAGATGTGTCTATTCTTCCATCTTAGAGTGTGTGTAGTTTCAGGGAAATGTGGCCTAAATTTAGGGGTGAGGAGTAAAGGTTCTACTGTCCCTCTTTTTCGCCATGTCATTTCAATAAATCTTTTTTTTAAACTATGTGTTCTCTAGCTGACTCATAAAAGAAACACACCTGTGGGGGCTTATGAGCTATACATTTTGAGAAGATATGGGCTCACAGGTTATCATGAGCTTGGATAACTTCTCTGGGGGGGCCTACATACAAAAAGATAGTATCAGAAGCACTATATCACACAAGTATATTAAATTTTTTTTTTCCACATGTGATTTTTGTCATCCAAAAGTCCTCATGTTTCTTAAATATATGAAATAAGTAGTTCAGTCCCCTCATGAGGTAAATCATTCAGTGCAGTGAAATTCAATACAACAAATATTTACTAAGTGCTTGCTATAAGCAAGACACTTTGCCAGGCAATGAAATATAAAGACAAAATGGTAAACAGTCTCCACCCTCAAGGGGCTAACCTTCTACTAAAGAGAAGTATACAACATTGAAATAGAGAAGTAAATATATTTTCAGGAGGAAAAGAACACTAACAGCTAGAGGAATCAGTGAAGTGATCTTGCAAAAATAGGCATCTAAGCAGATCTTTGAGGGAAAGGAAGATTCTAAAAAGCAAAAGTGATAAAGAAGAAGATTCTTGGTATATGGAGGAGTCTAGACAAAGGTCTAGAGCTGGGAAATTGAATACTAAGTAAGAGAACAGTAAGTAAGCCAATTTGGTTCACAAGTCATTGTTTATTTGCCAATGAACTGATACGGTGGCAGTCTTGTTTTCATTAAGTCTTTATATTATCCTTAAAAACAAAACGTCACATAGCAGATGGTTAGATAAAATTAATTTTAATGAAGAACTACACTCTCGATCAAATTATTTATTGTGCAATTAAATACTGATGCCTTATGAGGTATCTTAGAGTGAACTAATTCCCTATCAGGAAACTAAAGTCTAAAGGAGAGGTCTATCTATTAGAATGTCCTGCTAGACACTTTTCAGACATGCCCTTGGGACAGGACCAACAAAACGTTAGCCTGCTCCAAAGTTTTCCATAATGTTTGATCACTGTAGCTCCATACTACTTTTTATGATGTGTATAACTATCGATCAATATTGGTTAATATAGAATATATACATAATCATACCCATTTATACAGAACTATATTAATAAGTAAAGCCTTAATCACCTTGTTGGGGCCTTTCTGTGTTCCCCTTTCCTTATGGAATTTTGATTAACATTTCACATACAGTATTTTATGGAGGTAGAGGTAGGAAATAAAATCCCAAAAGGACTTCCATAAGACCTTTGATTCCTCGCTTTAGAGAACTACCCAAGGTCATCCTTCTGTCTCTTGTCTTATAATGGGCATTTATCTCATAAGTATTCATTGTCCTTTGCTTTGACTTTTACCCCTAAAATCAGTCCAGATGGTGCCTTCCCATTTTGTTTTTATTGTCATAGTCTCATTCAGTAGATAAAGTGCTTATCTAGACCCAGATGGCTATATAGAACTTAGCATCATAGAGATTCTTCTTATCCTTCTTGTTAGCTAACCTTGAGAAAGTCCGCAAGCATTCCATTCTCATACTCTTATCCTTTTCAATCAATCACTACGTTAAAAAAACACACGTAAGTTTCATTCTGGAAGTGGGACTATACCTCGCTCCTCATTAATCACCTACCCAGAGCTCCTGAATAAGAGAGAGTATCTCTAACACACATCTAAAATGGGACTTTAACATACATAAGGGGGAAACTGAGAAGCTACCTTTGGAGTGGCCAAACCTCCACAGTCTTGGTCACTGCCAAATCCTCACCACAATCTGGGCACAGGTTTGGAAATCTCTAGAATCCCATTCCTTACTCCAACTGCCAAGAATAACCTTTCATAAATACCCTTTGGACACTATGTATTGTGTATGGATTTCTTTTTCTTCTCCCTAGTATAGACACTTGGGTTATCATGTGATCACTCCTTTGGAGAAGCATTTGTCACCAAAAGAAGGAAGTGGAATGGACAAGAGAAACTAAATAAGTCTCTTCTTTTTCAATTCCTTGAACCCAAGCAACCCTCATTCAAATTGCTCCAGTGAGTGTCTCTAACTTAACCCTGTGGGGCAGTGTTTACCTGGGACTTGAAAGAGAGGCTTCGCAAGAGGATTCAGAGAGCCAGTGAGTGCTGAAAGCAAGAGATACCTTTATATAGCATATTGAAGAGACAGCTATATGGCTTAATTGAAAACAAAGGAGAAAACACAGGGAGGCAGGCAATGGAAAGCAGTGGAAAAAAAATAAAATATTAGCACTGGAGTCAGAAGGCTAAATTCCCTTCTAATATTCCCTTTCAAACCTTGGGCAATCTCCCACTGTGCCACTGCTCACCGCAGCCTACCCTATGCCCAAAACACTTACTTCCACCTCTTATTCTGGCTACAATGATCAATCAATATCATCATTGCTTCAGAACAGGGTGTACCAGATGACTGCACTGTGTGCAGACAGACATTGTCTTCCCACTTTCTTATGTGTCTTGTTTTCCCCAAGCAGAATATAAGCTCTTTGATGTCAGAAAAAAAGACTCATCTTTAAAATTTGTTGTTGTTTTTTAATCATGTCCAAAATGCTTCATGATGGAGTAGAAACAGAACTTCTGTGCAGCTCCCGCTTCCACCTCCTCCAATTCATGTCAAAAATGACTCTAAACAAACTTTGGAGCTACAGAACCCACAAAATGACGGAGAGAAGCTAACTTCCCACTGAAGACAGCCTGGAAGGCTGGCAGGAAGGGGCCAGTGCAATGCTGTGGGAGCTGAGCCCAGCCCTGGATGAGCCCAAGGTTTTAGCCTCAGGGTGGCCACAACCAGCCACTGACTGGAGGGACTTCAGATCACCAGCAGCTGTGGCAGTTTCTAGAATTATCAACCCATAGATGCTAAGGACAAAGTGAGAGGTCAGTGCAGTGTGGACTTTGGGAACTGGGTGTTCAGGAGTGTGTTCCGGCCTTTGCCCCCTGGAGGGAGAAGCGACTGAGGCATGGAGGCTGTGCAGCCACCACCACATGGCTGCTTCAGAGCTCTGGCCTGCAGATTGTAATGAGGATTAATCACTCTTGCTTTAACTTGCTTGGATCTGGATTGTGGTCTAGGGTGGAGGTCCTGCGGTGTGTGACCAGTTTGCCAGAGCATGTGGAGGCTTCAGAGAAGGCACCCAACTAATAGCTCCAGCAGCTATGAAAATCCCAGTGATTGGGGCAAAGCTCCCCTCTCTGGTAGCAGAGTTCTACTGTGGCAAAAAGCTCAAAAGTCAAGTGATTTAGTGGCAACATGAGCAAGCAAAGGAAGGAAAGCAAATAGAGCAAACTGACATTAGATGCCTATTTTGGGAACCGAAAGTTTCAAAGCATGGAACAGGAGGAAGAAAGCAAAGTCAGAACTCCTGCAATAAAAGCTTTCAAGAAAAATATCAGCTGGTTACAGGCCATAGAGGAGCTTAAGAAGGATTTTGAAAACCAAATAAGAGAAGTGGAGGAAAAATTGGGAAGAAAAATGAGAATGATGCAAGAAAATTATGAAATGAGAGTCAACAATCTGACTGAAGAAAATACTACCTTAAAAAATAGACTAGCTCAAATGGCAAAAGAGGCTCAAAAAGGCAACGAGGAGAAGAATGCCTTAAAAAGCCGAATTTGCCAGATGGAAAAAAAATCTCAAAAGCTCACTGGAGAGAATCATTCCTTCAGAATTAGATAGGAGAAAATGGAAACTAATGACTTCATGAGAAATTAAGATACTATTAAACAGATACAAACAAATGAAAAAAATTGAAGGCAATGTGAAATATCTCATTGGAAAAACCACTGACCTGGAAAATAGATCCAGGAGAGATAATTTAAAAATTATTGGATTATCTGAAAGCCATAATCAAAAAAAGAACCTAGAAATTATGCTTCAAGAAATTCTCAAGGAAAATTGTCCTGATGTTTTAGAACCAGAGGGCAAAATAGAGGTTGAAAGAATCCACCAATCACTTCCTGAAAAAGATCCGAAAAAGAAAACTCCTAGGAATATTATATCCAGGTTCTGGAGTTTCCAGATCAAGAAGAAAATATTACAAGCAGCCAGGAAGAAACAATTTTAATATTGTGGAGACACAATCAGGATAACACAGGATCTGGCAGCTTCTACACTGAGGGACCAAAGGGCTTGGAATATGATATTCTGGAGATCAAAGGAGCTGGGATTAAAACCTAGAATCACCTACCCAGCAAAACTGAGTATCATGTTTCAGGGGAAAATATGGTCATTCAGTGGAATAGAGGACTTTCAAGCATTCTTGATGAAAAAAACAGAGTTGAATAGAAAAATTGACATTCAGATACAAGATGCAAGAGAAGCATGAGAAGGTAAACAGAGAAAAGAAATAATAAGGAACTTTATCAAAGTTTAACTACTTACATTCCTACATGGAAAAATGATCATTGTAACTTATGAAACTTTTCTCAGTATGAGAATAGTTGAAGGGAATAGAAATGTATACACACACACACACACACACATATATATATATATATATACATATACATATATATGTGTCTATATAGGAGGGTATATGGGCATATGAATGCATATGTGAGTGTGCATATGTATGTGTACAGGTATACATAGACAGAGGGCACAGGACCAGTTGAATAGGAAGGGATGATACTTAAAAGGTGAAATTGGGGGGGGGGGCAGCTAGGTGTCACAGTGAATAGAATACCCACCCTGGAGTCAGGAGGACCTGAATTCAAATCCGGCCTCAGACACTTAACACAAAAACTAGCCATGTGACCTTGGGCAAGTCACTTAACCCCAATTGCCCTCCAAAAAGCAAAAAAAAAGGTGAAATTAAGAAGTGAGAGAGGAATATAATTAGAGGAAATGGGAAAGACAGAATGGGGTAAATTATCTCATATAGAAGAGGCAGGGTAAAACTGTTAAAATGGAGAGGAAGAACAGGAAGGCAAAAGGGAATGAGTCAAACTTATTCTCATTGAATTTGGCTTAGGGAGGGAATGACATACACACTAAATAGGGTATCTCACCCTACAACAGAGTAGGGGAGAAGGGGATGAGAGGGGGAATGATGGAAGGGAGGGCAGGCTGGGGTGAAAGGAAGTTGGAAGCACCCACTTTTGAAAGGGGACAGGATCAAAGTAGAGAAGAGAACAATTCGGGGGTGGGATAGGATGGAGGGAAATATAGTCAGTCTTTCACAATATATCCACTATGGAAATATTTCTATATCAATTGCTTGTCTTCCCAGTAAGGGTGGGTGATGAGGGAGGAAGGGAAAGAATCTGGAATTCAAAGTTTTAAAATAAAATGTTTAAAAATATATTATTAGTATTTTACATGTAACTGGGAAATAAGATGTACAGGCACTGGGGCATAGAGATCCACTGTGCCCTACTGGAAAGTCAGAGGGAGGATGGGGGAAGATATGGGAAAGAGTAGATTGGGGGAGGGAATATTCAGTGGGATAGCTCTTTTGGGGTGATGGGTAGGGGAAAAATGGGGATAAAATTTCTTACTCAAAATCTTGTGGAAATGAATGATGTAAACTAAAAAATTAAAAAGAGAGGAAAAAAACAAAATGCTTCATGATCCCGTGGACCATACCGTCTAATGAGGTTTTCTTGGCAAAAATACTGGAATGGTTTGCCATTTTGTTCTCTAGTGGATGAAGGCAAACAGACATTAAATGATTTGCCCAGGATCACACAGCTAGTAAGTGTCTGAGGGTTGATTTGAACTTAGTTCTTCCTGACTCCAGCCTCATTGCTCTGTCCACTGAACCACCTAGGTGCTTTTTTTTTTAATTTTTAATTTTTTAATTTTTTTGTTTCCTTTTAGTTTACAGGATTCAATTCCACAATTCCTTGAATTTCACATTTTGTCCCCCTCCCTCCCCTCCCCCACCATGGCGGCATATAGTCAAGTGTAGGATCTGTAAATATTTTCACATTATACATTAGTCAGGTTATAAAGACGGATTGTATCAGATGAAATGAAAAATGAAGAAGAGGACATAAAACCAAACAAGAGAAAGAAAAAGATCAGATATTTTGCTTCCACCTGGATATAAACTCAGTTCTTTCTAACTCTTTCTCTGGATGCATATATTTCTCTCCATCATGAGTCTTTTGGGATTGACTTATATCATTGCATTGCTGAGAAGAGTCCAGTCTATCAAAGTTGGTCATCACACATATGTAGTGTCTGTAATTGTGTACAATTTTCTCCTGGTTCTACTCTTCTCACTCAGCATCAGTTCTTTTAAGCCTCTCCAGGTAAATATGAAGACCGTCTGCTCCTCATTTCTTACAGCACAATAGTATTCCATAACATGCATATACCACAACTTATTCAGCCATTCCCCAATTGACAGGCACCCCCTTAATTTCCAATTCTTTGCCACCACAAAAAGAGCTGCTATAAACATTTTTGTTCATATGGGTCTTCCTCCCACTTCTATGATCTCTTTGGGATATAACCCACCTAGGTGCTTTAAAAAAAAATTGTACTCCCAGTATTTAGGACAATAGTACTTAATTACTTGCACATAGTAAGCATTTAATGGATAATTTTTCATTCATTAATTGGGGTGATGGGTAGGGGAAATATAGGAATAATATAGGAAAATATAGAAAAATATAGGAAAAATAGGTATAATTTTCTAATTATATCAGCAAACATTTTTTAATGTGTACTATGGCCCCAGCTGTGTTCTAGATGCTGATTAGATTCAAAGATTAATATGACATGATCTCTGACATCAAAAACCTTACAGCTCAGTTTGATAGACAAGGAATGAATCAAAGACCAATACCAGGCCATCTACAATAAATGCTAAATTATGTTCTGTATACTACATACATTATAAGAGTTAAGGAATGAACAAAGTCATCTATCAACATGATGTAGTACAAAGAAGGACAGATTTCCCATTAGAGGAAGTGGTTTGAATCTTGACTTTGCTGTTTCAATGAAAGAATTAATGAATGAAAAAGCATTATTAAGGGTTGACTATATACTCCAGTCACTGTGTTAAATGCTGGTGATACAAATGCAAATAAGCATAAGCCACAAGTGCCCTTAAGAATCCTACTTTCTAGTAAGGAAAAACAACATAGATATGGAAATGGAGACCAACAGAGAATCAGAGGCATGGTGATTGTAGTCATGGAGCAATTGGTTGACTGGTCCTTTCTTGTAATGGCAGTATGGCTGTGATTACTGTTCTCAAAGCTGGACTTAGGGAGAGGGGATGGATCTGGCTCTGAGAAAGATAAAGCAGATGCCTAGGGGATGAGGAGGAGATGAGGGGAGCTTGAGTTCCAGGTTGAAAGTAGAGTCTGGAGCACAGATGGTATGGTACGGAGACCACCAGGAAATTATATAATACCTCCAACATACATGATGCTGGGCTAATTACCTAGCATCTATGGGCCTCAGTTTCCTCACCTGTAAAATGAAAATATTGAATCCCTCTTCTTAGCAATTAAGAACTTCCACAGTCTGGCTCTAACTTCCCTTACCAGCCCTATTATACATTATTCTCCTTCATTCACTGTGGTCTCATCAAGCTGGTTTCCTTGCTGTCCTTCACACATGAATGACATCCCTTCTCCTGACTCCATGCCTTTGCACAAGATGCCACCCTATTTAATGGCATGTGCTCCTTCTTCACCTCTGCCTCTTAGAAAGCTAGCTTTTTTTGAAGCTCAGCTCAAAATCCACCTCCTATATGATACCTTTCCTAATCTCCCCAGCTGCTACTGCATTCCCTCAAATTATCTTTTTTTTTGCCTTTTTTTTTGGAGGGCACTTGGGGTTAAGTGACTTGCCCAAGGTCACACAGCTATTTTTTTTTGTGTTAAGTGTATGAAGCTGGATCCGAACCCAGGTCCTCCTGACTCCAGGGCCGGTGCTCTATTCACTGCGCCACCTAGCCACCCTCCTCAAATTATCTTGAGTTTATTTTATACATAATTTTTATATTTCTTCATGTGTCCATGTTGTTTCCTCCACTAGTAAGCTACATGAGGTCAAGGACATCGTAGACACTTTAAAAATATTTAGTGATTAATTCCTTCTACTTCCAAATACATGATCCTCTGAACATGCTTACCTGTCTGGAGCCCATTTTCTGCCCTAGGTCTGCATATTCATAACAAGAGAATACTTCCCTTGTGCCTTTGGAATGGGAATTAGCACTAAGGTGTTATTTGCTTCCAACCCCAAGCTACCCATCTCAGGTTTTCCCTGTGAAGGTATCACGGGGTGGGACAGCTGGATTACTACCATTTGTTTTGGCTGCTATTGAAGCAGAGACCTGCTGTCTTTGGCTTTGAAATGAAATGAATCAGCTTGCTTTTCTAATCCTCTGCCTGGAAAGCTGTCTGTGACATCTCCCTTACCTCTATGTCTGGTTTATTTCCTCTGTGATTTGTCTTATTTGAGATGATTTTTCCTTCTACTCAGGAAACATAGCAGTTTGAGGGCATCCTAGCAGGACAATCCTTTCTTGCATTCTGGCTGGCACATTTCATTCAGAGAACTTGAGAAGGATACAGGTAAGTATGCATGGCCTTCTCTGGTCCTGGGGAAATATTCAAAGAATGAATCAAGGATAGAAGATACACCAGGAATAAAGCATGGTGTTATACAACAATTTTCTTATAGATTTATTAATTCTACAATGTTATTAATTAATAATTTATTAAATAATAATTAATAATTTTAGCTGAAAGAGATATTAGCAATGATGTAGTAGAATCAGGGGTGGGCTGGTAAGTGTTTAACAACCGGCTCTCACCCCCCAAAAGTATGGTAGACACACTTTTACATTTACTCTGCATCATTAACATTTTTTCCATCACTTTATTGAATCTAGATAACCAGCAAGAGAATAAATAAAGGGACGGCTAAGTGGTGCAGTGAATAAAGCACCGGCCCTGGAGTCAGGAGGACCTGAGTTCAAATCCAGCCTTAGACACTTGACACAATTACTAGCTGTGTGACTTTGGTCAAGTCACAACCCCATTTGCCCTCTAAAAAGCAAAAGCAAAAAAACCCAGAATAAATAAAACCCTGATTTGTAGCACTTGCCCATTTCAGAGGTATAAATGCTCACACTGAAAATTTAACAATTGGGTATAGAGAGCCAGTCACTGGCTCCAGCACTCATTGCCATTATATAGATGAGGAAACTGAGACCTAGAGAGGAATTTACTTGAGGTAAATAATTTACTTGAGGTAAATAATTTACTTGAGGTCACATAGATAGGAAACATCAGACTTAACTATTGCTTAGCATAGGCCCTGACACATAGTAAGTGCTTAATAATTTCTAGTTGATTGACATGTAGCTTGAACTCCCAGTAATCTTTGAACTAATCCACATTGTCTTTTTCATAGAGTTGGGTGGGGCCTCAAGTGTATTGGGTGGACCATTCAATGGAGGATTTTATGGAAAGGTAACAATAAGGATAAGGACAGAACCTATCCAGTCACAAGGGACTCAAGTCCTTCTACCAAAGAAGGTAAAATTATTGCCTTAGAGAACTGCCTGGAACATTGAGAAGATAGAAGGCTCACGCAGAGTCACATAGCCAGTATGAGTCAGAGATAGGACGTCAACCCGTGTTCTTGCTTCCAAGATCAGCTATTTATCTACCTCCCCAAGCTACCTCTCTCATGGAGAGCTACAAATGACAATTTCACAGGTCAGGAAGACAAAAAAGGATGGTGAGTTTATACCGGCAGAGGGAAGAGATCATAGATTTATCTAGTATCTAAGCATTATTGTGATTATGTGAATCATACATTCATATAATAATAATAATTTATTATTATTATTCTGAAGTCAAAATTTAATGGAAGAGAACATGTAGACTGCCATAATCATCTTAGCATATACTTTTAGCATTTTAAGATAATGGTCTCATCTTGAAGCTTTTCCAAATAAACACCAACACAAAGTCAACAAAATACAGGGTTCATGATCTCAATATAGCTATACAAAGATGACTACTTCCTCTTCAAAAAGGAGGCAAAATATTGGTAGATGTCCTCCTGTAATGAGTTAAAATTTTATTCAAAGACCAATCAATACTGGACTCACAACATGTGTCCATCATATCAATTGTCATAACAGCTACTAGCATTATACAGATTACTCCCAGTTAGCCTGTAGAAGAGGAATTTCCATCCAAATATTTTTATTTAACTATAAAAACCTGTCATTTTATCCACCTGGGCAATAGTTTGCACAACATTAAATAGGAAAGAATAATGTCAGTATAGCAATTCATTCCAGAATCATTTCTATCTGAATTTCATTGAAAAATAAGAAAAGAGTGGGTCCCATTACCTTTCAAGGTAGAAGCACATTCTACTTTTAGATAGAGTTAATTGTTATAGAGGTCTGCCTTACATTAAGCTAAATTAGCCTTTTTATAGCTTTTATACATTACTCCTAGATCTGTCTTCTGGAATTAATAAAAATAAATGCAATCCAACAAGCCTTTTGACTACAGTATATTCAAAACTATACTAGAAACTATACAGAGAAGTAAGGATCAACTCCATGCCCTCAAGGAGCTTTCAATCTATTTGGGAAAATAAGACATACCTTCCAAAAAGCACTCTTTATTTTTTATAGCAACATTGATTTTAAAAATTATTCTTAACTTTTAAGCATGAATATAATATCTGAGAAAGTATGGATAATAGTTCAGTCTTTGATAAAACTTTGGTTCAAAATAGTTTATAGGTTGAATTCTCAATGAAATTTTGAGGTCTGAACTTATAGTTTGGAGGTTTTTCATGCGTGATTCCATGAAAGGTAACGAAATGTTAATGTATAATTCTAGCTGCTCAGTCAAGTCTTGAGGATATTTGTTAAGTATCAAACTTTAGTAGTCAATAGAGATATATTCCATTTGTTTCTACTAATTCCTTTTTTTTCTTCTCCTCAGTCACTAAATCTTGGCCCCTTAAGGATAAATCTTCTATAAATTTTGCTGGTGATAGTTTTGGCCTAAATTGTCATCAAAATCCACTCCCATTTCCACAAATAAATCTCCATGACCTAATTATTTATCTGACACTTTTTTGTTTAAATATTGTTGATGATGCTACCTATCGTGGCCCTTTGGGGTCCATTCTTGATTTCTCCCTTTTAAAAATTTATTTTATTTTATTTATTTTCTTTTTTTAATTTTTATTTATTTATTTTTATTTCTCTCTATTTAATAGGTTCTCTATGGAGGTAAACTGCTTCTGATTACATTCTACTAAGGCCTACCATAAGCTGGTGATGTGATGTCTGCCTGTTCCAAAAATATATCTATAGGCTTATTACCTGTTTATCTATCACATGCTATGAGAATATCTATCAATCATAGTCTTTCTTTATTGTAAAGCTAGGTGGCCCAGTGGATAGAGCTCTAGGTCTGCAGTTAGGAAGACTCATCTTCCTGAGTTCAAATTCAGCCTCAGACACTAGCTGTATGATCCTGGGCAAATCACTTTATCCTGTTTACCTCAGTTTCCTCATCTGTAAAATGAAGTGGAGAATGAAATGGGAAACAAATCTAGTATCTTTGCCAATAAAACCCCAAATGGGCTCACAAAAAGTTGGACCCAACAGAACAACACTACTTTAAAGCGATGGTCACTGTATCAACTAAAATGTTGATCTGATCAACTAAATTTTGGGTTTTTGTCATGATTCTTTCCAAATATATTATGACTCATTCAACAGTTCCAAAAGTGTACATTAAAACATTTGCTGCATAGGTGCTATCGCATAGTATGTATTAAGGGCTTAAAACCTGTTTTACCCATTAAGGTTCAATATCAGGATGGCCATAAATCTTTTAACATATTCAGCCCCATCTTTCTCCTTGATAACTGAATGTTATGTATCTTTCCTGAAAGAGATCAAGATATTTGTAAGTATCAATTTTACACATTGATCTCTGTTTTTATCATTTATTAAGAGTTTTATACTTAACTACAGAAGATCCCTATCGCCTTCAGGATCAAATGTAAAGTCCTCTGTTCATCTTTTAGAATCTTTTCACAATCTATTCCTCTCTTACCTTGCCAGTCCTTTTATATCTTGTTCCTTCCACACATTCTTTGAAATGGTGACATTTCCTCCTTGCTGTTCCTTGAATAAGCAACTCCATCGTTACCAAGTCTGAGCCAACCACAATGCCTAGAATTCTCTGTCTTCATTTCTGGCTTCTGGCTTTTCTGGCTTCCTTCAAGTCCCAGCTAAAATCCCGTTTTCTTACTAGGAACCTTTTTTCCCAATCCCTCTTAATGATAATGCCTTCCCTTTGCAATTATCTCTCATTTATCTTGTCTATATCTCATTTGTTTATAGTTATTTTCACATTGTCTTCTCATTAAATTGTAGGCTCTTTGAAAGCTGAGACTAATTTTTGTTTATTTTTGCCTTTTTAAAAAAAATGTCTTCAGTGCTTAGCACAGTATCTGGCACATAGTAGAGTTTAATAAATGCCTGTTAACTTGATTTCATTTGACTTATTAGATCCAAATGGCATTTTGATATCATTAGAGAAAGAGTTCAAAAGATGATGAAAGAACTGTTAGCCTGTTTTGGGTAGATTCATGTAGCTTGATGTCATCTATATACATCAAGAGATTAATAAAAGGTATGTGTTCAATTTCCTCTTTAACTTAGAGGTCATACCTAATTCTATTTAAGAGAGATGAGAGTGGATTTAAGGCTAGGCAGGAACATAATAAACTTAAAACCATCACCCTGAAAATGCAGTATTAAAAATCCATTACTCTTGAAATATTGTGTCTTGAACTTTAGAAGGGGAAGTAAGGTGGAACAGTGGATAGAGAGCACCAGACTGGAGTCAGAAAGACTTGAGTTCAAATATGACCTCAGATACTCACTAGCTGTATGACCCTGGGCAAGTTACTTCATCCTGTTTGCCTCCATTTCCTCATCTGTAAAATGAATTGGAGAAGGAAATGGCAAACCACTCCAGAATCTTTGCCAAGAAAATCCCAAATGGGGTCATGAAAAGTCAGACACATCGGAAACAACTCAACAAGAATAAACTTTAGAAACTATAGTGTTCTCACTGCCATGATCTATTTTGTATCTTTATTGTCTATGAACAACCATGAAAATAGAACAGAGTCCAGAGCTTTGTGACCACAAATAAAAGCAATTAAGGGGTTCTTTGTTCAATAATAAGTTTTCGGGGCAGCCAGGTAGCACAGCGAGTAAGAGCACTGGCTCCAGTGTCCGGATGGCCTGGGGATTGAATCTGGGCTCAGATACTCAGCACCATACCCAGAAATAACTGGCTGTGTAACCTTGAACAAGTTACTTAACCCCAATTTCTTAAAAAATAATAATAATAAGTTGTCCTTTTTACTCCCTGGGAATTTTGGACAATTCTTAAAACTTTTTTAATATATTGTTTTCCTATAAAGTTTATGGGCAGCTCAGTAGCACAGTGCATGGAGCTCTAAGCCTACAGTGAGGAAGATCTGAGTTTGAATCTAGTCTCAGACAGACACTTACTAGCAACCACAAGAGAGAAGGGATAAGGGAAAGGAAGTTCATTTAGGGTATTGCCACCAGGGAGGGAGAACTCATCTTGTAATTTCCTATTTTTTTTTCTGTTGTTTAAACTTTTTTTGGGAGGGGCAACAGGGCAATGGGGGTTAAGTGATTTACCCAAGGTCACATGGCTAGTAAGTGTTAAGTGTCTGAGGTTGGGTTTGAACTCAGGTCCTCCCGACTTCAGGGTTGGTGCTCTATTCACTGAACCACCTAGCCACCCCATAGTTTCATATCTTAACTAATCATTTTGGTCTTCTTCAAAAACAAAGTACACCAACCACATAGGTGTTAAGTTTATTTCAGTCCATTGAAAGAGTACAACTGTACTAATTCTCAGGGTATTAACCAATACCCTGTAAATTTTGTCATCCTAGGGAAAAGCCGTAGTTACTTCACCCTAGTTATGATTTAAATTAGTGCCTTTTCCTATTAGAAGATCACTAGGTGTTCAACATGGAAAGTTGTGTGGAGTGGCCCACAACTGGTTAATCTAGAGAAAACATCTTAGAAATCAAAGCATTTTCTCTTTCTTCCACTAGAGGGAGTAGAGTCCCTAATTTTCAAGGCCCACATTCTACATTGAACTATACACATCTCTACAATAAACTGGTGAGAAAAACTGAGTTCAGGCCAGAGCATGGGAAAATGGGTGCTTCATAACCTTTGAAACGTGCTCATTCATGATTCATTCACCCTGCTTCTTCATAGTTTGATTAAAAGGGTATGACCAGAGGCATTCCCAGGCAAAATTGTAGAATAAGCAAAATTTGTCTTCATGCCCTCCATTCACATTTCTGCCTTCCATGCCCTTTCTTGTAGTAGTTCCTGATCAAGGGCCCATGATTCCCAAACTCCCAGTATTTTTCTCAAAGTAGAAGCCAATGTTCCAGTTTTTTTCCAACTGCCAAGAAAACTTATCCGAGCTATATATCCTACTTTCTAATTTTATTTAAGCTGTTATGATTAATAATGCCTCAATGTTTTCTCCTCCCCTCCAATTTAGGGGCAAATACTGTAAAATAGTGTATGTATTAGAACCTAGAGTAGTCCTGACTTATTCTCTCTCATTTTCTCTTTCGCAATCAGCCCACTGACCTCATAAAGTCTGTATTCAGGATAAGATCATAAAAATAATAGAATTTAAGGGTTGGAAGGACTTCAGAAGTTATCTGTTCTAATCTTCTACCCAGTGAAAGGATCTTTGTATAATTTCAAAACAACAACAACAGTGATTTGTAAGGCCAGTTAGGGCCTTTGAATTCAAATCTGGACTCTCACTTATTACCTGTGTGACCTAGAGCATGCCACTTAGTTTTCTTAGGCCTCAGTTTTCTAATTTGTAGAATGGGGAAGGGGGGTTGGGATTAGTTGGCTTCTGCTGTCTCCTCCAGGTCTAGACCCTTGATTCCTAATACTGATCCAGCCTCAGTTTAAACATTCGCAGGTACCAAAGTTTGTCATCTCATCCATACTGAGATTTGCTACCTTGACCAGAGAAATTTTTATTTTAGTAGGCCACAGGAGGCACGAACCAAAGGAATAATATTGTGATGGTATTATTCCAGGCCATAGATAGGTGGGAATAAGTTTGTTTGCTTGTCTGTTGCTTTCTTTAGGAAAAGGGAAGAAGGAAAACTGTCAAAGATAAAGGTCACTTCCCAGGCATTAGCCAAAGAAATGACCTTGTTATATTATCACTTCAGGACATAGGGAAATGAGATTTTCTTTCTTTTGGGGAGGGAAGGAGGAAGAGGAAAAGGGATCAGAGATAAAGGTAAATTTTCAGATTACCTGAGATTATGCATTGTGTTGGTCTATTATATCTACCAATCAACCAATCAACAAACCTTGCTATAATGATTATGTGCCAGGCTCTAGAACACACCAGAAGTTTATAGTCTATGGATATGGATGGTTTAAGATTCAAAGGTTCTGCATTCAAATCCTGACTCTGAGATTACTGTCTGTGTGGCCTTCAGCAAATCATGTGAGTCTCATTTTTCCTCATCTGGAAACCAATTAGGGCCTTTGATGTGTCTTTCAGTTCTAAGTCTATGATGCTATGACAATAAGTTCTGAGGGATGGGAACTGAGAAAAGTCTCATGTAAGAGTTTTGAATGAGGCTAGGGATTCTTAGAGACCATGGTGAGGGAAGCAGCAAGATTCAGATATGGGGACCATCATCAGCAAATGCTTACTGAAAAAAATGAACATCATAATGTAGCTCCCTAAGGTCAGGGGTTAGGTAGTTTTGGGGAGGGGGGGTTGTTTGTTTATGTCTTTGTCTTGCTAGGTTAACACTATACCTGACACATCAAAATATTTGTTAATTGATCAATAATAATATCAAATTTCTATAGTGTTTTCTTCACAACAATAACCGAAAAAAAAATAGAATGGTCCAATGGATAGTGTTGTGCCTGAAATCAGGAAGATTTGGGTTTAAATACAGTCTTTTATACATATTAACTGTGTGAGCTAGGATGAGTAAGTAAACTTCTATATATCTCCAGCAACTAACTCTCTGGGATGTGCATAGTAGGGTTGCAGATAAATGAAAGGAGTTCACACGCAAAGAAATCACATCACTTTGCTTGTAATGACCTTTGAATGCAGGTACCATATAGTAGTATTTTTTCCATTTTACAACTAAAGAAACTGAGCAAAATGCAAGTGATTTTACTATTGGTCACAGACCATGAGTAAGGGGGCAGAACAGACTTAAATCCAAGCCTTCTCATTCTGAGGCCAGTGCTCAGGAATGAGGGAGGGGGTGATGATTCTGTGGAGGGTCCTCAGAGCAGAGTCAAATGGCCTTTAGCTTCATGAACTATATGAGTGGGCACTGACCAAAAGAAATTTGTTGAACTGAATTATTCATAGAATCATTGTTCTGCAGGGAACAAAGAAATTTTAGAAATTTATTCTGAATCCAAGCATCTTGGGCACAGAGAATGAAAGTGAAGTGTCCAAGGTCACACAGTCACCTAGAAGTGGAAAAGCTAAGACTAGAACACATCTCTCTGAATTCTCTCCTCTTTGTCTTCTATCACGTTGCCTCAAAAATGGAGTGACGAGCATAGAACCCACTTAGACACTCTAGTAGGAAGGTGATGAAAAGATGATTTTAACTTTAGAGTTCAAAGGTCTTAAAGAGTTGTGATAGAATTCTTGGGAGGAAAAGTCTCTTACAATTCTCTCTTTGCCCTCTAGATGGTGGAAGGTGATTAGTGATGAAAAAACAAAGTTGGCTGAGGAGGCTTAGGGTTGGAGCTTGCTCACAGTCACAGGCTCTTGTACCTTTGTCTTGATCTGCATTATTGTTATCGTTTATCAAGTGCCTACTGCATACAGGGTTCTGGGACTAGGATGCTGGGATAAGGATGAAGCAAAGCTCAAATAAACGCAAAGGCATTATTAAGCACTTACTTGTTGCCAAGAACTGTTCTAAGCACTGGAGACCTCCCAGGCTTCCTTCCAACCCCAATCTCAGTGTCTAAAGCTCTGTGAAGTGTAGATTCAAAGACCACATTTGAGGACCTAGAGGGCCACATGTGACCTTGAGGCTGCAGGTTCCCCGCTGCTGTTCCAAGGAAGCCTTCTCTGACCACTTTAGTTCCAATGCCTTCCCTCTGTCAATTTTCCCCCTATTTATCTTGTAGATGGTCTATTTTGTGTGTGTGTGTGTGTGTGTGTGTGTGTAATATTTGTTTTCATGTTGTCTCCCCCATAAAACCACAAGCTCCTTGAGGGCAGGGACTGTCTTTTGTCCTTTTGTGTATTCCCAGTGCTTAGCATAGTGCCTAGCACACAGCAGGCACTTAATAAATGTTTATTGAGTGATTGGAGATTACAAATAGAAACATCAAGACAGGATCTAATATTAAGGAGTCCACACTCTAACTGAAAGAGGCTGGCCTTTGGTAGAATATAGGATGTAACTGAATTTCTCCCTGCTTTAGACAACACCCCCACTGGCTTTCTACTTTGCCTGAAATTTCACCATTGAATAGTCATTCATTTGGGTGAAGCTCTTTAAAAAAATATTGCTGTGGGGTTTTTTTTTTTTCATTACAAACACAGATTAATCCCACTCCTTGAGAGGTCTCTTGAAAAATGAAGGGGCGGTCAGGTGGCTCAGTGAGTAAGAGCACCGGCCCCAGAGTTGGGATGACCTGGGGATCGAATCTGGGCTCTGATACTTAGCACCACACCCAGAAATAACTGGCCCTGTAACCTTGAGCAAGTTACTTAACCCCAATTGCTTATAAAAAAAAAAATGAAACAAAAAGTAACAATACAGTGACTTCATCTGAAAGTACACGCAACATTAGATGTCTGTAACACTCCCTGCCTCTCTATTTTTAAAGTATCAATTCATAGAAATCTATTTTCTCTGCCTCCTACCTTTATCCTATTGAAAGACAGAGACAGAAAGAAAAAGAGAGAGAAACAAATTCCTTATTACCAATATGCATGGTCCAGAAAGACAAATTCCTTCATTGATGGTATAATACATACACTCATAATGAATACATGTTCATAACGAACACAATGCACACACATATGTGTATGTACACATACATGCAGCACATATGTTGTACCTGTCTATGTACATATATGTATAGATCAAATATATCTATTTATACATACTTATATCTATCTGTGTCCATGTCAGATATCTTCTCTCTCCTTTTTAAAAATGAGGAAATAGAAGATATCTGAGCAAAATAATATTCAATCACATTCATAAACCACAACTTATTCAGTCATTCCTCAATTGATAGATATCCCTTTAGTTTATAGTTACTTTGTCAGTATTTTTAAAAGAGCTGCTTTGAAGATCTAGATGTATATGTATGTGTATATACATGTGTGCATGAACACATACATGTATATCTATGTGCATGTATATACATGCATATGTGTATATGTGCATATACATGTATATTTGTATTGTATGCATATGTATGTTATGTAGATGCACGTATATGTCTGTGTGTATGTATACATGAGTGTATGTATATTGTACATGTATGTGTATGCATGCACACATGTATGTGTATATATCTGTATGTGTTTATATTCATGTGTATGTGTGTATATGCATGTACATGTTTATATATACATGTATATGTGTATGTGCATTGTGCACTTGCATGTGTATGTAATGCACATATGTGTATGTGTATATGTGTGTATGTTTATGTAAATGTATGTTATGTATATGTATGTGTACGTGTATGAGTATGTATATGTATATTTATATACATATATACTTATATGTATGTATATGTGTATGGGTGTGTATTATGTATATATGTATATTTATGTATATGTAGGTGTGTATGTGTATGTAGGTGTATATGTATGTGTATATGTCTATGTCTATGTCTATGTATATATGTTCTGGAATTAGAATCAGTAAGATTTATCTTCCTGAGTTCAAATCTTGCCTCAGACATTTACTGACTCTGTGACCCTAGACAAATCACTTCACCTTGTTTGCCTCAGTTTCCTCATCTGCAAAATTAGCTGGAGAAGGAAATGGCAAGCCACTCTAATATCTTTGCCAAGAAAACCCCAAAGGGGGGTTCACAAAGAGTTTGATACAACTGAAAAAGACTTGACAACATCATACATAGAGGAGCTTTTCATGCCTTTTTAATTCTTTTGGATAGCCTGCTAGGCTTCTGATACACACACACACACACACACATACATATATATACATCAAAGGTCATGCACTATTTAGTAACATTTTGTGCATGATCCCATATTGCTTTCCAGATTGCTTTTAACCATTTCTAATGGCAATGTATCAATGTACATGTTTTCATATTGTCCCTCCAACATTTATTATTTTTCTTTCTTTTCTTTTTTCCTGTCATCTCTACCAATTGACTGGATATGAGGAAGAATTTTAGAATTTTTAAATTTGTATCTCTCTAATTAATAGTGAATCAGAACCTCTTTTTCATATATCTGTTTTTTTTTCCCCTTGGGAACTGCCTGCCTGTTTCTTTTTTAAAAATGAAAATACCTCTGGGTTAACACATTACTGTGAGAAGAGATGGGCTAAAAGTCATTCACACCTGTATGTGAATTAATTTACTCTGATACTTTCCTCCAAATTTCTAACAGAAATCAACTCTCCTATGCTTGGCTGACCTCCAAGTACCCCAGTTCCAGGTAAAAAAATTGGAACAAGCTCAGTCGATGCAATTAAAATCAGCAGTGCTAGAATGCCGCTGATAGGGATCACTTCATCTCACTTGTGTCCCACACTAGTACACTGAGAAGCGGTAGAACGGGAGGGTTGGTCGGGAGGGTGCTCGTGGGACCTGTCCCAGACTGACAGTAAAATCTGGAGCACGTGTCACCATGCTGATACTAAAGGAGGAGAGCTAAGTCCTAGACACTCCGGTTCTGTGCCCCCCAATTTTTCCTCATCTTTCTCACCTAATTCAGACAGCGAGGTGGCATAGTTGATAAAATGTTATGCCTGGAGTCAAGGAGATGTAAGTTCAAATTCTGCCTTAGGCATTTACTAAGTGTATGTGCAAATCATTTAAACTATTTGCCTCAGTTTCTTTGACTGTAAAATGGAAATAATAATTCCCAGGGTTATTGTGAGGATCAAATGAGATAATATGTATAAAGGAACTTTGTAAAACTTAATTAAAATTCTAGTTGTTGTTATTAGGAAGGGCAGAGAAAAGATAACTTTGAATGTGAAGCTCTGTCCAGTACTTTAGCATGTTGTTGTTGCTGTTGCTTTATTTTATTTTCAGACTGGACCTGTGGGACAGGATTTTGGGAAGATGGTGGAATAGTTCAGAAAACTTTAGGCTCTCCAGATTCCTCAACAAGAAAAGATAGAAGAAGGGACAGCTAGATGGTGCAGTGAATAGAGCACCGGCCCTAGAGTCAGGAGGACCTGAGTTCAAATCCAACCTCAAGACACTTGACACACTTACTAGCCGTGTGACTTTGGGCAAGTCACTTAACCCCAATTGCCCTCCAAAAAAAGAAAAGATATAAGATCACCTCAAATTCAACTTGGAGGTGCAGAAATGGACAAAAGTCTGGATAAAGCAGTTGTCCTCCTAAAACCACTTTAGAAGACTCCAGAAAAGACTGACCTCTCTGGTTGGAGGTTTGGCTTGAGGGAAGAACAAATGCCTCCAAGAGACTCTTCAGAATCAATGGACAATAAGCCCTGGGGGCAGCTGGATTGGGAGGCAGGCTCAACCTCCTGAACTTTCATTTCATGGAGGGTGTGGACCTTACTTGGCTGAGTAGGAGAAGACTGAAGGACCTTTTACTTTTGAGGAAGGCCAAGGACAGCTGTGTTAACCAGGACATCACTTTCTGAGACTGTGGGGGAAAAGGAGCTAGCACATTCCTGGTAAGTAGAGTAGAACAGGGGTAGGGACCCTGCTGTCTGTGGGCACTTACAGAACAGAGTCCCTGGTTTCAGTTCCAGAACAAAAAGGACAGTTGAAGTTTGTAGCCACTAGAGGGCCCACAAGAAGTAAGAACATTTGTAGGACAGCACAGCTGAGGCCCTTAGGGTAGAGAGGAGTGCCCAAGGCTGGGCCTTGGAACATAGCTCAGAAAATAACAGTAAGAAGGACCTGAGATTTGGGGCATTATTTCCCACACCTTGGGACTAGAACTTGATTATAATAATAAGCTGCTAAAAACAAAATAAAAATAAAAATGAGTAAACAAAGGAGAAAGAACCTGACCATAGATAGTTACTATGGTTATAGAGAAGATCTGAGTTCATATTCAGAGGAAGATAATGAAACTAAAAGAGCCACTCCTTTTTCAGTGGGAAATGTCAAATGGTCAAAAGTCCAAGAAGATTTCTTAGAAGAATTTAAAAAGGATTTTAAAAATCAAATAAGAGAGATTGAGGAAATTTTTAAAAATAAGAACAATCCAAGAAAATCAAGATAGTTATGAAAAGAAAGTCAACCAATTGGAAATAGTGAATCAAAAACTTAAGGCAGGAAATAATTCCTTGAAAACTGGAGTTGGGAAAGGAGAAGCTAATGACATTACAGGATTCTAAGAAGTAATAAAAAAATAAAATAAATGAAAACAGAAGAGATTGTGAAACCTCTCATCAGAAAAACAACTTATGTAAAGAATAGATTGAGGAGAGACAATATAAGAATAATTAGACTATCTGAAATTTACAATAAAAAAGAATACAACATTAAAAGAAATTATTAAGGAAAATTGCCCTGAAGTTCTAGAACAAGAAGGTAAAGCAGAAATAGAAAAAAAAAAAAACATTGATCACCAGCTAAAAGAGATCCCAGGAGGAAAACTTACAGCAATATTGTAGCCAAGTTTCAAAGCCTCTGGATTAACAAGAAAATATTGCAAGCATCGTGAAAAAAAATTTAAATATCATGGAGCTACAATCAGGATTACACAAGACCTATCAGCTACTATGCTTCAGGACCATAGGTCTTGGAACACTTGTATTTTGTAGGACAAAAGAGCTGGTGTTACAACCAAGGGTAATTTACCCAGCAAAGTTAAGTGGGAAAAAAAATGGATATTTAATGAATTGAAAAACATTCAGGTATTTGTGATAAAAAAAGAGCAGAACTTAATAGAAAATTCACCATCTAAGAATGAGGAGAAATATAAGGTAAACATTAAAGACCAATTATAAGGGACTCAATAAGATCAAACTATTTAGTTCTTATGTGTGAAAATGTTATCAGTACTCTTATGACTATAGTTATTTGTGCAGTTTGAAGGAAAGGCTTAGGCTGAGTTGTGTACGATAGGGTGAGTCTAAAAAAAGTAAAACTGTTGGGAGACTTGGAAAGGAGTAATTATCTCATACAAATGAAGCGGGAAAGCAAGAATTGATACAGAAGAAACAAGTGGTGAGGGAGGACTGGTAGTGATGGAACCTTACTCTCATCAGAAATGAAGGGCATAAAAGTCTTTTAAATTTAGAAAGAAATGAGAGTGTGAGGGGATAGAATAAAAGAGAGACTTTTAGAAGGGTGCATACATTAAGAATTAGGAGTGGGGAAGAGTTAAGGGAGAAACTCTTGCAAAGACAGACAGACAGACAGACAGACAGACAGACAGACAGACAGATAGATAGATAGATAGATAGATAGATAGATAGATAGATAGATAGATTAAGGTAGAGGGTAAGGGGAGAAGATGAGGGAGGGGCTCTTAGAGGGATGGATAGATTAAGGAATGGAAGGTCAATGTATCAGCAAGAAGTAAATTAGAGGAGTGAAGAAGGAGTAGGTAAGTAGGGCTAGAAGGATAGTGATGAAAAATAGAATGGAAGGTAAGTGCAGTACAAATAGTTTCGACTGTAAATGGAATGAATTTACCCATAAAAGGAAACAGCAAAACAGATTAAAAATCTGAATTCAACAATATGTCATTTTCAGGAAGCACAATAAAAATGAGAGATACACACAGAGATAAAATAAAGGGCTGGAGTAGAATTTATTATGTAAAAAAAACATAGGGTAGGAATCATGATCTCAGACAAAGTTAAAATTAGAATAAATTTAATTGAAAGAGAAGAGAAAAATAGGGAAACTACACTAAGTGTCACCAATATTATTCAGTTTTGTTTTAGACTATTAAAAAAACTAGACAAAATAAAAAATCCTCAGAGTATGCCTAACAAAAGAAATATATGAACATAAATATAATTTATACAAATAAAGTCAGGTTTAAATAATTGGAGAAAATTCATTGTTCATGGGTAGGTAAAGACAATGTGAAAAACAAGGACATTGGATCAAACTAATGTATTTATTCAATGTCATCCCAATTAATTACTCAAAATTGATTTTGCTGATTTAGAAAAAATAACAACAAAATTCATTTGGAAAAAAAAAAGGTCAAGAATTTCAAATAAACTTAAGAGGAAAAATATGAAGATAGGAGAACTTGAACTGTAATAAGGTAAGGGCACTGAAGTGTAAAATTGATCATTTCAATTATTTTAAATTAAAATTTTCTTGTATAAATAAAACCAATGTAGCCAAGGTTAGAAGGAAAACAGAAAACTGGGGGGAAACTTTCATAGGCAATCTCTCACATAGGATATGATTGTGATGGAATATTGCTGTGGCACAAGAAATGAGGAGCTGGTTGATTTAGAAAAACGTGGAAAGACTTGGACCTATAAAGGAAGATGCTATTCACCTCCAGAGAAAGAAAAGACAAATCTATTATTGATTTATGCTAGGATGAGGGCAAGGAGTACAGGAAGGACAGCATTAGAAACCAGGTCAAAATTGTATATCTAGACACAGTTTTGCTGGCAGAATTCTTACAGACAGGAATTATTTTTTTTTGTTTTGTTTTGTTGTTGCAGCCTCATCCCTTAGCATAATGCCTTGCACATAGTTGGCATTTTCTCTGGCTATCTCCCCTGCCTAGAATCCTCTCCCTCCTCATCTCTACCTCCCAGCTTCCTTGGCTTCAAGTCTCAGCTAAAATCCCACCTTCTATAGGAAGTCTTTTCCCCAATGTCTCTTCATTCTAGCGCCTTCTCCTATTGATTTTCCCCATGTATCCTTTATTATAGCTTATTTGTACATAGTTATTTGCATGTTGTTATTAGATTGTGAATTCCTTGAGGGTAGGAACTCTTTCCTCTTTCCATATTCCCAACACTTAGCTAAGACACATAGTAGGTGCTTAATAAATGTTTACTGACTGACCAAATTGAATTGAATTTCTCATACCAGGTCCTGCTGCACAGCCAGGGAGCCCTGCGCTTACTGCCCAAATCGCTTTACTCGTGTATTGTAACTCTGGTGTCTAAGCTTACATTCAATTCTAGACCCAATGTATCAGTCATCCTTAAGTTTCCGTCCATGCTCCCTTGGTCACTCCTCCTGGGTCATCCTCTTAATCCCCAAACTGACCAATGCCAAGTCTGAGGCTTCCAAACTGGCTTCTAGAATTACAGGCACCTCTTATAAGATTGTGGATCTAGAACTGAACAGAGTATCAGATACCCACCCCCATTTTCTTTTACAGTAAAGAGGACTGAGTTTCAGGAAGGATAAGTGACTAATTTGTCTAAGGTTACACAGGCCTTTGGACCAAAGACCTTTGACTCCAAACTCCAGCACTTTTTCCATCTGAGGTGCCCTGTTTCTCTCCTTTTGTCTCTGCCCTGCAGAGTTCCAAGATCCTCAAGTATCTGACAAATGAATGCAGCTTAGGGCCCAGTACTTTTCATTTATACAACACCAGGTATCTAATGATTCCAAACAACCAAAACAAAAATGTTTCAAGTCTCAAGATGGTGGTAAAAATGTTAAGAGCATAATACTGTGGAGAAGCAAAAATCTACAATCCTTAGGGCTCAGCAATATATGGACCCGAGATTTGGGTAGATTTTTAGATATGTAGGGATGAGTCTGAGCAAGCCACGATCCTCACAGAGAATTTTCATGTACCACAAGAGACAAATGTTTATCTGCTTGTAGTTGGTTAAAAAAAAACAACTCTAAAAACTTCCCATTTGAAAGGAGCATGAGATAATGGATGGTGAGAGTATTCATTCATTCATTCATTCATTCTTCAGCAGGCCTGGACTCTTTCATTGTCAAGATGTGTGAACTAGGCAAATGGTTCAACCTCTCTGGGCCTCAGTTGCTTCAACTGTAAAATTAGGATAACAATCCCATACCTGTTTAATGGCTGGAGATTAAACCATATGATCTCATGAAGCCCCTTTTAGGTTTCATATCTATTATGTTATGGACTGCTATCATGATTTTGGAGTATTTACCTCAAATTCTTCTTTAGCACTTAGCACAGGGCACATAGTAAGCATTTAATAAATGATTGTTGACTGACCGGCTTTCTTATACAATATTATAATAAAAGTTAAAGTATACAGTTTAAAAAGTGGATGTAAAATGTGGGCTTCTGCTTTTCAACTATAAAAGACTAAATGGGTAAAAATAAATTGGGTCAATGATTGAATCAGTGGCTGATGTAGAAAGGTAAAACCAGGAGTCTTGCTTGACCAAAAATAGCCATATGGCACAGGGCAAAGGGTGGGCTTAGAGTCAGTAGACCTGGGTTCAAATCCTGGATTTAACATTCACTAGCTAAGTGGAAATACATAACTTAAACTCTCTAAGTCTCATCTTCCCAATCTGTAAGATGGGGAAAAGTAATATTTGTATTGGCTACCTCATAAGGAAATCACTTTGTAAACTTTAAAGTCCTATATTTTAATCACTATTATTATATATTTAAAGCCTTATATTTTAATATCTATTGTTATTAATCCCACAACTTTTATACCTACTCAACACTCACTGGGATCCCCCCACCTTGGACTTATCAGAAATTAATCAACTACTATTTACATTCCACCAGATATGAAAAGGGTTATCTATGATAGTTCTGATAAAATGTTTTGTAAACCTGAAAGCTTAGACACTATATAAATGTAAGTTATGACATGCCCAAAAGTCTTAGTGTGGTTTTAAGCTCAAAACCACACTAAGACTTTTGGGACAACTTGGATGATGATGATGATGATGGCGACAATGGCGACAATGGTGCTGAAGATGAGTATTTTCTATCCACCTAAGATTAGTAGCTTCGTGATTCTGTCGCTTCCCTCCCCCACCCGTCCCCCACTCCAACGGGTTCCTCAGATGTAGTTCTTTCCCTCTTCCTCTTGGGTCTGGTATTGGTGTATCAGGATACCCTAGGTCTCCTTACTATCCCTTTCTAAATTTTGACCTGGGATGTTAGAGGCAAGGAGGAGAGAGGTTAGAGCAATGATTTCAACTATAAGTAAATTTTTAAAAATAATATTTAGAGAATAATTTAGAATTTAGAGAGAAAAGTTGGATTTCCTTCTCATAACAGATATGGATCTCAGTTATATTTATCATAATACATGGGTTACCTTCTTGTCAGTGATAACTGAAAGGATTTCCATTTGTCACTAGATCCATCATAATTATATATCTGTATAGTATTATGTAATGTAGTTGTTTTAAACAGCATAGATTTGTTAGTAAATGCTTATAAATGTAGACTGTTTCTGTCCTACCTACAGTCTGGAGACTCTGGACCTTCAAGGTCTCATCATCATAGTCAGGCCTGAAAATTAGAAAGAGCTTGGTGGGTGTTGCAAAGGATTGGCTTGTTACTAGCCTAGAACACAGCATCCTTACTAGTCAAGCAGCTAAGCAATGCAGTAAACAGAATATTGGTTTTGGAGTCAGAAAAACCCAAGTTTGAATTTTCCATCAGAATCTTACTAGCTATGAGACTTTGGGAGATTCATTTAACTGCTCTCTGCCTCAGTTTCCTCATCTGCAAAACTGGGATAATAATAGTACCTACCTCCAAGGGTTGCTGTGAGAATCAAACACAATAACAGATGAAAATCTTCAAGTGCTACTTTAATTTTAACTATTAGTAGTAGAAAGAGTACTCCAAGTTTTGGTGTGTGTGGAGCCACAGACTTCCAGTCATCTATAGCACATACACACACACGAATACATACATGCATGCATACATATATACACGTATGTGTATGTATGTGTATGTATACATAGTCAATTTCCTTCCTTTTCTAATGTCAGTAACACCACTAGTCTGTGATTTTAAATAAACTTAGAATACAATTCATCAGGAATCTGTGATTCTGTTGCTATGCGTGAGAATTCTTGGGAGACCCCCTCATTAAATTTTCAGTGAGAGTTTTTACTCAGAAATCCCCCAACACTACAAATCAGGACTTGATTTATTGTTTTGTTGACTGTGTGGCCTTAAGAAAATTTTAATAATGCAGATTAAGCCTAAAAGTATGTGTATAGGTTCCCTCCCACCCCAAAGCCTGGTTGTTAAACATTTACCAGCACACCTCTGTATTGTCCTGTAAATCTTACTTGAGCTCAGGAGGAGGGCAGTAGGAGACAGAAAATGAAATCATCAGCATATTAGAGGCCTGGTAACTGTAGGCTAACAACAACAAGGACAAAAGACAACACAATAACAACAAACTCGCATGTATATACACTCTAAAGTTTGCAGCGAGCTTTGCAGCTATTTATCTCTTTCAAGCCTCTATTACCTATTTCACAGAAAACACACACACCAGCCTCTAACAGGTCCTCTCCCAATCTGGTCAGACAGGCAGACAGCTTTGGAGGGGTTAATAATCCGCTTTATTCTTGTCTGGTCTTCTCATATGGTTGCTGGGAGAACCAGCTTCTATAGCATTCCCTAATCACCCTTCTCATAGGGGCCAGCAAGAAGGGGGGGGGGCAACTACCCCTGCATCTTGATGGGGTCAGTCAAGACAGACACAGTCTGTAGGTTCCTCTAAATCCCCTCAAACCTCATGGGGGATTGTTAAGAAACACACAGATTCCCCTCTGGGTTCCCTGTGGTTTTCTCCCATGGGCTCACCATAGTTCCCCTACTGACCAGTGCCCACCTGCTTTATAGGGCAACAGACAAAGAAGGCATCTTGCCAACATTAAGCTCACTGTTTAACGTTAGCAATATCATCATTCTGCATGAGTATAGTAACTATTACATTATGTCATCCTGTATCTCATGATGCAGCCTCAGTAGGACTGTCTCTCACTACGATCCTGGGAACTACTACCTAGGACCCTTGTGGCTATTTTGGGAGTTATCATCAAACACCTAGAAGCTAGATGTTCCCATGACCATGGATCCTGAGAAACTAACTCTAAGAAGAATAACAAAATCCTCCTTACATACAATACCCCTGCCACCAATCAAGATTCCTGCAGGTTTCAGCGAATCATTGAGGTTTCTCTAGTTGGACTCATTGTGAAGTTCATAAGGGTTTTAAAATAGTACTGGCATTGATAAAAAAAAAAAACATTAACATTTCATGGTGGATAGAAAACTAAACTTGAGCTGAGTCAAGAAGACCTCAGGCACTTACTAATTATGTGACCCAGGGCAAGTCATCTAACCTTTTTGAATGTCAGCTTCCTTACCTGTAAAACGGGTATAATAAAAGTACCTCTCTCACACTGATCCTCTTGGGGAACAAAATACAAATAATAACAACACCATCTAACCCATATAATGGGCAGCTAGGTGGCCCAGGGGACAGAGAATCCGGCCTGAAGTAATGAAGACTCATCTTCCTGAGTTCAAATGGGACCTCACATACTTCCTAGCTGTGTGACCCTGGGCAAATCACTTACCCTGTTTGTCTCAGTTACTCATCTGTAAAATGAGCTGGAGAAGGAACTGGCAACTCCAGTAT
>NW_027185764.1:19405011-19423526 GCF_028583685.1 Petaurus breviceps papuanus
GGGAGGGAAGGAGGGAGGGAGGGAAGGAGGGAGGGAGGAAGAATCTTTTTTCTCGACTAAAGTACTCTGAGTTCTCAAGGCTAAACCAGTAGAATTCAGGCTCCAGTAGATCCTACCAAGCTGGATAGATTCTGAATGCACTACAAGACATATCCCAAAAGTCTAAGTTCCAGTTTAAGCTTCTCGAAGTTTATTAAGCTTACAACTGCACTAAGATTTTTGGGGTATCCTGTAGACCTGAGTTTTGGAAACCAGACTAAGTCCAGAGAGGTTCATTTTCAGAGTGTTAGAGACCAATGGATGAATTGTTCTGACCACAACAATTCCTGGAATAATCTGCTAAGATCAGGAGAAGGTTATAATCTTCATCAGAGGAGAGAAGGAATAGCCATGCAATGGAAACTTAGTTCCTTGAAATGTAGACTTTATCTACCCCCTATACCATTTCTCCAAGTATTGTCATGAAAGCAATCATCAGCTTACAAAGAGGAGAGTTTCATTTGCAGATTGGTGTTTTGGAACTCAGAATTCATTTTCTTATAAAAACAGCATTTTCAGTGTGAATTTGTTCCAAGGCTAGCCCATTTAAAACCTTATTAAACCCATAATGTAGTTAAAATACTACACAGTGGTGAGGAAAATAGTAAAAAAAAGGAACACCCTTCTTAATTTTTCATTTTTGATGTCATCTTTTTGATATCACTTTCATTTCAGAACATATCCCCTGAGCAAATCACAAGCTCTATATATACTGAGGGGATTCAACTCTCAGGTCCCTTCCACTTTGTAAAATAATTAAGTTAGCATTTACATCGTGAGATCTATATAATTACTAACTCTTTTTCTTTGGAGGGAAGGATCATATATCTCAGATGAAGTACTTTACCCTGCATCTCCCATATATTTCACCATAATTTAATTGCTCAAATGTGTCAGCTAGCTCCACCCCCACTCTACCCATCAGTCACCATTGATTGCTCTTTGACTGACCCACAATTTTAACTCTTAAGAGACTTTGCTGTTCTGTGATATGCCAGCCTTATAGTATCACCTGAAAAATAAGAATGTTAAAGGAATGAGCCTTTGTTTTATGGGAGAAGTGTAGGGTCATTAAAAGAGCTGCAATGTTTCTCAAAGGCGATTCAACTCCCTTTCCCCTTGTACAGATGTTCAGGTTTGTCTAGATAAGGAATAACAGCAGAATCAACTAATTTTTAGATAGCTATTTAATGTTTACAAAGTGTTTGGAAGTACTGGTTTGGGCATTCCTACAGCACCCCAATGATCACCATGGAATTGAGAGGATGCCATTTTGGGCTCTTGGTCCAATTCATTTGCTTACATAGCTATTCTGTACAGGGGAATGATCAAGGTGAATATTGTACTCAAATAAGGATTCCCTAATTGATCTTTATTAATTGAAAGCTGGCATGTTGTAGTGGATACAGCAATGAACCCGAAAGCCAAGAATACTTTACTGTTCACATGTGGCTTTGGACACTACCTGCTCTGTGACCTTGAGCAAGTCATTGAACCCCTTTAGGCTTAATTTTCCTCATCTGGAAAAAATCTCTAAGGTTGCATTCAGCTTCAAATCTATAATCTTGTGATGTATGAAGTTCCTAGTCAGTCTCAAAGCCTTACTTCATCAATCTGCAACTTTGGAGCATTTGACCAGGTTGTCACTAACACATTCCCCAGTCCCCTAAGCCCTCCATGCCTTGGACTCCATGGGAATATCCCAGGCAACATACACTGTCCTTGGTCAATGATTGTAAGAGCTCAAGGAAATGAAATGTTCCTTTTTGTCAGGGAAAGGTTGGGGACTTTCCCTAAAACTTCTCAGCCTAATTATTTTGTCTAGACAAAATAAAGTAGAGGGTTGAGTCAATGCCCTGTGAATTAGGTTAACAAAGTTAGTCTAAATTCATTGGATACTCAACTCTTTCCCAATGGTTTAGTGACCAAGGGTACAGATAATAGTCAAGCTCCTATCACAGAGGAACTACTATAGGCTTCTTGAGAGATTAAGCTGCTATTCATTCCCACCTCTCCTATCCTACAGAAGACACTGTTACTTTCATAAAATAAGAATGAGTCTGATTAGGGTATATCAACACTAAACACAACTGATTTCTAAAGTTTTTATTTAAAATATTGGTGGAAACTCTGACACTTATTTCTGGCCAACTCTACCTGTTTACCCTGTACTAGTTACTAAGACTAATGTTAACTCCATTGCATAGATTAGTTTTTTTAATAATATGAATAATAATTATTATAAAGAACCAGCTTTTATTTCTGATAGTACTTTAAAGTTTGCAAGGCACTTTATATATGCTATCTCATTTGACCCTCAAATGAAAGTGGAAGCTATATTGATCCCCACTTTACAGATGAGGAAACTGAGGCAGAGGTTAAGTGGCTTGCCCAAGATCACATGATTAATAAATGTCTGAGACAAAATTTGAACTCAGATCTTTCAGTCAAAAAAACAAAATAAAGCAAAACAAAGAAGGGAGGCATATTTTCTCTGAAGTTCTTGTGGGTATGCATGGTCATTATACTATAAGCACAGTATTCGTTTCAGCTTCAGATGGCTTTCTTAGGGACCATAATTTGATTAAGTTTGGGAAGTTGGGGATGGACCATAGTGAGGTAAATTCCAGTAAGTAGGAAGCCAAGATAAGGAAATGTACAGAGCACAAGAGCCTAACAAAGACAAACTTGGTTGAAGCACTAAAGTAAGGAGATTTGAGAAGCCAAAAGGTCACTAGGTGCAAGGCAGGCTTCCATTACATAGGTGGAAAGAAGAGAAGTAGACTTAATAAGAAAAGGATGTAAGAGAATGCTTAAGATAGATTTTACCTGGATTTTATTTTTATATTTTACCTGCATTTAACCATGATGACCATCATAGTGATTATCATACCAAGAAATGTGAGTATGGTTTCATATTAGAAAAAATACAAACATGGTAGACTGTGTTGAGAAAAATAACAAAAACCATATGATTATATAATTAGATGCAGGAAAAGCTTTTGACAAAATACAGCGCAAATTTTTATTCAAAACTCTAAAAATCAGAGGAATTAATGGACCCTTTTTTAATGAGGTAAAGAAATATTTCTCTAAAATCAAAAGAATCACACATAAAGAGCACAAACTAAAAACGTTTCTAATAAGATCCAAGTAAAGCAAAAAAAAGGCTATTATGCCCATCATTATTTTATATTGTGCTATAAATGGTAGCAAATGAGAAAAGAAATATAGATTGAGGGAATACCCATAGGCATAGAAGAAACATAATGATCACTTTTTGAAGAAGACATGATGGTTTTCATAGAAAACCCTAGGGAGTAAACTAAAAAAATTAATTGAACCAATAATTTCAGCAAAATAGCAGTGCATAAAATCCATCAAAACCATCGGCTTTTCTATGTATTACTAACAAAACCCAACAGGAAGAGATAGAAAAAGAGAGTCCATTCAAAATAATTAACCAGTGTATAAAATATTTAGAGATCTTCTGCCAATTCACACATGGGAACTATATGAATATAAAAACAAAACAACTTATTACCTAAATACAAACCTAAACAGAGGGATAGTAATTGCTTATTGTTGGGCCTTTCCAATATTTTAAAATGATAGTTCTGTCTGAATTAATTTAATTATTCAATAGCATGTCAATCAACTATCAAAGAATTAATTTAGAGAACTAGAAAAAACTAAAATTTATCTGAGAAGCAAAAGATCAAGTTTCTTAAGGGAAATAATAGAAAAATATGTGAAGAAAGGAGAGCTCACTAAGTCAGATATCATGCTATAATACAAAGTAACAATCATTACAATTATTTGGTACTACTTAAAAACAACAGAAGACAATAAGTGGAACAGATTATATAACATAAAGGAATGAATGTAGTCTAGAATTGTGTTCATTAAATCCAAAGACTGCATTTATTGGACTGAGAACTCATTATTTCACAAAAACTGGTGGAAAAATTGAAAAATAGGCGGGAAGAAACTAAGATTAGACCAAAATTCACACTATATACAACAATAAGCAACAAATTGATACATGACCTAGATATAAAAGGTCACATCACAAACAAAAGAACAGGGAAGAAAATAACTTTCATAGCTGTAGATAAAGGAAGGCATCATGAATACACAAGGAATAGAGAAGATCATTGAAAATAAAAATAGACAATTTTGATTCCATAAAAGTAAAAAGGTTTTGCACCAAAAAAAAAAAGTAATTAAAATTTAAAAGGAAACAGAAACTGAGAAAAAAAGTCTTTGAAGCAAGTTTCTTTAATAAATGTCTCTTGGGGCGGCCAAGTAGCACAGTGAGTAAGAGCACCGGCTCCAGTGTCAGACACTTAGCACCCACCCAGAAACACCTGGCCATGTAACCTTGATCAAGTTACTTAACCCCAATTGCTTAGGGGTGGCCAGGTGGCTCAGCAAGTAAGAGCACTGGCTCCAGTGTCAGGATGACCTGGGGATCAAATCTGGGCTCAGATACTCAGCACCACACCCAGAAATAACTGGCCGTGTAACCTTGAGCAAGTTATTTAACCCCAATTGCTTTAAAAAAAATTAAAAAATAAATGTCTCTTATCTAAGATATATAAGGAACTGATTCAAATATACAAGAATGACAGTCATTTCCCAAAAAATTAATGTTCCAAAACTTCAAACAGGTAGTTCTCAAAGAAAGAAATCCAATTGCATTTAACAGTAATTTTTTTTAATGCTGTAAATCTCCACCAAAGAAATGCAGATTAGAACAACTCTATGCTTTTCCTTCAGCCCACCAGATTAGCAAAGTAGACAAAAACATAATGACAATTGTTATGGCTTCAGGAAGATGGGCACAGTGGTTGGTGGAGTTGTGGATTCATGCAGAGGTGGGGAACCTGAAGCCTGAATGAAAGTCACATGTGACTTTCTAGGTCCTTGGGTGCAGCCTTTTGACTGAGTCCAAGTTTTACAGAACAAACCCTTTTATTAAGGCCACATATGGCTTTAAGGTTTCCCACCTGTGATAGTCATTCTAGAAAACAATTTGGAGCTATGTCTAAAAAGTCAATAAACTCTGACCCAGCAATACCATTAAGAGTACTATACCCCAAAGAGATCAAAGAAAAAGAAGTACCCACATGTACAAAATTACTTATAAAAGCTTCTTCCTTCTTTCCTCCCTCCATCCCTCCTTTCCTTCCTTTCTCTTTTTATTAAGGCAAGAATAGGCAACAAGAATTCATTAGTACTTAGCTTTTCTGGACTTGTCCCACCTTGTCTCCAACTTAAAACAGATTGAAAACAGGTTGACAGATCATCAAACCACGATGACTCTCCTGGTCTTAGGTACCCACAAGTATGAGAGGCCCATATTCCACATGGCTGGGACATTTTAGGTCCCTTAGATGATGAGGAAGCTAAAACCTATCAGACGCTAGGACAGCTTTGTCCTCTTTTAGGTAAAACCTTTCCATGTTGTAGGTGGGAGGAAAGAAGTGGTATCAGGGACCTGATTACTGGTTGCTAGTTACTTGGAAAAACTTGTTTGAATTGATATAGAATGAAGTGAATAGGACCAGCAGAACAATTTATAGTAGTATGAACAAAAATATATAAAATAATGATTTTGTAAGCTGTAAGAATACTTATCAACGCAATGATCAGCCATGATTACAGAGGACTGATAATAACGAATGATAACCCCAACTCCTGACAGAAAGATGATGGATACTCCACAGAGTGAAAAACACACTTTTGGACATTTGTTTTATTTGAGTATGGAAATTTGTAACAAAGATTTTGTTTCTTTTTTCTTTTTGGAGAAGAGAAGGAAATGTATGATAATTTAAAAAGTAAAATTTAATTTTAAGAAAAAGCAATTACAGGGGGCAGCTAGGTGGCACAGTGAATAGAGCACTGGCCTTGGGGTCAGGAGGATCTGAGTTCAAATCCATACTCATACACTTAATACACACCACACACACAAACTAGCCATGTGACCTTAGGCAAGTCACTTAATCCCAACTGCCCTCCAAAAAGCAAAAAAAAAAAAAAAGCAGTTACAGGAAAAGATGGATTCAGAGAAACCAGGGGAGACTTTTAAAAACTGATGCAAAGTGAAGTGAGCATTTCTTACTGAAGAAACTTTTCAAGAAATATAAAGGAAATAGTTAAGAACTCTGATCAATGCAATGACCAACTTTCTGACTCCAGACACCAATGATGAAGCATACAACCTGATTCCTGACACAGATTTGACTGAAGTTGCAACACTGAAACATGTAGTTTTTGGATAAAGCAAATATATATATATTGTTTTTTTCCCTTTTTATATTGGGTGGGGAAGGTCGGGAGAAAGGAGAGCCAGTGATTGTGTTGGGGAAGGAGAAGAAAAGAAATAAGAGGAGCACTGAAGCATCTTTAAAAGTTCAGAGAAGGGAACAGAAGGTGGTTCAAAGGGAAATGGATAAGCAGGACAGATAGAAAAGTGACATGTTGAATTTATCACATTTTTTTAAAGCAAGGTGAAGATAATAGAAGTTTATGGTTTCACAGGTAATCCTCTCTCTCTCTTTCTCACCGCCTGTCTCTTTCTCTCCCTCCCTCTCTCTTCCCGCCTCTCCTCCTTCTCTCTCTCTTTGTCTGTCTCTCTTTGTCTCTGTCTCCATCTGTCTGTCTGTCTCTTCCTCTCTCTCTGCTCTGTCTCTGTATCTCTGCCTCTCTCTTCCTCTCTTTCAGTCTCTGTTTTTCTCTGTCTTTCTGTCTTTGTGTTTCTGTCTCTGTCTTTCTCTGTCTCTCTCACCCTCTCTGTCCCCATTTCTCTCTCTAATTCAGAATAGAGAGAAAAAGTTCTTGACCCAGTGAAACATATTTTTACAAAAATTCCAGAGGATTAATATATCTGCCAAAACACAACCACAAGAAGGAGGGGAGGGGCAGAAGATAATGGTCTTCAAATAGCTGAAGGATTTTCAAGAAGGAAGAAGCCTGGAATATTAGAACTGGAAAGAACTTCAGAGGTCATCTCACCACACCACCTTATCTTACATGCTACAGTGAAGCAATAACCAAGAATTCTGGTCCTGAGGCAAATCGAGGTTGTTTTGTTTTCATTTTGGGGGGATTAGGGAGGGGGAAGAGATCTTTGAAACACCCCCACATTAGACACATCAACATTACTTGATCCAAGATGTAGTAATGTGTCTCAGATCCCCAGACTAGGTAATTGACAGTCTGTTCATGTTGGGTACAGCAACATTCATGACTGGGGAAAGTTGAGGGGAAAGGCTCTCTGTTGGATGGAGTGTGGCTTCTTTACCCCATAGCACTGAGTGGGAGAATGGGGGAGAAGTTGACTTCTCTACTTTTGCCAGTTCTTTATGACTCACAGATCTTTGTCAATGCTGAGTTGCCTGACATGAGGAAAAGGGCACCCCCTGTCCATTGTGCTGATACCCTGGAGGGAGTAAGTATAAATCCCAGATATTGGTGGTTATTGTTGTTGTTAGGTTGTTCAGCTGTGTCCAACTCTTAATGACCCTGTGGACCATATTGTCCATGGAGTTTTCTTGGCAAAGATGCTGGAGGGTTTGCTACTTCCTTTGCCCAGTGATTTTAGGCAAACAGAGGTTAAGTGATTTCCTTAGGGTCACATAGTGTCTGTGGTCAAATTTGAACTCAGGTCTTCCTGACTCCAAGCCCAGTGCTCTATCCACTAAACCACTTACCTGTCCCATGACATCATGGGACAAATCTCCTTTGACCCTATGCTAGGCAACAGAAGTCTAAAGAAATGAAGGCATTTGATTAAAGTCACAAATTTAGTAGCAGAGATAGGATAAAAATACAGGTCTTTTGAGTCTAATGAGATAATATTCTTTTAATATATCATGCTGTCTATACAAAAAATACCATCTCTTCCTCCAAACAATATAATAATAGTAATAACAATGACAATAATAGAAACATCAACAATAATAATATTCTATTATAATAATTAATGTAATAAAAATAATATTGCCTTAATTGATATAGCCCATTATAGAGTAGAAAATACTTTTCTTACAACAACAGCCCTAAGAGGGAGGTAGTGTAAGTATTGTTTGACCTCATTTTACAGATGAGAAGTCAGTCTCAGAGAGATTGTGTGATTTGCTCAGGGTGCACCACTGGGAAGAATCGATAATCATTGTACAGTGAAAAGAGTATTGTTATTGGAGTCAGAGCACCTAGGTTTGAATACTCTCCCTGACACTTACTACCCACATGACTTTGAGAAAATCACATAATCTCTTGGGCCTCAGTGTCTTCATTTATAAAATGTGGTTAGACTAGACAACCTTTAAAATTCCTTCCTAACTCAGTGTCTATGATCGTATGACTCCAACCCATGTCTTTGGACCCTAAACCCTATGTTCTTTCATGTTCCTTTTTATATATGAAGACTTTTCTGATCCGCAGCTCCCCCACCTCCCCACTTTAACCTATGCTCTCCTCCCACCCCTTACCTTATATTTATCTTGTATATGCTTATATAAATGCTTGCTGTTTCCTCTCATAGAATATCTCATTTTTTTCTTTGGATCCCCAGTGTCTGGTACACTGTAAATTGTTGATTGATTTACATACTTGATTTATCTATAATAAGGAAACCAAAGTTTTCAGCCTCACTCTCTGCTGCACAGTCACTGAAGTCCAGTGGCAAAACCAAAGTCAAGAGATCTGACAATGGCCTGGGATGTAGTGGGTGACCTTGGCTTTGCACAACTCTGTCTTTCGCAAATCCAATTCTTGCACAAGGATAGACATTACCCTTGTAATATCCTCGGTCATCTCTGAGAGCAGAGGATGAACGACAGCGAGGAAAGCACTGCTCATCACAGCTATTTTTGCATTTTATTCTTTTGGTTTTTGTCTGACTGACTCCCAATTCAATGCAAGATAGTCAAAAGTTAACAAGAATTAAACTTCCTTTCTTATTAGCCTCTTTCCACCCTCCTGCTAGTTCCTTGAAACTAGGACTGGTTTTTGTTCTTTTTGTTTGTTTGTTTGTCCCCCCCTTTCTTTTTAAATCCTTAGTTTAGCCCAGTGCCTGGTACATATGTTGTTGCTTATTTGTTCAGTTGTATCTGACTCTTTATGACCCTGTTGGACATACTGTCAATGGGGTTTTCTTGGCAAAGATACTGGAACAGCTTGTCATTTCCTTCTCAAGTGGATTAAAGTAAACAAAAGTTAAGTGACTTGCCCAGGGTCACACAGCTAGTAAGTGTCTGAGGCCAGATTTGAACTCAGGTCTTCCTGACTCCAGGACCAACACTCTATCCACTGAATTACTTACCTGCTTCCCAGGCAAACAGAGGTTAAGTGACTTGCCCAGGGTCACACAGCTAGTAAATGTTATGAGACCATATTTGAACTCAGGTGTTCCTGACTCCTGACCCTGTGTACCTGGCACATAGTAGAGGTTTAATAATGCTAGTTAACAGACTAACTGACTTACCTCTAGCCCTATGCAGATACAAAAGGGTCTAATTTTGCTTTCTATGGTATTAGCAGATTTCTAACTCGGAGTGTTTTTATACTGAAAGGCTCAAGGCAGGCAGGTAAATTTAGAACCAACACAGAGTAGCTGCAGGGTTGCAGATTTTTGGCTTGATATAAAAAAACAAAACAAAAAATGCTTTCCTAGTAATTAGGATCATAGACTTGAGCCAGAAAGATCCTAAGAGGCCACTCAGGCTCAACCCCATCATTTTACAGATGGGAAACGAGGGCCCTGAGAGGGTAAGTGGCTTGTCTAAGATCACATAGGTAGTAAGTGGCAGAGCTAGGGCTAGATCCCAGGTGCTTTCATTATACCAAACGTCCTGACAAAGACACAGATTATCTGCCTTAAGAGAGGGATCAGTTCCAAGACCAGGTATGTGATACCATATTATCTCCTTTAATCAGATCATCTGGATGTTTTTGTTCAGCTCTGGGCACCTTTTAGAAAGGAGAAGCTGGGAAATGTCCAGAAAAGGGAAATCAGGACTGAGAGTCTCCAGCCTATGCCATATGAAGACGAGTTGGAGGAAATAGGAGCGGTTAGTTTGGAAAAGAAAAGATTTAGAAGGGGTATGATATCTGTCTTGAGGCATGTCTTGTGAAAAAGGAAGTACATTTGTTTTGCTTGGCCACAGAAGACAGAGCTAGAAGCAATGGATACATGTCACAAAGAGGTATGTTTGCTTGGTATCAAGAAAAGCTTCCCAAGATTGGAGTTGTCCAGAAATGCAATGGGCTGCTTTCAGTGATGTCCTAGTAAATATTTAACTGACTCAGTGGAACAGGATGCACTTTTTAAACGTTTAATCTGCATTATTAACATTTTTCCATTACTTTTTAAAGTCTAGAATCAGGGGTGGAGAACCTGTGGCCTCCAGGTCACATGTGGCCCTCTAGGTCCTCAAGTGTGGCCTTTAACTGAATCCAAATTTCACAGAACAAATCCCCTTAATAAAAGGATTTGTTCTGTAAAACTTAGACTCAGTCAAAAGGCCACACCTTGAAGGTCACATGTGACCTCAAGGCAGGTTCCCCACCCTTGGTATAGAAAATCAATAAAACAAAAAGAATCAAGCCTTAATTTGTAGCATTTGCCCATTTCTGAGATGTGAATTTTGTTGTTGTTTTTGTTCAGTAGTGTCAGTCCAGTCCAACTTTTCGTGACCCCATTTGGGATTTTCTTGGCAAAGATACTAGAGTGCTTTGCATTTTCTTCTCCAGCTCATTTTACAGATGAGGAAACTGAGGCTGATGGGGTTAAATAACTTGCCCAAAGTCACAGAGTTAGTAAGTGTCTGAAACCAGACTGGAACTCACAAAGATGAGGGGAGCCCAGCTCAACACTCTATCCACTGTGCCACCTAGTCGGCCACTCATACTGAAATTTTAACAATCCAGGTGGTGCCTACATACCCCTGGCTCAAAATAGGGGGGTCTTTTTCATTGGAGGATTTCAAATAAAGGCCAGATGACCATTTGTTCTGTTCAGTGTGGTCTTCTAAGTATCCTCTTTGGGGTATGGGTTAGAATTGACGGTCAACAAAGTACCTTCGGACTCTGAAAAGCTGTGATTTTGATTCTATGATCTTTCAAGGTAATTAAGTTCTTAGCACGCAGGTACTCAACCAGAAGCTGGGTGGCCATTTGCTGTTGTTGGGTTGGGCTTTTTTTTTGTCCTTTGTTCTTGAAGAGGACCATGACATCATAGAGGTGATGCCATGACATAGGAGTGAAGGGAGAGTTGTTCAAAGTCACTGGTCTTACTTTCTCCTCTGGAGCCATCTGGATCCAGTGGCCAGATACACATCAGGGTGATAGATGATGGTCCCCAGTCATGTGTCAGTGATGTTATAGAAGGGATTCCTGCATGCAGTGGGAAGTTGGACTAGACCAACAGTATCAAACTCAAATAGAAAGGGGGTACTATACATAAGGATCCTTACAGACCTCCTATTTACTGATAAAACTATATATCAACATTATCTATGTTCGATTGTATTTTTTAAACTTATTTCATTAAATATTTCCCTATTACATTTTAATCTGGATCAGAAGTACTAGAGATTGCTGTGGGTGGTTTGTTTGATACTTCTGGACTAGATAACTTCTAATGGGTCCTGGAAACCTTGAAACTCTGAATTCCTCAATATGTAGATGGTTATGCATTCATTCTTGTCTATACTGACTCTTTCAAAAACAATTGTATTCCAGTACTTAGGAAAAAACCTGGTATAAAATAAGCATTTAATAACGGCCTTCTCCATCATCCATCCATCCATCCATCCATCCATCCATCCATCCATCCATCCATCCATCATCCATCTATTCATTCAAGTTCCTCTATAACATAATTTAGAGTTTGAAGTGAATGGACCATGGTTTGAGAATGCTTCCTTCTTTGCTAGAATCTTTCTTTTAAAGAGGTCATTCTTTGCTTCATTTTATTAAACCTATTAAATGGGTGCTGCCTCAGTCAAAGTCAAACCTGTTAAAGACCTTAGCTAGAAAGCGCCAAGGTCCCCCACTGTATCCTGGGCCATCTCCAGTTGTCCTGATCCATATCTGACCACTGGATCCAGATGGCTCCAGAGGAGAGAGTAAGGCTGGTGACTTTGTACAATTCTCACTCACATAAATCCAATTCACTTGAATGTCATGGCATCACTTCCTTGATGTCATGGTCCTCTTCAAGATTTCAGGACAAACAGCAGCAGCAGGTTATTCAGAAGTCAATTTGATATAAAGTCTTTAGGCTGTTATTTAGGTGGATGAGTTGGTGCATGATTTTATTTACAGTCTTATTTATAAACCCTTTGAAAATATGGGAAATCCTTGACAAATAAACTTAGTGCCCCACCATATGAAGCTGCTCATTGACAAATTCCTCAAGTGGCTGGTAACATTCAGTGGATTTCCAGGAAGTGGAAAAATGAGCTGATGCGAATTTTCCTTATTTGTAGCATTTATTATAAGGTAGTTTGCCAGGGCTCACTGCAAAGAGGTAGCAGCCCCATTCCATCTACCTTCTAGTTATAGCAGATTAGATTTCCCAGGTTCCCTCCCATCTCACTTTCCTCTTGATACTCCAAAATGAAATCCATTATTCACTGTAATTTTTCCCAGGCAGATTTTAAGAGGGTTGCGTGTATGTGTGTGTGTATGTATGTGTGTGTGTCCATTTTTAAATTCCTCCCTACACTCTTTTCACAGTCCCCTCTGGCAAAATCTTGTCCTACTTATGGATAAAGCAAAGTACTTAGCTTTCTATGGGAAAAGCAGACTCTTACCAAGAGGGATATAATTGAAATTCTCTTTAATTTTGTTCATGGCAAACAAACCTTTGTTTCCTCTGTCTTCCATTTCTTCCTCTCTCCTCTTCCCAAATCCCCAATACACGATCATTTCACCCAACATCTTCAGTGAATAGTGAGGAAGTTGGAAACAAAAACAAAAAATTTAAAAACTTTGGAGAGCTAAATGATACTATCAACTGAACATTGAAGTCAGGATTTGGTTGTTAACTCATTCTAGTCATGTCTGACTCTTTGTGACCCCACTTTGGGGTTTTCTTGGCAAAGACATTGCAGTGGTTTGCCATTTCCTTCTCCAGCTCATTTTACAGATGAGGAAACTGAGGCAAACAGGGTTAAGTGGCTTGCCCAGGGTCATATAGCTAACAGATGTCTGAGACTGTATTAGAACTTATGAAGATAAATTTTCCTGACTCTAGGCCCAGGGCTCTATCCATTCCCCTTGAAGTCAGAAAGCCTAGGTTAAAATCCCAGTTACTTTTTAGTTATGTTTCCTTGGTCAAGTCATTTAACATCTCTCAGCTGCTAGCTTCCCATTTGTAAAATGGAGATAAAGATAATGCTTACCTCATGAGGTTATTGTGAGGAACAGATAACATACTGAAAAACACTTGGCAAACCTTAAAGCTCTCTATAAATATTATCTTCTCTTATTACAAGTCCTCCTTTCACCCAGTTGAACAACCTGAAACCCAGAGATGTGGAATGACTTCATCAACATCATACAGGTGGTAAGTGGCACAGGAGAGAAACAACTTTTAAACTCCAAACCTCACTGTTCCTCAAACCAAAGCCTCCTTCTCCCACCCCTATGCCACTAAATGGGCTCTTCTCCATTCCCGTAATGCATTTTCTCCCCATCTATGCTGATCTATGGGTATGTTGAAGTCAGCTCCAAATGAGTAGCAAGAGCCACTCATTAAAATTTCAATGTGACCATTTACACCTCAGAAATGGGCAAATGCTATAAATCAGGGCTTGATTGATTGTTTTGCTGATTGTCTAGACTTTTAAGAAAGTGATGGAGAAAATATTAATGGTGCAGAATAAACTTAAAAGTGTGTTTGTACAGGCATTTTTTTTTCCCCTAGAGAAGCAGATGTTAAACATTTGCCAGAACACTCCTGCCTATGCCTCTTGGAATCATTTCCTTCAAGGCTCAACTTAAATCACCACCTTCTCCATGAGGCCAGTTTTGATACCTCCAGCTGTGAGTGCTTTTCCACAAAATATTACCTTGCATTTATTAGCATATACTTAAATGGGTTTATGTTGTTTTCCTCAAGGCATTAAACTAAGTGCCAACCAATGTGCCAGGTAATGGTGATGGGTCCTGGGGTTGCAAAGTCAAAAGTCCCTTCCCTTAGGGAGCTTATATTCTAACTAAGGAGTCCAACATGGACATATAAGGACAAATACGACATACAGACCCAATGAATGCGAGAGAGTTTCAAGAAAGAGATCAATAAGAGTTAGGGGAAATCAAGCAAAGTTTCATGTAGAAAATGGTGCTTGAGTTGAGTCATGAAGGAATCTAGGGATTCCAAGAGCTGGAGGTAAGGAGTGAGAGCATTATGGACCTGAAGCTCAGTTGAAGGAAAGACGAGAGATAGGAGATAGAACATATTGTGGGAGGAATAGTGAATAAGTCAGAAGAGCTGAATCACCAAATATAGGAAAGACTCTAAGAAGACCCAAAAGGCGGGAAGGAGCCAGGATGTTGTAGGTCTTAAATGCCAAATGGATGAGTTTACGCTTGATCCCACAGGGAATAGGCCGCAATTGGAATTTATTGAATAAAGGGAGGACAGGATTCGAGCAATGTTTTAGGAAAATCGCTTCGGCAGCTGTGAGAAGGATGAACTAGAAGTAGGGAGAGGGAGAGTTACGATCAAGAGAGACCAGTATACATTATAGGAACAGTTAACGAAGACCTGAGCTAGGGTGACGGTTGTAACAGTGGAGAGAAGGGGATAAATTGAGAGATATTTTGGGGACAGAAACAATGACACATGGCAACTGTTTGGCTACATGGGGTGAGTATGAGTAAGCAGGAGATGAAACATTGAGGTGCAAGCCTTGATGACAAGAAGGATGGTGATTCACTCAATAATAATAGGCAAGTTCAGACATGGGGTGGGTTTGAGAGGAAAAAAGACGAGTTCTGTTTTGGACATGTTGAGTTTGGGATCCTTATCCAATTTAAAGTTGAAAATGTCCCAATAAGTGATATGGTGCTAGAACTGAGAAGGGGGCCCAGGTCTGAATATACAGGACTGAGCATTATCTACCTGGAGATAATAATTTAACCCATGGGATCTAATGGCTTTACCAAGTCAGAAAGTATAGAGAAAAAAGCGAAGAGGGCCCAGAACCAAGCCTTGAAAGATACTCACAGTTACCACAAGTAACGTGAATGATGATCCAGAATAGGGAACTAAGAAGAAGTGGTCAGATAAGTGGGAGGAGAACCAGGAAAAACTATGTCACTATAAAGACAGAGAGTGAAAGATGAAGCTCCATATGTAAGGACTAGAAAGAAGGCCTTTTAGGCAAGACAATAGAAAATGCAAAGGGGAGTCATGTATGATAAAGCTGGAAAGGGAGGTTCTGCTAGATTGTGAAGGGCTTTAAATGCATGTCATGTATATACTGTAAAGGATAGTTTGAGACTCCAAGATCAGGTTCAGAGAGCACTAGTAGTCAATGGTCCTTGAAAACTTAGACTCCTCACTCTGAGACATTAGCTATATAGATCACTCTCATTTGCTAGTGAGATTGTTGTTTGTCCTTAGTTCTGAAAGGGGACCATGACATCTGGAAAGTGATGCCATAACTTTCAAGTGAATTGGATTTAAGTGGCAGTGCAAGGTCACCAGCTTCACTCTCTGCTCAGGAGTCATCTGGGTCCAGTAGCAAGATATAGATCACGAAAACTGGAGGTGGCCCCGATGCAGTGGGAGATCTTGGCCTTTTGAAGCTAAGATCTTTCCCAAGTGTCAGTTTGTCTGAGGCAATACCTATTACATAATTAAGGCTAGGTAAGAAATAAGGCAAAAAATGGCCTCTTTTACCTAGTCAAAAAAAAAAAAATCCAATCTGGCAGGGGAAGACCCTAAAGGTTTTTGCCCAAACAAACAGTTGCTATTTACACTCACTCCGAGTCATCAGAATCCAAACAATGACCAAGTGAGGCTTGGGTTGGGACCTACTGTTGGTCAATCAATGAGAACCAGAGTAATTTGGATTTAAGACATACTCCACAAAAAATAGATCCAGTTTATAAACCCCAAGATATCTTGCTAGATTTCAGTCATCAAAATTTATATTCTTTTGGGCAGAGCACCACACGGAAGGGTATAGTTCCCTATGTGGACAGAGGAAGAGGAGGGAGAGCAGAGAGGGCAGAGAGCAAGGAAGGAAGGATGGAAGGAAGGAAGGAAGGAAGGAAGGAAGGAAGGAAGGAAGGAAGGAAGGAAGGAAGGAAGGAAGGAAGGAAGGAAGGAAGGAAGGAAGGAAGGAAGGAAGGAAAGAGGGAAAGAAGGAGGGAGGGAAGGAAGGAGGGAAGGAGCTGTGTTGCCCAACTGGAACTGGCTAATTTGGTCCCCAGTGGAGCAGCTACTACTCCTCACAGGTTATTTGTCCTTAGACTCCTCAGTCGCAGACATTAGCTATATAGATTGCTCTCATTTGCTAGTAAGGCAAGAAGTCAATAAAGGCACAGAAACTATTTGCTTTTTCATTGACTTCTATCATTTTAACAACCTTAACACTTCTGAAAGTCTCTGAGATCAGCGGAGCCTCTCTCTATTCTCATTGTTGTTCAGTTGTGTCTGACTCTTTGTGAACCCATTTGGGGGATTTTTCTTGGCAAAGACACTGAAGGGGTTTCCCATTTCCTTCTCTAGTTCATTTTACAGATGAGAAAATTGAGGCAAACAGGGTTAAGTGACTTGTCCAGGGTCACAAAGCTAGTGAGTGTCTAAGGCTAGATTTGAACTCATGAAGATGAGTCTTCCTGATTCCAAGCCCAGTGCTCTGTCCTCTGCATCACCTACATGCCCTCTATTCTCACAAACTTGTGAATTAAGGAAAACATGCTAGGAAGAGTAAATACAATTGGGTAGGCAGCATGGTATAGTGTGACAAACCCTGGTCACCTGCGTTCCAAAAGACCTCTGATGCTTAGCATCTGAATGACTTTGGGCAAAGCATTTGACCTCTTCACCCCTCAGCTTCCTTATCTATGAAATAAAGGGGTTTAGGCTAACAGCCTCTGGTCTCCCTTGCATATCTCCATCTACAACCCTGAGAACAGTCTAGAAGTCCATGCAGCCAAGCATATCTAAAAGGAATGCAGGGAAACCAATGTTCCTTTTAAACAAAAGAGTTGAGATGTAGGTTTCACTAAACAGAAACAGAGTCCTCCTTTTGAAGGTATGAGAATAAGATTCTCTCGTCTCTTTTCACACAAACTAAATACTAAAATTATGGCAATGACTTAGAATAGAAAAATGAGTGTTCTGCTATCCTCAATAGGAGTTATAAGCATTAGAGAGGTTTGAATAAAGAATCAGGCAGACCAGTTAATGTATTAAGCAATATTGTTGTTCAGGCACATCCAACTCTTTGTGACTCCATTCGGGGTTTTCCTTGGCAAAGATCCTGGAGTGGTTTGCCATTTCCTTCTCCAGCTCCTTTTATGGATGAGGAAACTGAGGCAAACAGGTTAAAAGTGACTTGCCCAAGTTCACACAGCTAGTTAAGCGTCTGAGGCCAGATTTGAACTCAGATCTTACTGACTCCAGACCCCTCACTCTGTCCACTGCACCACCTAGCAGTCCTGTATTAAGTAATTGGGTTTTCATTATCTTGTGTGCTAATATACTCAGTGGGCAGCTCAGCTGGCACAATAGAAAGAACCCTGTATGTGGAGTCAGTGGACCTGGGTTCAAATTCTGATTCTGCTACGTGTGTGATTTTAGACAGTACTTCCCCTCTCAGAGGCGTAGTTTCCTTCATCTATAAACTGATGAGATGTTCTCTAAGGCTGTTGGCCCTCCTCTAAGTCCTGGGAGCACATGAATGGACAGACTATAGATGAATGCTCTTTAAATAAGAAGGATGTGTTGCTTCCTCTTTTTTTAAATGCTTTATTAACTTCTGATTTACATCATTTGTTTCCGCCAGATTTTGAGTTACAAATTTTCTCCCCGTTTTTCCCCTACCCACCACCCCAGAATAGCAGTCCCACAGGATATCCCCTCCTCCAATCTGGTCTCTCCCATATTTTCTCCCAAACACCTTTTGACTTTTCCAGTGGATCTCTATGCCCCAGTGCCTGTATATCTTATTTCCCAATTACATGTAAGATAGTATTAATAATAGTATATATATGTATATATACACACACACATATATTTACATATATATTTGAATATTTGATTTTAAAACTTTCAATTCCAGATTCATTCCCTTCCTCCCTTGTCACCCACCCGTACTGGGAATATAAGCAGTTCAGTATAGGTTGTACATGTGTGGCTAATGCAAAACAATAACATAGTAGATATATTGTAAAAGACTGACTATATTTCCCTCCCTCCTATCCCACCTCCCACAGTT
>NW_027185764.1:19423926-19425990 GCF_028583685.1 Petaurus breviceps papuanus
GGAGGGAAGGAGCTGTGTTGCCCAACTGGAACTGGCTAATTTGGTCCCCAGTGGAGCAGCTACTACTCCTCACAGGTTATTTGTCCTTAGACTCCTCAGTCGCAGACATTAGCTATATAGATTGCTCTCATTTGCTAGTAAGGCAAGAAGTCAATAAAGGCACAGAAACTATTTGCTTTTTCATTGACTTCTATCATTTTAACAACCTTAACACTTCTGAAAGTCTCTGAGATCAGCGGAGCCTCTCTCTATTCTCATTGTTGTTCAGTTGTGTCTGACTCTTTGTGAACCCATTTGGGGGATTTTTCTTGGCAAAGACACTGAAGGGGTTTCCCATTTCCTTCTCTAGTTCATTTTACAGATGAGAAAATTGAGGCAAACAGGGTTAAGTGACTTGTCCAGGGTCACAAAGCTAGTGAGTGTCTAAGGCTAGATTTGAACTCATGAAGATGAGTCTTCCTGATTCCAAGCCCAGTGCTCTGTCCTCTGCATCACCTACATGCCCTCTATTCTCACAAACTTGTGAATTAAGGAAAACATGCTAGGAAGAGTAAATACAATTGGGTAGGCAGCATGGTATAGTGTGACAAACCCTGGTCACCTGCGTTCCAAAAGACCTCTGATGCTTAGCATCTGAATGACTTTGGGCAAAGCATTTGACCTCTTCACCCCTCAGCTTCCTTATCTATGAAATGAAGGGGTTTAGGCTAACAGCCTCTGGTCTCCCTTGCATATCTCCATCTACAACCCTGAGAACAGTCTAGAAGTCCATGCAGCCAAGCATATCTAAAAGGAATGCAGGGAAGCCAATGTTCCTTTTAAACAAAAGAGTTGAGATGTAGGTTTCACTAAACAGAAACAGAGTCCTCCTTTTGAAGGTATGAGAATAAGATTCTCTCGTCTCTTTTCACACAAACTAAATACTAAAATTATGGCAATGACTTAGAATAGAAAAATGAGTGTTCTGCTATCCTCAATAGGAGTTATAAGCATTAGAGAGGTTTGAATAAAGAATCAGGCAGACCAGTTAATGTATTAAGCAATATTGTTGTTCAGGCACATCCAACTCTTTGTGACTCCATTCGGGGTTTTCCTTGGCAAAGATCCTGGAGTGGTTTGCCATTTCCTTCTCCAGCTCCTTTTACGGATGAGGAAACTGAGGCAAACAGGTTAAAAGTGACTTGCCCAAGTTCACACAGCTAGTTAAGCGTCTGAGGCCAGATTTGAACTCAGATCTTACTGACTCCAGACCCCTCACTCTGTCCACTGCACCACCTAGCAGTCCTGTATTAAGTAATTGGGTTTTCATTATCTTGTGTGCTAATATACTCAGTGGGCAGCTCAGCTGGCACAATAGAAAGAACCCTGTATGTGGAGTCAGTGGACCTGGGTTCAAATTCTGATTCTGCTACGTGTGTGATTTTAGACAGTACTTCCCCTCTCAGAGGCGTAGTTTCCTTCATCTATAAACTGATGAGATGTTCTCTAAGGCTGTTGGCCCTCCTCTAAGTCCTGGGAGCACATGAATGGACAGACTATAGATGAATGCTCTTTAAATAAGAAGGATGTGTTGCTTCCTCTTTTTTTAAATGCTTTATTAACTTCTGATTTACATCATTTGTTTCCGCCAGATTTTGAGTTACAAATTTTCTCCCCGTTTTTCCCCTACCCACCACCCCAGAATAGCAGTCCCACAGGATATCCCCTCCTCCAATCTGGTCTCTCCCATATTTTCTCCCAAACACCTTTTGACTTTTCCAGTGGATCTCTATGCCCCAGTGCCTGTATATCTTATTTCCCAATTACATGTAAGATAGTATTAATAATAGTATATATATGTATATATACACACACACATATATTTACATATATATTTGAATATTTGATTTTAAAACTTTCAATTCCAGATTCATTCCCTTCCTCCCTTGTCACCCACCCGTACTGGGAATATAAGCAGTTCAGTATAGGTTGTACATGTGTGGCTAATGCAAAACAATAACATAGTAGATATATTGTAAAAGACTGACTATATTTCCCTCCCTCCTATCCCACCTCCCACTTGTT
>NW_027185764.1:19426090-19430208 GCF_028583685.1 Petaurus breviceps papuanus
TGAGGTAATCAATGGAAGGAAGGCACTGCATTAGAAAAAGAAATTTTAGTTGGGACTTAAAGGAAGGCTGGGAAACTAGGAGATAGATGGTGAGGGAGAGAATTCCAAGCATTAGGAATTGGCAAATGAAAATGTTTGGAGTAGAATTACTTCTAATTACTGGTGCTCCCAGTTAGCTAGGTGATGCTATGGATTGAGCACCATGCCTGGAGTCAAGAAGACCTGAGTTCAAGTCCAGTCTCAGATACCTCCTAGCTATATGACCCTGGGAAAGTCACCTCATCCTTTTTTGCCTCAGTTTCCTCATCTGTAAAATAATCTGGAGAAGGAAATGGCAAACCACTTTTTGCCAAGAAAACACCAAATGGGATAAAAAAAAAAACTGAACAAACTTGTCACTATTAATATAACTTTAGAAAAATCATATAACTTCAGTTTCCTTATCTATAAAATGAAGGGATTGGACTTTGGGTCCCTTTCAGCTCTCATTCCATGTTCTTGTGTTAATCTATTTATAAGAGCCAACATGACTAGTCTGTGCTGGCAGTGCTGATCTCCCACTGGGAAATGTGTTTGTCCACAAGGAATACTTGAGCACAGGAGTCTGGGGACTAGGAAACCTGATAGAGTTTGAATTGTTCATTTTCCTAAAGGTTCTTTGTGGGTGTAGTGATGTTTGAATCATTTTTTTTCAGATAAAGTTGTAAAGTGTACCCAAATCCTTGGCAGCTCATTCATTGTGTGGAAAATAGGAAATTGATGGGCCATCTCTAGCAAATCCCCAGCTGCAGGATAAGGAAACCTGAAAATCCACACTGCATTTATCTCCTAGGCTGTGGAATTGAAGGACTGTATCAAGTGGGCTGAGTTAGGAGGTAAGTTTTACCTAGAGTCAGTCCCAATTCCTCTACTAAAGTAGCTATCTGACTTTGGCCTCATGACTTAACGTCTTTAGGCATCATATGGGGGCAAAAATATCTGCCTTCATTGTCTCACAGCAACATTGTGAGCTTAAAGTAAAGACCCCTGTATACCTGCGATGGTTATAATAGGCCCAGCAGGTACAGGAGGAATACCCAGGGGGTTTGCCATTACAGAAAGCCTCAGGGCTTGGTCATGCAAATAACTCAGGAGGACATAGAACCCACAGCACAACCCCAGGAGAAGCCCCATCTAATCTGTCTGTGGTACACTGACTGTGGGGAAACAAATGAGATTGCCATGGACTTAATGTGCCTGTCTCAATCTCGCCTCACATTTTTTTTTCCAGAACAAAAGCATTGTTTTGGAATTGCTGCTTCACTCACCCAGAGATGGACCCAGTGTATCATTGATGGGTTTACTCATTCATATGTGCACTTGAACTCTGCTGGGGTTTACATTCAGTTCCCAAGGAAACCCTGAAGGCATAAGCACAACAGTTTCCACATGTGTCCTTGAATCCCACTGCTCCCCAGCAGAGGATAAATGAGAGTATGTTTAAAAGCCACTCGAAGATACAGCTGGCAAAATCCCAGGGTTACTGCAGGTAGAGGGTTCTTAATGACAGCCGCTTGGATCAGGAAGATGGGAAATCAAGGCCAAACTGCCCCGCTGGTGACTTCTCAGAAAGCATCCGGAGAGGGTTCTGCTTCTCCTTTTTCTCAGCCCATTTCCTGACCCATCACAATTTGTTCCTTCCAAAAGCAGGCACAACCATGGTGTGTGATGGTGAAACGAAGACTTTAAGAACCAGTTGACAAAACCAGGCAAAACTCTGAAGTTTTAAGGACTGACTTTGGCATTCACACACTTACACATGCACTCCCTCCCCTCTTCCCACCTCCACCTCACCTGATGGGCCTCTATTTGGGGGGAGGGGCCCAGTATGTTAGAGTTAACAGGTCAACTAAGGGAACCAAACAATTTGCCTAACTTCCCCGCCCCCCCCCCCCCCCTAATAATAGTTGTTTCCCTGAATTGCCCCAAATTGATTCAGTTGGTATTATTTCTTTTGGTCTTTTTCTGGAGCAATAAATAAACATAAACTAACATTGGATGGAGAACAGAAGCAAATATCTCCAAAATCCTGCTTTGCCCACTTTGTCTAGGGATACTCTCCAATATCACCAAATAATAACTTTGGAAAGTGATTCATCCTGAATGAAGGGACCTTGTTTGAGTAAACCTTTGTTCCTTCTCGTTTCTCACCTGGCTGCTCTCCTTTGTGACTTTTCTGACTGACTCCTCCCCCATGAAGGTGGAAGCTCATCATTGGCCTTTGACAGCACATCATCATTAAGAAAATCTCATCCCCCTGCCAGATCCCATCAGCCTTGACTGGGACTCCCTCTCACCTCCACTGCCTGATTGGACAGTCAAATCATGAATCCTAGAATGTCCAGTTAAAGAGGCAGTCCAGCTCAGACCATATGCTTACTTCTTACCTGGCTGTGGGGATGTTTCTGACTTTTCTACCATGGGTACCTTCCCTGGCATCTAAACCTGCATCCCCCACCCCCTTAGCTTTTTGTGTGTCTTGGCTTTCTGTATTAGATTGTAAGTAAAATGAGGGCAGAGGCTGTCTTTTCCTTATCTATATCCTCAATATAGTGACTACCATGAAGTAAGTGCTTAATAAAGTTTATTGACTGACTGACTGAATTCCTGGTACATTCCTCTCCCCTTCACCAAAAAAAAAATTGATTGGGCCGATATTCATGAAATTTGGTCACAGAAAGCATGATGTGCCATTCTTTTTTTTCTTTTTGGAGGGCAATTGGGGTTAAGTGAGTTGCCTAAGGTCACACAACTAGTTTTTGGGTTAAGTTTCTGAGGCCGGATTTGAACTCAGGTCCTCCTGACTCCAGGGCCTGGGCTGTATTCACTCCGCCACCTAGCCACCCCCATGATGTGATATTCTGTTGTTCGGTAAGGCTATGGAGATATGAAGATGAGGCTCCAAATCTTAAAGACTTTATACTCTAATAAGGAACTTTCAAAAAGCACAGAGATCTTTTTCAGTCACATCTGACTCTTCCTGACCCCATTTGGAGTTTTCTTGGCAAAGATACTGGAGTGGTTTGCCATTTCCTTCTCCAGTTCATTTCACAGATGAGGAAACTGAGGCAAACAGAATAAGTGACTTGCACAGCGTCACACAACTATCTTTGTAGGTAAGTCTCTCCAACTCCAGGCCTGGGGCTCTCTTCACTGTACCACTCCCTGCCTCACAAGTAATTACACATAGAGACAATACAGACAATAAAATACTATGGTATGAAACCAAAAATTGTGAAATTAAGGGAGAAAATCAGTAGCCAACTCCAATTTAGAGCTTTTTCTACCCCCAATACTCCATTAAGCATTATCAACATTCACTTGTCATGAGAGTAAGGGCTTTGCAAACATTAAAGTATAAGATAAATGCTAGTTATTATTATTACCATTATTACAGACTAAACTTGTGGCATTATCAGCATACAGAACTCCTAGGAGGGAAACTTCGTTTTACCAATGTAGATCAGCACCTGCTCTGTGACTTGTAATTAGAGAGCTACTTAAGAATTCTAGGAGGTTAAATGACTTGCCCAGGGTCGTACAGCCCATATGTGTTAAGGCCAAACTTGAACCTAGGTCTTCTGACCCTGAGGCTTAGCTCTTGATGAAATATGCCATGCTGCTTCATTTTGAGGAAGAAAAAAAAGGAGAAAGGAGGAAGATGATGAGGAAGAGACAACATAAAGAAGAACCTTGCTTCTAATTGGAAATCTAAAATTGAACTTTTAAATATTTTTAAATGTTGCTATTGAAATGCTTATAGCAGTGATTGAGAGGAGATGGAAATTTAGTAGGGATTCATCCATAACAAAATATGAGGGGAAAAAAACCAATTTTCAACCCTGTTCTAGAATTTCTCTGACTTGTGATTTTAAACAGAAAGTATTCTGAAAATTGAATTGAAATTCATCTTGCTTCTCCTCCTCCTCCTCCTTTCCTTCATCCTGCTCTCTCTGTTTCTCTGTGTATCTTTCTCTCCCTCCCTCTTCCACACTCCCTGCTCTCTGTGTCTCTTTCACTCTATCTCCCACTGTTTCTGTCTTTCTCCTCTCTGTCTTTCTGTCTCTCCCTCCTTCTCC
>NW_027185764.1:19430308-19445859 GCF_028583685.1 Petaurus breviceps papuanus
CCAACACACACCAGTCTTACCACACACCACATTCATGCCTCATGGTCACCTTTGTTCAAGAAATTTTCTGCTAGAGATACCGCGGCTGCTAAATCTCCAGCACTTCAGCTTTGAAATTAGAGTTGTAAGGTCTTTAATCTGTTCACAGTTTGAAAAGATGACAGCTGAGAAGAAATAGAATTGAAGTCTATAAAATCTGGAAGGGGGTGGAAACAATGCATACAGATGTGCAGCACATTTGGGGAAGAAATGCAGGAAGGAGAGCATTTTAAGGACAGCTCGAAGGAAATCTCCCTCAGAATGTGCTGCTATTTAGATCATGAGGATAAATATTCAGATTTGCTACCTGAGAGGCAACATGGGCAATATAGTTTCAAGAGAAATTAATGAGATTTTTCTGATCTTATTTCACATTTTTTAAAGAACCACAAAGAGGCTGTTAATGGAAACTGATATTGATAGAGTACATCTCTAATCTCTGAGATTGACCTCAAGAAAGATTACTCTGCCCACCTCCTCAATTCCTTCGGTGGGGTCATTAGTCAGTCAGTCAGCCAGTCAAAAAACATTTATTAAGCATTTATTATAATTCACAAAGGGCAGCTAGGTGGCATAGTGGATAGAGAGCCGGGTCTGGAGGAAGACCCAATTTCAAATCTGGCCTCAGACACTTACTAGCTGCGTGACCCTGGGCAAGTCACTTAAACCTGTTTTTGCCTCAGTTTCCTCATCTGTGAAATGAACTAGAGAAGGAAATGACAAAGTACTCCAGTATCTCTCTTAAGAAAACCCAAAGAGGGATCATGAAGAGTTGGACATGACTGAAATGACTAAACAACAACATATTTCACAATCTGTACTAAAGCACTTAAATAAAAAAAAAAAAAAAAAAGGCAAGCATGGTCCCTCCTCTCAAGGAGCTAGCATTCTAAAACATGCAAGTAACTGCATAAAAGACAAATGCAGCACAAATGAAAGACATCATTTAGAAACAGAATCTGGCTATGAGAGCCTCACACTTCAGATTTGCTATTTTATTGGGGAATATTTTGCTAATGAACACCCAGAAATCCTCATGGGGTCCATGAAAATGTAGCTGGATGGCTAGGGAGGGACGTGCAGTGGGGCTCAGACAGCCTCAAGTAATAGTTCCTAGTGCTGGAACAAAATTGTATCCTGCTCTGGTGCTCATTGTCTTCCAGAAAAGCCTACTTCTCTTGGGTGTATAAAGTCTTCCCACCTTCAGGCCTTCTAACAGAATGGTCATTGAACACCATTTGTCAAGAATATTGTAGAAGGAATTCATGAATAGTTGGAGAACTGGAATAGATGACTTCTCAGTCTTCTTCCAGCTCTGTGATTTTATGATGCTGGCAGAGACTCTCAATTTATTCCTTCAGGTCCCCAGGGCCTTCGTAGGGACAGCAAGAGACAGAGATGTGAGTCTCCAGTTTATCTTCCTAAGTCTTTATTCTTTTCTCTTTTTGCTTAAATACATCCTCAAGTCAATTTGGGGTCTAGGCATCGTGGGGTCTAACTCATCTCAGCATACCGAGTCTGGACGTCTCCTTATCCTCACCCTCCAACCATCAAACCAATGACACTTGGGTTGACTGGACTATGGTTCTTGTTCTCTTTATTACTTCTGATATTCTTATCTTCAACTTGGAGGTCAGTGGTGGCTGACCACAAAATGGATCAAAGACTCATAAGTTTAGGGTTGGAAAGGACTTCAAAGGGTAAATAGACTACCCCCTCAATTTAGAAATAAAGACACAGAGGATCAAGAATATGAAGCGATTTGCCCAAGGTCACATATGCAGCAAATCTGGGCTTTAGATCCAGTTCCTCTGATTCCAAATCCAGCTATCTTTCCACTGTATCACATAATAGCTCACATTTACTAGAAATTTTAAGGTTTGAAAAGTACAGTATGTATGTTACCGCATTTGGTCCTCATTCTGCAAGGTAGATAATATTATTATCCCTATTTACAGATGAGAAAACTGAGTTGGGTTAAATGACCTGTCCTGGGACCCTAAACTAGTTAGTAAGTGTTAGAAGTACGACTCAAACACAGCTCTTACTGATTTTAAATTCATTACACTCTCATATTCCAAGGCTCTAAGTATTCATGCATTCAAAAATATTTATTGCCAGTCTATTATGAACAAAGCTCTATGCTTGGAATTTGTTGCTGAGACACACTTGACTCTTCATGACCCCATTTGGGGTTTTTATTAGCAAAGATGCTGGAGTGATTTGCCATTTCTTTTTCCAGCTCATTTTATAGATGAGGAACTGAGGCAAACAGGGACACACAGATAGCAAGTGTTTGATTTGAACTCACGAAGATGAGTCTTTCTGACTTCAGGCCCGGCACTCTATCCGCTTTGCCACCTAACCACCCTATCCTGGAGATAGAAAGATGAAAATGCCAGGCTCTGCATTCAAGGTGTTTATTATACTGTATTGGAGAAAGGGAAGGATATTTCATATACAGTAATGTACAATGCAATGTAGGAATAAAGAAAAATGAACTCTTAAGAAAAATTTGAGTTAGAGATATCTATTGAATAGATAAATAAATGAAAAAGTATTTATCAAACACTTCTGATGTGCCAAATTATGCTAAGTATGAGAAATACAAACAGAAATTCAAGGTTTCAAGGAGAAGACAAAACATGTAAGAGAATTCAGCTTTAGAGAGACAGAAAGGCCCAGCGACTCTTAGGATGCTCGGGGTGTCTGCCCCATAGACGTGGTTTACCGCCACTGAGAAGGTGGGCAGAGTAGGGCTACAGGTCAGGATGGAGAAGAGATTTTAAGTTCCTTCTCATAGGGCTGGCCCTTAGGGGACTTACCAGGAGAAGAGAAGAAAAAGTGGATATTGGTGGGAAGGTTGGGAATGAGCTGGGAGCTTGAAGATAGGGAAGAGTCTTGCTTGGTTCCAACTCCAGTTTGGACCTTTTAGGATCTCCTAATGGGGTTACTGTTAACTGGGCTATCAAGGATGGCTTCCTGGAGGAGAGGTTTGAGCAAATGCCTGCACTGGTATCTTGCTCTATTACTTGATCAATTGATTTCCAGGCAGAGCTTTAATTATGGTGGGGTATGTAGGGCTTTGCCTGGGGCCCCCCAGTCTAGACGGTGATGATAATATTTGCACTGCTTTTGTCACATAGAAGCAAGAACAATTAGTTAAAATAGGAAAGTAACTGATGGTGTGCTTCCTTCTTACCGTGGCCACATTCCCATTTATGGGAATTCCCAAATTTATTGCCTGCCCTACTTCCTAAAAATGAGGCCTCCCCAGCTCTGCCTTGTGGTCTCCCAGTGTTGTGATCTTACCACTTTCCACTTTCCTGTAGGGGAGTGTCCCCCTGTACCTTCCCTCAAAAACAAACAAAAACCCTGAATTTCATCAGGCACTAAAATTGCTCTGATGCTAGGAAGTCAGTTTTGTCTCCAAGATGGGCCTAACCACCAATCAGGAGTAGTACAAATGTGTCCATAGTCAAGTGATGACTCCAGTTATGGATTTATGTTGGGGGGTTTTTTGAAAGGGTAGGGGAGTTCTGGACTTGATTTTATTAATGGGAAACTCCCAGCTGAAAACTCCCTCCCCTTATACTGCTCAGTAACTGGACTTTAACTTATAATTTTAGAGAGATTCCTGGGACACCAAGAGATTGATTGATTTGTCCAGGATAAGATAGGCAACAAGCATTTACTACATACTGGGGACATAAACAGTATGGTTAGGACTTCAACCCAGATCTACCTGACTCTAAGCCTGACCTCCAATCCATTGGTATGGCACTATCTCTTGGGCCCTAGCAAAAGTTCCAAGAAAAGTTGAAAAGTGGGATCACTGTTCTTCTCTTTAAGTGAGAAGGACTGGCTGCCCCACATCATGTTTCTTAGCACCTAGGATCATGAGATGTTAGAATTCTACCTCATTACATAGAGGTGGAAACTGAGACCCAGAAAGGGGAAGTGACTTGCACCAGATCTCAAAGTGGGTTAATGACAAAGCAGAAATGATCATAGTCCCATAACTTAAAATTTCAAAGGTATTCTAGGTCATTTAATCCAATCCATACTTGAAAAGGAATCCTTTCTACAACATCCCCAACAAATGGTGGTCTAAATCAATCAGTCTCTCCCTAGACTCCTCTAGCAATGGATAAGTTGTAGCTTCTTGAAGCCAAAAAACAGACCTTTTTGCATTCAAGTTCAGTGTCCTTCCAACTAGAGCCCAACTAAACTGTTGTAAGGTCCTTGGAGAAGGAGGCAGCAGATTAGGTGTTTAGTTTTTTCATCACTTACAATGACCATAATGATGATCGTGATGATATTGATGAAAATGACAGAGCTATTGGTATGGGACTGTCTTCTCACTGGAAGATATTAATGTCCTGTAGGAGGGGACTGGGTAGAGCAGGAAAGGAGACTTCTTTTCCGTCTCTTCTGGTTTCCACTTTTGAAATGGAAAATGGATGATACCATAGCCCATATCAGATTGCTTGCCATCTTGGGAAGGGAAGAGAGGGGAGAGGGAGAAAAAAAATTGGAACTCAAAATCTTATAAAAGTGAATGTTGAAAACTATTCCTACATGTAACTGGAAAAAAAAATAAAAGAAAGAAAGAAAAAGAAAATGGATGATAGTAATCTCACTTCAGGTTGCTGAAACAAGAAAAGATTCTTGGAAGAATCCAACATGGAAGGAGCTTATAGTCTCCATCATGTTCCTATTCACAGCTTGCTACTCTAGAGACTTCAAGAAATTTCCCCTTTGGGTGAGATCTGAGACTCATCTCTTGGCTGAATTGAGTTACCTTACTCCAAAAGGGACAGTTCCTTCACTCTGTATTATGTGATATACATTCTTTTATGGATACTTTCTCTTATTTCTGTTTTGCTATCAACTTGGCTAAATGGGTTTCTTTTCTATTTACTATGTGTGTTCATTGTGGAAGTGGTATTTGGTGGGAAAGGAATTAAGCTTTAGATCTAAAGCTTGGGTCGTCCTTTAAACCAATTAATGAACAAAGATCAGAAATTTAGCTTGAACCTAAAAATCATATCTGTAGACTAATAATATTTAAGGGAGCAGACATATAATTCTAGCCCAGTTTCCCTCTCTCTGGGGAGAACAGAGCTGTAGCCTCTGGTCCCAACCTGCTGTTTCCCATCCTGGCAGGAATTAAAGTCTGCCTTGGAGAAGGGTTGGGAAAGAAGAAGCTAGAGAGATCTAGTCTGCTTCCCTCCAGGCATGCTTAGAGACAGTCTTTATAAAAACAACAACAATCTTACATTTATACCACTTATTTAGTTCATGAACTACTTGCCTATTTCTTAAAATCCTTAGAGTACTTTAAAACACAGCTCAGAGGCAGCTAGGTGGTGCAATGGAGAGAGTACTGAATCTAAAATCAGGAAGACCCATGTTCTAATCCAAAGTCTGACACTTAATACCTGTGTGATCCTGAGCAAGTCATGGAGTCTCTATCTGCCTCAGTTCTCTCATCTGTAAAATGCAGATGATAAGAGCACCTACTTCTCACGATTGTCATAAGGACCAAAAAATTACTTTTCAAACCTTAAAGCACTATATGAATTGTTCAATCATGTCTGACTCTTCTCGACCCTATTGGGGATTTTCTTGGGAGTGATACTGGAGTGGTTTGCCATTTCCTTTTCCAGCTTAATTTTACAGATGAGGAAAGTGAGGCAAAGAGGGTTAAGTGACTTGTCCAGGTCACACAGCTGGTAAGTCTCTGAGGCCTAAGGCCAGATTTAAACTCAGATCTTCCTGACTCCAGGCCCACACTGGAGCCTCCACTGCACCACCAACTAAATGAATGTTAGTATTATTAAGTGCCTTCTCCAACACCAGACCTTTGCAGATCTCCCTAGTTTGTTGGCACTTACCCAGTCTTGAAATTATATTTTATTACTTTGCATACACTTTGTATTTACTCATTTGTGTACATTTTTATCCTCACAGATGAAGGTAAGTCCCTTCAGGACAGCACTTTGGTGTCCTCATTAGAGAGCAAAGTGCTTTGCAACATCAGCTGCAACGCTAAGCTCTTTAATGCCTACTATGTGCTTGGCACTGTGTGTGTGTGGACATAAACACAAAAATCTAACAGTTCCTTCCCTCAAGGAGCTCAAATTCTACAGAATGAAACAATACATTCATAGAAAATTAAATACAAAATATGTCCTAATAATTTCAACTGTAAATTAAAGGTAATTTGTACATTTCTAGAGTGAGTTCACTAAAAACTTCAGGGATCAAGACAGGCTTCCCATAAGATCTAGTGCTTGAATTGAGCTTTGAAGGAAGGTAGGTATACTGAGGCAGAAGTAGGGAGGGAATGCTTTCCAGGCATGAGTGACAACAGCCTGTGCAAACACACAGAAATGGGAGATGAAAAGTCAAGTATAGGGAATAACAGGTTAGTCTCTGGCCAAACCAAAGAGTCTGTGGAAGAGAATAAGATATACTATTGTAATCCAGTCATTTCAATTGTGTCTGACACTTCCTGAACCCATTTGGGATTTTCTTGGCAAAGATACTGGAGTGGTTTGCCATTTCCTTCTCCAGCTTACTTTACAGAAGAGGAAATTGAGGCAAACGGGGTTAAGGACTTGCTCAGGGTCCCACAGCTAAGTGTCTCAGGCCAGATTTGAACTCAGAAAGATCAGTCTTCCTGCCTTCAGGCCCAGCACTCTATCAACTGCGCCACCTAGAAGTCCAAGGTGTAATAACCCTGGAAAAAAGTCATGGAGGCACATGCTAGTGTGTCAGAAATGTTTGTTGAATTAGATTGTTACAAGAAGTAATGTAATACTGTGCATTTATATAGGACTTTAAAGTTTGCAGTCTCTCACATAAGAGGATTTGAATAAAGCCTTGTTATATGACAGCAAACCATAGTACTCCATCCGGTGATTCTGTAACAGATGATATCCATACATATAACCTAGCAGAGGAAACAGCTAAATTTAGTTAAATCATAATTCAAGTGGTACATGTAGTCAGGAAACTGCGAGTTCTAATTTTGGAATTGTCACTAGATAACTGTGTTACCTTGTCTGGGCAAATCAATTTCACATCTCTGGGCTCAGTTTCCTTATCTGGAAAACAAGGGGTTTGGGGTAAATGGCCAATAGGATTTCTTTCAGCTTTAAAATTTGATGGACTTTCTTAGCAAACAACGGGTTCAACTGAATTCAGCCAGTTGCTTTCAAATTGATAGAGACATTCATTACTTACTTGATCTCCTAGGAACTAAGATTTCAAATCTGCAACTCCATAGTAACCTATTCTGCCTGGGTGCTGTTCAGAGGCTGAAGTTTGCCCCTGGTCACCACCACTAGAAAGAATAAGAAACAAGACCTGAGCCTAGGTCCTGAATGTTCCAAGGTCAACCCCTAACCTACAACAAGTCTCTCTACATTTATTTAATACTTTATTCAGTCAAAAAGGAAGGAAGGGGAATGAGAAGGAAATGACAAATCACTCTAGTATCTGTACCAAGAAAACCCCCAATGCAGTCACAAAGCTGATACTGCTGAACTGAACCGATTCAACAACAAATCAATCAAGAAGGAAGTTGCTAGAGTGAGAAAAACAATGTTCGTGGAGTCAGAGGACCCAGATTCAAATCGTGCCTCATCCTGCTTTAATGCTTAAGTGACTTTGGGATAGTTGCCTCACTTCCCGGGACCTCAGTTTCCTCATCTGATGAATGCGGAAGTCGTGCTAGATGCCCTTTGAGATCCCTTCCAGCCCTAAAACTCCAGTCCTAAGTATTGAATAATCCCGTAAAGCGGATAGAGCAGGCACTGCTATCCACACTTTGCAGAAGAGAAAACTGACACTGGCACCCCCAGTGAGTGTTGGGCCCAGTCTCCTGCCTCTTAATTCAGCCCAAGGCCCTTTCTACTGCTCACTGCCTCTGACCCAAGCCTTTTTTCCCCCGTCTCCGCCCTTCCCTTTAAACATGATTGTCTTACAGCCGGGGCATAACGGTCAGCTTTACACTCGCTTTTATTTCACGATAATGGCCATTCGCAAATGGCAGGGCTATCTTTAGCCCTTCCTGCATGCACATTGCACGCAACCCGGCGCCAGAGGCGCGCATGGAAGCCCAGATCCCTCCCAGTGCCTGGGGTGGTGACCCATAAAACGCTCTTCCAGCCCTGGCTGGTGGCAGTGGGCTGAGCGCAGCACGCAGTCAGCTGCGCGCAGGAGGAGCTGGAAAGCGAAGCCTTTAAAATCCACGCGATCGCTATTTATACTGAGGCCAAGGCCACTCTCTTCTCAAAGCAGCTGCAGTGAGTGTGCGTATGTGTTTAAATTACATGTGAAGTCTTAAAAAAAAAAAAAAAAACAAGCCACGAGGTTAACGCTAGAAAGCCCCATTCCAAATGGTGCGCATCTCAGCTGCCAAGTGCCCAACAGAAATAACCTTGTTTTAGTCTTTAAGGAGAGGCGGAGGTCAGCGAGGCAGCAGGCAAAGCTGACGCCTCCTCTAGGCTCCTTCCACTGTTTGCCATTTATTCTCTGACTCGGATACTAGACGCTTGGTTCAGTTGTGATGCCAGCCAAGATAATGCTAAGAGCCAGGGCTAGCCTGTTTCTTCTGGTAGGGGGCGGGAGCCCATAACAAAACCAAAGGACTGAGTTTTGTTTTTCCTGCCTCTCATATTTCCCGGGGAACGGAAAACCAGCCGGAGCCTGAAAGCTCGACCCCGACAAAGCATCAGACAAACGCAGGGTTCTCCCCATCACTCTGCGGGCCGTGTTTCTGCAGCTGTGCTGACAAGCTGTAAAGATTTGTTTGTGTCGAGGAATGGGAGCTCCTCTGAATCAGGAAGACGTAAAGAGAGCATTCTCTATTATTGATTCACTAGGCGTGGGAGTTTTTTCTCCCAGTTTCAAAGTACTTCTTTGATTTCCCAAATATTTCTAAAACCACTGCTTTTCAGGCCCTGTGTGTAACTGTTCAGAGTAGAAGATTCAGGTTCTAGAGTGTTGGCGTTTGCCGGGAGAAGGAAAGAGGGGTGGGGTGGGGAGGGCAGGGGCTGAGAGAGGAAAAGCTGACACAATTCTTTGTCTTTGCCATTTCCATACATCCATACATCGCTTTGCTGAATCATCAGTGGGAAAATGATATGTGCAAAAGGGAAAAGAGAGAGGGGTTAACAGGATCAGGCCGGTCTGGTCAGAAGGTAGGGCTGCCCCAAAGCCCTTCTGCCAGTTTTGGGTCCTCCAGCTCCTTCACCCAGAAGAGGGAAGGGGAAATATCTGTTATGGGAAGAGGGCTATTGGGGAAACCACCAATGTTTCTGGGTTACTTATTTTGTGAGAGCCTCGATGTGATCCCAGAGGATTCTGGAATCTTCCCTCACTGATGATCTCTTGGCTAGAAGCTGACTAGAGGGTATAATTTAGGGATAGCATTGTTTGGGATAAAGTGGAAAATTCTCTCTTCCAATACCAGCGACTGCAAGCTGTTTGTAAAAAAAAAGATACTGTAAGAAAGGGCTTTCTTGGGACTTTTTGGACATTACTGCATTGCACTGAATGAATTAATGAATGCCTTCTAAAATCACAATGTGGGGCAGGGGAGAATTTAGTAGAGCTCTGTTTTAAATACATGGAGTGGGATCTTTTAGAGGCAATCATAGCAAAATGGTCCTGAAACTAGGAAACCCTGAAAGATCTATGCTGGTTGTATGGACCTATATAAGTTATTTATTCTCTACATGCCCCAGACAGCCTTTTAAGACAAGAAGCCCTATAATGAGAGAAAGTTACTTTATGATCTAACTCAGGGGTGGGGAACCTGCAACCTCAAGGCCACATGTGGCCCTCTAGGAGAGTTGTGTGAAGTTTGGATTAGATAAAAGTGTTGCCCTTGAGGACCTAGAGAACATGTGAACTCAAGGCCACAGGTTCCCCACCCGGCTCTAGCTCCTATCCCCTGGGATATGTTAGGGTTCAAATTATATCCCCTGAAACACAACTGCTCCATGTAGTAAGCTCCTGGTAGAATACACTTAGGCTCAGAGGCAGATGTTAGTACAATTAAGGGGAGCCACTGTATTCACAGCACACCCTACCTTCCCACCACAGGTGCATCCAGACTGTGTTTCTGGTCATCAGGCATTAAACTGTGGGCTTTGGAGTGTGGAAGAAGGTTTCAAAGATATCCATCTCCAAAATTTCCAATTATTGAGGTAAACAGAAAAATATTTGCCTTTCTATCCAAGGTAATGAGGAAATAGATCAAACCAGCAGATGCCAAGTGTAAAATGGTATTAGGTATGTGAGCAATTCTGTCTGAGCAAATGAGGGATGTCAGACCATTGGATTATGAAATAACCCAGGTGTATGATGACTAATTAAGGCTTTTTCAATGCATGCTCTGCTTCTCCTTTCAGCCATCAGCAGCTAGATCCCCAGCCTGATCCCTTATGGCAGCCATTCACTAAAGCAGGGAGGTCAAATACAAAGATCAGAAGACCTGGGTTTGAAGCCCAGCTCTTAAACTTGCCGTCTGTGTGCCCATGGGCAGGAAGGTGGTAAGGGGAGAGAAGACTGGACTGGGAATCAGAAGACTTGAGATCAAATCCTGCCTGGCTACTTTGTTAGCTGTATGATCCTGGACTATTTCAACTTCTCTGAGCCTCAATTTCCCCATCCATAGATTAGGGATAATAGTTTTTGCAAGCTTCAAATGAGATACCATGTAAAGCACTTCACAAATGTTGAAGTGCTTTATAAAGGGTAGGTATTGTTATTGCTTAACTTTTCTGAGCTTTGGTTCTTTACCTGTAAAGAATGATACCTAAAATAGTTCTGAAGAAAGCATTTTGTAAGCCTCAAGGCTCAATAGAAATATGAATTGTTATTTCAAAGATAAAAAGTACCTCTGCCCACACACTCTTGACCTTACCAGCTATGGGTTATCTTCATAAATCTCCAAGTATGAACTGTGATTGCTATCCTGGTTCCATAGGTTTTTTTAAAACTCGACCAAACTCTAGGATCCAGTAGCCTTTCTCTCTAGGGCAGTGTGTGTGTGTGTGTGTGTGTGTGTGTGTGTGTGTGTGTAGGGGAGGGGGGAATTCTCCCAAAATCTGATGACCAGTAGTTATAAGGATTAGAGAATTTATATCTGGAGAGGATTTTGGAAGCCATCTAGTCTGACTGAGCCCCTCCTTTTATATGAGGGAGAGTGGCAATGGAAAGAGTTTGACAGGTCCTGGATTCAAATCCACCTCTAATACATACTTACATGTGACCTTGGTAAACTCCTTAACCTCTCTGGATCCCTGCACTAGATAGCCTCTAAGATCTCTCCCAGATCCAAATCTATGGTCCTGTGACCCAGAGAAGGAAATTGACTGTGCCCAAGGCTGGAAAGCAGTCTGGCAGAAATTGAGTATAGACCATTTACCAAGATAAAGTCAAAATGAATATATGACCTAGCTTTAAAGGGAGATACTACAAAAAAATCTGAAGAACATGGAACATATTACCTATCCGACTTAACGGATAGATAAAGAATTTATGAATAAACAGGAGATAGAATGCAGTGTGACATATAAAATGGTTAATTTCAATTACATTAAACATTAATTAATTTTTGTGGAATTGAATTTGGTGAATTCAAATAGGAATTCTCATGCCAAACTCAGTGAATGATGAAACATTTATTAAGCACTTTCTGTGTGCTTCTGTACTAGGCACTAGGAATACAAATACAAATAACACTGAAATAATTCTAGTCCTCAGAGCTTTTACACCCTTTCAGAGGAAACCACATGTACTGGTTTGGGTATATACACAAAAGTACAAAGCAGTTGGGGGCGGGGGGGGGGAAGAGGGGGTTGTGACTTCATTTAGAAGGCATTGCTTTGATTGAGTTATCAGTTCTACCTCCAGAACATTTTTTAAACTTTTCCTCCCCCTCTCTCCATATATGCTGAGAACTGAGTATTTAAGGAGATCAGGGAGCTTAAGGAACAAAGATGAGAGGAGGTGCATGCATTTCAGATATAGGGTATAGAGCCTATGCAAAGACCTGGAGATGGGAGATGGAATATTATGTGTGAGGAATAATGAAAAGACCAGATTGTCATGAAGGAGAATAATATGTAGTAAAGCTGGAAAGGGACAGTGGAGCCAGATTACAAAGACAGAGAATCTGGATTTGATTCCAGTTGGAATAGGGAGTCACTGGAGTTTATCAGGCAGGAGAGTGACTTGTTTAGACCCATGCTTTGGGAAAATCACATCAGAAACTGTGTGGGGGATGGACTGAAGTAGACAGAGACTCAAGACAAGAAGATTAATTAGGAGCCTATTATAGTAGCCTAGGAGAGGTGATGAGTTGGGTGGTGGCTGTATAGATAGAAAGAGGGGGATGAATTTGAGAAATGTTCTGGAGGTAGAAATGACAATATTGGCAACTTATTTGATATGTGGGATGATGGACAGTGAAAAGATGAGGAAGATACTGGGGCTTCAAATCTAGGTGACTGGAAGAATGGTGATGGCTTTGACAGAAATAGGGAAGTCAGGAAAAAAGATGAGTTTTGGAAAATGAATTCTGGTTTGCAAATGTTGAATGTGTGAGATCCAGGAGACCGAGTTTGAAGTGTTCACTAGGTAATTGGTTATGTTAAATTAAAGTTGAGAATGAAAACTAGAATTGGATTGGTAGATCTGGGAACCATCTGCATAGACATGATGATTAAACCCATGTTGCTAATGAGGTGCCTGATTAAGAAAAATGTACAGGGACAGCGAGGTGGTGCAGTGAATAGAGTAACCATTCTGGAGTCAGGAGAACCTGACTTCAAATCCTGCCTCAGACACTTGACATTTCCTAGCTGTGTGACCTTGGGCAAATCATTTAACCCCAACTGCCTTGCCTTCCCCCCTCACAAAAAGAAAGAGAATGTACAGAAAGAAGAGGGTCCAGGACAGGGCACTGAGGGACAACCACAGTCAGAAACAGTATTATGGCTGATAAACCAGAAAAGGAGAGACAGAAGTCATGACAGGCAGGAGGAGAGCCAAGAAAGAGTAGCATCATGAAAACCCAGAGAAGAGAGTATCCAGGAGAAGATCACTGACAATGTCAAATGCAGAGAAGTCAAGAATGATGAGTCTTGATGTTATTAGATTTGGCAGTTAGGAGATGATCATTAACTTTGGAGAATGACATTTTGGGTTTATAAGTGAGTAAGGAGAAAAAGTAGCATCGATGGGTGTAGGCAGCTTTTTTTCCCTATGAGTTTGCCTATGATAGGGAGGAGAAGAGGGGAAGGGAAAGGCAAGAGAATAAGCATGGGTGAGATAGCTACTATTTGCCAGCCACTGTGCCAAGTACTTTACAAATATTACCTCATTCGATCCTCACAACACCTTGTGGGATAGATCCTCTTATTATCCCCACTTTACAGTTGAGGAAACTGAAGTAGACAGTAGTTAAGTAACCTTGCCCAGGGTCACACAGGTTGACCTGAGCAGGATTTGAAAACAAGTCTTCCTGACTTCAAGCCTAGTTCTCTATCCATCTAGCTAGTAGAGTCTAGGATTTGCTTCTTGTTGGTTTGTTTTTCCATTATGGCTATATTTTTAGTCATCAGGGAAGTTACCGTAAATAGGTATTGAAGATTAGAGCAGAAGGGATGATTTGAGTTGTTACAGGAGGATAGAATCAAAGGTACAGGTAGAGAGGTAGGTTTTGGTGAGGTGAAGGACCACGTCTTTATCAGAGACTGGAGACTAGGAAAATGGGAGATGATGTCAAGGAATTGTGGGTGTAGAGGAAGGGAAGTGAGGAACTCCTGACCAATGACCTCAGTTTTCTCAATAAAGTACAAACTTAGATCCTCCGCTGAGAGAAGGGAGAGTGCGATCGAGAATCTATTCAGGAGGAATGAGAGGATCATTTACAGTGAAGCTCAATGGACTCTGTATTTGTAGCAGATCCAATCCACATGGGCATATGACTTCTTTCATCTCTGTTCAGCACCACATGGGTAGAACTGGAGGAGCCAGATGGCAAAAGTAATTCAGGGTTAGTATCTGTCAAGGCATAAACAGCAATCGGACAAGGGATCTGGAGATTTAAGAATAGAGGATAATAAAGACTTTAACTTGTTAACTAAAAGGTAGACATTGGGAGAGGAGAAACATGAAGCCAGAGCAAGGCTGATGGCCTGGAAAAATACTGAAGGATTAAATTTCATAAGGAAAAAACAAAAATAAGTTTGGAAAGGCATACAGAGAGATAAGATGATAGGAAATATGAATTAGATAAGGGACTTTCAGAGTTCTTGATCCTAGAAGTAGAACACTTGTGGGTGATGGAAAGCTCAAGGGGAGGGCTATTCTTGTGTGTGATGGGGTACAATATGAAGGAGCAGGTCATGAGAGTTGAATAGTTTGATATTTGAGATAACAGCAACATGTACTTTGACGTTTTAATAGCATAGGCCAGGAATTGGGGTGGAGAAAAGGAGTGAGACAAGCACTGGAGTCCTTGAAAAAGGACAAGGAATGACCTATGGGTGAAAAGATAATCAACAGCAGGATCTGGATTGGGTAATAAATTTGGATGGTGTTAACTTCAAAGGAAGAAAAACTGCTGATGGGTGGTAGCAGAGGGAGAGTCTGGAAGAGGCAACAGGGAGCAAGAATGTTCCAGTTATCCCTCAGGACTAGTGTGTGTGGAAATATGAAAGAAGTTGGAATCCATCTCTAAAGGATGGCCAGAGACGTGGTGTTACTATGGAGGAGCCAGGTCTCTGCCAGTGCCAAAAGGTAACAGGATGATGTAAGGATTAGGGGTTCCAAAGGCCGTGAATAAAATAGTGGGCATAACTGGAGAAGGCCAATGGTAGGGCAGGATAAAGGTGTATTGGAATGGGAAAATAAGAAATGAGTTTTTGAGATAGTGTGTTCTTAGGTAGCTGGCCATCCAATATCATTGGTATTGAGAAATTAAAAAGGAATTTGCTAATTATAGATAATTTGGATTAAGTCATAACAGATGGAAGCAACTTCCCTTTTGATGAGAATGGTATCTCTGCTGTACCTTGGTGTCCTGGTTGTACCTTCGGGGGTGATTTCCCAGCTCCTCTAGGGCCAGGGTCCAAAGCAGGTCCACCTCAGTATGTTCAGCTAACCCTGGAGATATCTTTGAAAAAAACTTTTATTAGAGGAGAAACACCCAGGAGAGAGAGAGAGACAGAGAGAGAGACATAGAGAGAGAGAGAGAGAGAGAAAGAGAGAGAGAGACAGAGAGAGAGAGAGAGAGAGAGAGAGAGAGAGAGAGAGAGAGAGAGAGAGAGAGACAGAGAGAGAGACAGAGACAGAGAGAGAGAGAGAGACAGAGAGAGAGAGAGACAGACAGAGACAGACAGAGAGAGACAGAGACAGAGAGACAGACAGAGACAGAGACAGAGAAAGAGAGAGACAGGGAGAGAGAGAGATTTATATAAAAT
>NW_027185764.1:19445959-19461343 GCF_028583685.1 Petaurus breviceps papuanus
AGACAGAGAAAGAGAGAGACAGGGAGAGAGAGAGATTTATATAAAATTGAGGTGAGGGGTAGGGGGCAGGACAAAAAGCTACTACTAGTAAGCACTTGGAAGGAGTAACTCATTAGCATGGTCCTATTTATCATTGCCTTTGTGGAAAGCAGAGATTCTAGAGAAGTGAATTTAATGAAGGAGAGGCAACCTCCTCAAATTGTGACAGCCAAGTCAATGTAATAGCAGACATTTATTAAATAGTACCTGCAAGCTAACCACTGACTATGACTGAGAAAAAATAAGCTTATCCAAGTTCTCCCTGAACTTGGAGTTAAGAGACCTGGGTTCAAATTCTGGCTCTTCTACTTACTACCTATATGATATTAGGTACACCATTAAACTTTTCTGGGCCTTAGATTCTCACACATAAAATCAAAGTGTCAAACTGTGTAGCTTCTTTTTTTTTTCTTTTTGGAGGGCAATTGGGGTTAAGTGACTTGCCCAAGGTCACATGGCTAGTTTTTGTGTTAAGTATCTGAGGCCGCATTTGAACTCAGGTCCTCCTGATTCCAGGGCCAGTGCTCTATTCACTGCACCACCTAGCCACCCCTAAACTGTTTAGCTTCTAAACCTCCTTAAGGTTATAAATCTGTAATCCTGAATGTCTTTCTCTTGCCGTTTACAAACTGCATGACTTTGGGAACACCCTTCTCTGGACCTCATGTTCCTGCTCTGAAAATAAGTCATATGAACCACATAATCACTTAGGTTCCTTTTAGATAAAACTTCTATGGTGTCTGAGACAATAAAACACTTTCTTTTCTCTGAGCGCTTTAGAATCCCTGGTATTTGTTTTACTTGGCAATGAACTGGGGAGGTAGGTTGGCACTCCTCCATTTAGATGCATAAACCTCATTTCAGGGAGGTCAGACAAGTTGCCCCAACTCACACAGCAAAGGAAGGGCAGAACAGCAATCTGAATTCACAGTAGTACCAAGATTTCAGTTTTCCCAGCATGTTCATCATATCCCTCCAAGGATGATACTGACTTCATTTCGGATGAACTTTCTTGCAGGGCCTACCAAAATATGATGCTCACTTGGATACTCTGGTAAACTGATTTTGAATTTGATTAATATTGATGACAGGTTGAGGAGTCAAGGGACAAAAAACAAGAGAGTGAATAAAACTAGTGTATCAACCTGATTTAGAAATAGTTTCTTCTATTCATTCCTTCTTCCTACTGTCTGAATATCTGATGTATGTGTTTATAGACACACAAATATGTGCATATATACATATATCTATACATATGCACACACGTATATGTAACACACACACGTGTGAATTTCCTTGGAGAAACTAACAAAGGAGGAGGAAAAAAAAACACCACGTAGTTCAACTTCCCATAAAAGATTGGAACAGCTCAATCGTAGCTATTCTGTTCTCTGATGTTAATGAGTAATTAAGCATTTTCAAAGTCATATTACTTATCCTATTAAGGGGCAAACTCACTCTGCTTACTATATGCATTAGCGATCTATCCGAGCTTAACAGAACTTCAGTTACATGCAGATTTTCATTCTGATATTAATTTTACGGTCTGCTGGCTAAAAAATGTATGTAGGCAGTGTTTAAAAAGGGCATATTGGAGCTGATCAAACCTCTAGTGTTGCTAAAAAGATGCTACAATCTATCACAGTCATCCTGTTCTTCCCCATGATTATTGCCCTAATCAGTAATAGCATTTTTGGAACTTTGCCACAATAGTGAAATAATCCTTTTCCCTCTCTCCCACAATCTCCCGCCCCACCCCAAATATATGCTCTTTTGCTTTGGCTACAGAGAAACATTACATGAATTGCATGCTGGGATGGGCTTATTTCTTTCCTGTCATTATGCTCAGGTTGCAAACCCTTATAAAAGGTAGACTATTTTAAAAATATACGAATATACCTCCAGCAATGGATTTCTTTTTTTAGCACCTAATTTTATTGATACTTTTTATTTTAAAGATACAAATAAATCACCATCATTTATATTGCATTTCTTTACAAATCCCTTCCTCTTTCTTCTTATACTGAAACATCCCTTGTAACAAAGATTAAAAAAGAAAAAAGAAAAGTAGTTCAGCACATCTAATGCAGTAGTTATTGTGAGGTTAAGGTAAGCACTTTTAGCCCTCCAACTCCAATTAATTATATAATTAAGAGGAGGTAGATTTTCTCTACTTTTTTTCTAGTGTCAGACTTAGTCATTATAATTATGGAGAATTAAATTTCCACTTTTATTCCCTTTGTTTTCTAAACCTGCCATTTATATTTTTATAGTAGTCATTGGGTATATTGTCTTCTTGGTTCTGCTTACTTCGCTTCACATCAGTTCATAAGTCTTGTCATGCTTCTCTGAATTTTCCATATTGGTTATTTCTTGTATCAGTTAAATATTTCCTTACATTCATTAGCCAAAATTGGCTTAGTCACTCCCCACTAGATGGGCATCTATTTTGCTTACAGTCATCTACAGATGAATGAAGAATTTGGGGTTCTTTCTGTGTGTGTGTGTGTTCTTCTTTCCTCCCCAAGTAGGCTCTGCACTGGATCAATGGTACAATTCAATAAAAAAATGACACTAATATCTAATACTTTGTTAATCTTGTCCATGTGGTATCAAATACCTGACCTGAACTGATTTTTTTTTCATTTTTTAACTGCCTGCTCTTGTGCCATAGTATTGTACCCTTAACCACATAAGATTTTGATATTGTCTATGCTATGCTACTATGTATGCTATTGTATGTCTCTGCTACTATGTCTATAGTAGAAAAAAAAACAGGAGACAAGTTCTAATTGTTTTTCCCTGTAGGAAATTGCTGCATGCCAGTCATGCAAAACTGGGCAATCTCTGGGACTGGCCAGGAAGAGAAATCCCTTCCTGGGGAAAGAGAGGAAGGGCACCAATTTTGATCTAAACAAATATAGGCCAAATGATAGGCCTGGTTGGGAAACGAGTTTTCTCTGGAATATTGAAATCTAAGAGGCTGAGACAAGTAGGGAGCTGGGTTCAGGACCAGAAGTAGCTTCCAGACAGAGAGGTCAGGGTCAGATCAGCAAGTATAATGTTACCTGGATTCATCCTGTTTCCTTTAAACTTTGGTATTTCATGGTAGTTGTGAATGGTCCTTGCCCTTGTTCTGTGTGTGCTGATGTGGGAGTGTGTTCAAGGGCTGTGTCTGACTCAGCTATGCCAATGAGACCATGAGATCCAACAACTAAAAATCGAAGGTTATGACATCTGAGAATAGACGATGGTAAAGCTGAATGCTAAAAAGTAATGCCCAGGGGATAGGGCACTGATTGAGGGGCTGGGAGGTCTAAAAGTACCGTATTCCACCACATAATTGTTGCATCCTGGTTTTTTTGTTTGTTTTTTCCAGTTCAAAATTGTTTTATAAACTTTCATTGCATAATTGTCACATGGCACAATTCTGTTCACAGAGCAGCAATGTATTCACCAGTGGCATATGCATGTGCATTTATCTTTCCCACATTGCAAGCAAGAAGTCTAGAATTTCCAGCGTAGGGCATGTCAGTATAATATTTTAACATATATTCATAAGTATTCTATGCAACCTAATCTTGCATCAAAGACAGTTTAGTAATAAATTAGTTTTAAGTAATACTGGCACAATTTTTTTAAAGCTTCATATAATGGTCACACCCCACTCTTTTGCAAAAAAAATAGTTGGCATAAAATCTGCAATGATTATGCAGTGAAATATGGTATGCCAAGCTCTTATGGGGAATGGTGACAACAATGAGGTACCTTACTCCCTCAGGATGGTATACATCTCAAATGCAGCTTTAACCATGAGAAACATCCCAAACTTCTCCCAGACTGTATAGTTCTTTTCATCTTTCTCCCTTTTTTTGTGGGGGAAATATGCATGGGGCCAGGACATGATGGAGGGCAGCACAGTCTAGCAGGGGATTTCTCCTCTCCCACTTTCATAGCAATATTAGATATTTTGCTCTCCAGAAGGAGCTATTTTTGTTATTTGAAGTTTATTAAGATAGAGAATTAAGAAAACTTATTTTTCAGGTTAGTAAATGTATTGTCCATTTATGATTTCCGTAGCAATGCTTTGAGTTGCTTCAGTGGATCAATGAGAGGTACTCTTGAGGTAGAGAAATAGGCTTTTGCCATTTAGTTTCTGTAACATCCTCACAAGTCTTTCAAAAGTTTGCAAATTTGTCAATTCAAGACTGAGAAGGAATTCAGATGTGTGGGCTATCTCAACCAAGAAATGGCCTTTTAACTTGTCAACTAAAACTCCTTTGTGTACATAGGTGATCCCATTCCATCTCATTTCCTCTAGCAGGTTAACCCTCTGTCATCACCACTCTCTCCCTAACCTTCAATCACTCCTTGTCTACTAGATGCTTCTCTACTGCCTAAAATCATGCCCATGTTTCACCATTCTCCAAAGATCCTCACTTGATCTATCCCTGCTAATCTGTCTCTCACCACCCTTTGTGACTAATCTCCTTTAAAAGGTCATCTACAATAGGTGCTTCCACTTCCTTTCCTCTCACTTTCCTCTTACCTCTCTACAATCTGTCTTTCAGCCTCATCATTAAACCTAAACCACCCTCTCCAAAGTTACCAGTGATCTCCTAATTGCCAAATTTAATGATTTCCTCACCCTTCTAAACTTCTCTGCAATCGTTAACACTATCAATCAACCTCTCCTCCTTGAGATTCTCTTTTCTTTTTTGTGACACTGTTCTCTCCTGGTTTTCTTTCTGCCTGGCTAACCACTCCTTCTCTATTACTTTTACTGAATCTTCTTCCTGGCCATGCTGTGGGGGTCTCCTAACTTTCTGTCCTGGGCCTTTTTTCCCCTTCTCTTCTATTTTTCTTGGTGATCTCATTGGTCCCCATAGTTTTAATTATTATCTCTGTGAAGATGATTCTCGGACCTACTTGCAATACCCTAAACTTTCTCCTGATTGCCAGTCTCCCTTTCCAACTGCCAACTCGATATCTTGAATTGGATGTCCAGTAGATATCTTAAACTGAAGTTCACCATTTCCAAAATTGAACTCAATATCTTCTCCCAAACTTCCCCTCTTCCTGACTTTCCCATTCCTGGTGAGGATCCCACCATCCTTATAGTTACTTAGGTTTACAACCTGGTTATGAGCCCTTAACTCCTCATTCTCTCTCCCTCCATCCCCCCTCCCAATTATCCAAGAAGTGGTCAAGTCTTGTAGTTTCCAACTTCATGGCATTTCATATATATGTCTCCTTGTTTCCTCTGACGCTGCGACCACCTTGGGACATGCCTTCCTCACCACCTCATGCCTGGACTATTGTAGTGGCTTCCTGGTTGTTGTTTTGCCTCAAATCCAGCCCTACTCCAACCCATCCTTGACTCAACTGTCAAAATGATCTTCCTAAAATGCAGACCTAACAGCATCACCACCCCAGCCCCCCAGCTCCATTCAGTATTCTCTAGTGGCTCCCTCATACTTCCAGGATCAAACATAAAGTCCTCTGGCTTTCAAAGCCTTTCATAACCTAGACGCCTTTTACCTTTCCGGTCTTGTTACATCTCACTCCTTTCTGTGTACCCTGAGTTCTAGTGACACTGGCCTTTGTACAAGACTCCATCATTCTGCTCTTGGTCTTGCAATGGCTGTCCCTCGTGCCTAGAATTCTCTTTCCTAATCTCCACTTCGAGCTTTCCTGGCTTCTTAAAGTTTCAGTTAAAGTGTCACTTTCTGTGCGAAGTCCTTCTCAGTCCTCAGTTTCAGTGCCATCTCTCTGACATTGTCTCCAGTTTTTCCTTTCTTTAATTGTAGATAATGGTTTGCACGTTGTCTTTCCCGTTAGACTTTTCCATTGCAGCTCCATGAGAGTAGGAACTGTTTGTTTTTTTTGCTTTTTTTCTATATTCCCAGTACTTAGCACAGTGCCTGGTACATAGTTACTTTATACATGTGAGTTGACTGACTCACTGATAGCCTCATTTGTTCCTAGGATATGCTCCTGCAAGTCAAATGATGACAGGGCCCCTCCTTGTCTTCCTGGGGTGAGAGCCCAGGAATACACTAAAGCACTTTGCAAATCCAAGAGGGCTATACAAACATTAGTTGTTATGAGAATGATTCTACTTTCTTTTCTTTTCATAATACTGGGTGAATTGTTTTCAACAACAACAAAAATAAGAATGAGGTCTTTGGGAGAAGTAATTGAACTGTGCCATGTCTAGAAGGCCAGTTTTTTTTAGTTAGTTTTTTTTTTGGAGGGCAGTTGGGGTTAGGTGACTTGTCCAAGGTCACACAGATAGGGTGTGTGTGTGTGTGTGTGTGTGTGTGTGTGTGTGTGTGTGTATGTGTGTGTGTGTATGTTAAGTGTCTGAGGCCGGATCCGAACCCAGGTTCTCCTGACTCCAGGGCTGGTGCTCTATTCACTACCCACCTAGCCGCCCTGTGGAAGGCCAGTTTTCAATTGACACTGCTCTCTATCCTGACCAAGCTATAGTTTCTTTCTCAGTCACCATCCCCCCCTCCCCCCAAGAACTCTGGCAGGGAAGGTAGAAAGCTGAATAATCCTCTTCCTTCAGTTACTTTCCAAGGGTCATATCTCTGCTCTGGTCTATGAGGAGACACAACTGGCTGAGTTGATCTTGATAGACCCCACAATTTTTTTTTTTTTGCTTTTTGGAGGGGCAATTGGGGTTAAGTGACTTGCCCAAGGTCACATGCCTAGTTTTTGTGTTAAGTGTCTGAGGTCAGATTTGAACTCAGGTCCTCCTGACTCCAAGGCCAGTGCTGTATTCACTGTGCCACCTAGCCACCTCTAGACTCCACAATTGAGCCACCTGCATGGGGATAGTTTTTCTGCTCCAGCAGTGAGGAACCTGAGGCCTCAAGGTCACATGTGACCCTCTACGTCCTCAAGTGTGGCTTTTGATTGAATCCAAACTTCACATAACAAATCCTCTTAATAAAAAAGTTTTGTTTTGTAAAACTTGGACTCAGTCAAGAGACTGCATCCAAGGACCTAGAAGGCCACAGGTTCCCTGCCCTTAAACCCTTAGACTATGCTAAATCAATCCCTGTGTGCTGATATTCCTGGTATTGAGGAGAGATCTGGGGGCTATGGCCAAAGGCAATTTTATCAGCTATGGGTAATCTACACAGCTGTGCTGGGAGTAGGAGGTAACCTTTCCTGAGTCCTGCAAAATGACTGAATTGTGTAGGTCTGGCCAGCTCATCTCTAGTACTTCTGGGGAAAATCAGGTTTTTTTTTCTTTTTTTTAAGGATATATACTTGAAATTTCAAAGCTTCACATAGGGCATCAGAAGCCTGAACTAGATCGCAGCTCCAGAGGGAAGCAGCAGTTCATAAATTGTTTTGTGACCATCACAGGGATTGCATGAGATTTCTGGAGTTCTCACTCTCTCAGAGGCAGCCAACCAATAAGCGTTTACCAAGTACTGGAGATAAAAAGGTAAAAGAATGCCATGCCCTTGGAGGACCTCACAATCTGATGGGGGAACAATATGCAAACAACCATAGGCAGGCTAAATAGGGAGTAATCCACAGAGGCAAGACACTAGAATAAAGAGAGATTGGGAAGTATTCCTGTAGAAGGTAGGATTTTAACTGTGACTTGAAGGAAGCCAGGGATATCAAGAGGTGGGCAAGAGGAAGGGGGGGTTCCAGACATAGGGGACAGTCAGTGAAAATTCCCAGAGCAGAGTTAGAGATTCATTTATAGAATTCTTTTACTTTCCCATAGCTAGGATCCACAAGGCTCCATGCCTGGGGAAGTTTGCTTGTGAAGGTCACACATAGGTAGATGACAATCTACACTGTGAGGAATGGTCAGTTACAGTAGCCAAGTGAGGCCTTAGGCTGTTGCTTTTTGTCCTTCATTCTCCAAGAGGACCATAACATCAGGAAGGTGATGCCATGACTTGCAAGTGAATTGGATTTAAGTGAGGCATGATGTGCAAAGTCACCAGCCTCACTTTCTCCTCCAGAGCAAAGAGAAACAGAGATGGTGTGGCGAAAAAGAGGCAGGTAGGTGACACAGTGGATAGAGCATTGGGTTTGGCATTAGAAAATCTCATATTCCTGAGTTCAAATCTGACCTTAGTCACTTACAAGCTGTGTGACCCGGTGTAGTCAGCTGAAGAAGGAAATGGCAAACCACAGTAGTATCTCTGTCAAGAGAATGCCAAATGGGGTCACGAAGAGGCAGACATGACTGGTGTAACAGAATAGTTGTATATACTATAGAATAGTGAAAAGGATACTGATACAGTTTTCATAGGACCTGGGTCCAAATTTTGTCTTGCATTCTTACTTCCTCTATGATCTTGGACAAGTGACTTAAAACCTCACTGGCTCACAGTTTCTTCATCTCTAAATCATCAGGTCCCTTCTAGCTCTAGGATTCTGAAAGATCTTCTGTAGGGACAAGCAGACTGGCCCATAGGTTGGTCTTTGCCTGCTGTAACCCACTGGGTGCTGTTCTCATTGTGCTGTATGGGCTTGGAGGTATCCCTACAATTGCTCATATTCAGTGTACACACGTTGCCAAATAAATACAGACAAATTCACTGTAGACGGCAAAGTTTAGCCCTCCAAAACTCGATCTACCAGAGCAGAGATATTTCCTGCCAAATCCTGATTTGGGGTCTGGAAGTAACTGGCATAATCTGCCAGAATTCAAGCCCTTCCTAGAGCTGATGATTGATAATATTCACTCTAAATGTCGTTGTTCAGCTGCTTTTAAGTTGTGTCAAACTTTCGTGACCCCATTTGTGACTTGGCAGAAATCCTGGAGTGGTTTGCTATTTCTTTCTCCAGCCCATTTTACAAATAAGGAAACTGAGGCCAACAGGATTGAGTGATGCCCAGGGTCACACAGCTAGGAAGTGTTTAAGGGCAGGTTTGAATTCAGGAAGATGAATCTTTTGGACTCTAGGACCAGGCACTCTCTCCACTGCCCCATCGCTCTAAATAGGGGAGTCAAAAGTCTCCTTGAAGTCCAGAAGAAGCCCCTTCACCCCTGGCTCCCAACATAGTCAAATACTTTCAGTGAAGCTGAGAGTGGCTCAGTGGGGAGCCTGCCCTGTTCAGTGAGACACCACGTAGGCTATTGACCTCAACCTAGTCAGTCAGGAATCTCTGAGTTTGAAGTCCATGAACAACTTGAATGATCCCCAAAAGGCCTTCCTGCCACTGGTGAAAAGACTGAGCCTTAGTCAGCTGAAACCACCTGCTGTCTAAACCAGGAATTCACTTGATTCTAGGGTCTGGTTCAACTGTTACTTTGACTTTGAGGTACTGGGGACTTTGTAGTGTGTCTGGATGCCCTGCCACTGTTGGCCACTGATCATCTATTTTGGGATGTCAGGCACTATGTTCATATCCTGTACAGGGGAGCCAGCAGGTCCCTGTGATTAGGAGGACTGGAGGGTGGGGTTGTTGTGGTGGAGAAGAACATTTCTCTGCTGGAGATAGGTAAGTTCCGAGTCTGGAACCAAATAACCTTAAGCTAAAGGCTGGGGTTGAATCAGGAACCTGGGTTCTCCAGGGTGTGGAGGTAAGTGGGAAGCTAGGTACAAGACTGGAAATATAAGCAGAGGAAGGTTGGTACCAGATCAGGAGAGAGAGCACACACCTCAATCTGTCTTCCCAAAGTTGTCGTCTTGTCTAACAGCTGTATTAATTCTTTGCCTCTGCCCATCACTTGGTCTGCCCCTCCCCATTCAGCCGCTCAGATGAGGATATTAGAACTCAGATGCTAACCAGTTGTGTGGATTTAGGTAAGCTATTTTATCTCTCTAGGCTTCATCATTTCTGGATGAATTCTGAGATCCTACTCAGTTCTGACATTTTTAAACTATGAAATTGGCCTGTAATTCATAAACCTGTAATTGGGAGGAATCTGAATTCAAGTCTGGCCTCAGATACTTATTAGCTGTCTGACCCTGGGCATGTCACCTACCTTGTCTGTCTCAATTTCTTAATCTATTAAAATGGGGATAATAATAGCACCTCTTTTCAAGGGTTATTTTGAGGATTAAATGAGAGAATACTGGTGAAGTGCTTAGCATGGTGCCTGATACATAATAGGCATAATAAACGCTTATTTCCTCCTCTCTCTATTTGTTTTCTATTGGACCCAGGGAGAGGACATCTCCAAACCAGAAGGTCCTGGTAGCTAAAGCTGTTCCAATGGGGTTGGGGTTCTCTTTCCCAGAGAACCAATGGGCCTTCTCTCTAGGTAAATATTCAGTTACTGTGTCTGATTATCTCCCTATTGAATTAGAGGCCTGGCTTATTGAACTGAATAAATGGACCAGATATCATGTCTTTGAATGGACATGGTCCTGGTGTCCTGCAGGATAGTAGGCGTTGTGTTGATGGAGCACATTCCAGCCAAATTTGGTGACCCTCTATTCTGTGATCTCTCCTGTTCCCATGTAGTTTGTTTATTTAAGTTATCTCCAGTGCCTAGAATCTACTCCCTCGGTATCTTGGTCCATTGAGCACCTTCTCTCGTTCTGAGGCCTAGCTTAAGTGCCATCTTACCCCTTATGTCCTCAGCTGAAAGTTCTTCTCCCTCAGATTTTCCTAGAGCATTTTGTCTGGCTCTCTTCTTTGTCTTCATCACCCCCTATCTGGTAGTATTCTTATCTGTGCAATTATGTATACCCTCCCTTGAACTGTAAATCTCCTTGAGAATAGAGGCTCTGTTATTTTTCCTCTTTGTAACTTCAGTGATAGATACTTAGAGAAGATATTTAATAACTATTTATCAATTGAATTGAACCCTGGTGAGAAGAGTTCTAGGCACTTGGAGAATAGGCCTCTTTTGACACTAAGCTTCTGGGGTCATATTCCCTCCACACGACATAGTACCTTGTTTCCCTGGGATCTTCTGGTGAGGCTTAAGCAGAATGGAATTTCCTTACTATACAAGCCCAACGCTTCGTGATCCAAGCTCCCTGAGGAAAAAACCGGGCCCCTTCTCTGACAGATGGCATGCTCCAGTCAATCAAGGAGCATGTATTAATTACCTACTGTGTACCAGGTGCTGGGGATACAGAGATAAAAATGAAAAATGCCTTGCCTTCAGGGAGTTTATATTCTATTGAAAGGAGACAACAGGTTCACATATAAATATGCAAAAATAAATAAAAGGTAATTTTAGAAAAAAGAGCAAGCAGCTTTGGGAATCAGGAAAGACTTCTCTGAGAAGGTAGTTTTTGGTTGTGGCTGTCAGTCAGTCAACACACATACTAAGTATGGTATGTGCTGGCACCGTGCTTAGTGCCGGGAATACAAAGAGAGAAAAAAAAAAAATGAAAGGAAACGGGATTCCAAGAGAAGGTAGTTAGGAGGGACAGCATTCTGGTATGAGGAACAGACCCTATAAAGGCATGAGGACAGGAGTGTCAAGTGTGGGGAAATAGCCAATTTGGCTAGATTGTGGAGTACACGAAGAGGAAAATATATAATACATTGGGACAGGGCCCATCTCACATGGCTGGCCCAAACTCATCTTGTCTTTAGTGATAACAGCAAAACCAATCTAGATTCAGGTTAAGCTAAGATCACCATGTTCTATAATAAGATTCCTAGCTGAGCCTAAATCTTGATGGTGGCCAGTAAAGAGTAGGAATACTATTCAGAGACAAGGGAGCTCAGAAATCAGTAGGTAAAAATAAGAGGTAGGAGGAAGATGGATTATCTTCAGTTATCTTCAAAGATAACTTTTGCCTATTTCATAGGTTGAAGCCAAGTAATAGCCTTTCTTTTTCCTTCCCTCCTTTCTTTTCCTTCCTTCCTTCTCTTCCCTCCCTCTCTCCTTCTCTCCTTCCTTTCTTCTTTCCTCTCTCTTTCTCCTTCCTTCCTTCCTCCCTCCCTCCCTCCCTCCCCCCTCTTTCTTTCTTTCTCTCTCCCACATTGTCATGTTATACAAAACAAATTATCTGGTGAAACTGTGAAATACCTAACCCCTCCCACCAGCAACCAAATCATTCCCTCTTCCATGGTACTCTATTCTATTCTATTTATTTATTTTTAAAGCAATCAGGGTTAAGTAACTTGCTCAAGGTTACACGGCCAGTTATTTCTGGGTGTGGTGCTGAGTATCTGAGCCCAGATTTGATCCAGGTCATCCCGACACTGGAGCCGGTGCTCTTACTCGCTGTGCTACCTGGCCGCCCCTACTCTATTCTATTTAAATCCTGTTCCCAGTCCCCCCACCCCTCCCCCAGCACTCCAGCACAAGCTGCAACTCCTTTGCCCTGATTAAAGACTTTCATTTTGTTGTATTGACTGTTTTCATTAAAATTGCAGGTTGACACCCTGATTGCCTAAAAAAAAAAGTAAACTGCTTGATTTTTCACCCTGCTCAAAATTCACTGCACTGGGCTCTGAGACCATGATCAACCTGGCCCAACCCCCTTGTAACCTCTGCCAGCTGACCTGTTTGTACCCAGCTAGCTTATCAATGCTCATTCCCACAAAATATTTTTCAGGCTAGAACTATTTCCCACATTAGTAAAGACCCTAAACATCCCTTTATGTACCTGCTATGTCTACAGCATCTTCTGGCTGCAAGACAGACACACTTTGAATGTTCATAATTGTAGAATCATATTCACCAGATGATCTTAGTGCTTACAATAGAGAGCATTACTCCCTTCTACTAGACATTATGTAAAGTTGCTTCACAATAATCTGGGCAATGTTCTTTCTGCTTATCCACTCTTACCTCCCCCCCACAAAAAGAAGCCGATTCCATAGCTCCATTTACATTTCTTACCTACAGCCTGAGAAGTGGCTTTGCCAAACCAGGATGTTCTATGGTCAAGTCCTTCCCCTGGCACATACTCATTGGGTGGCCCTGGGCAAGTTATTTAATCTTCCAGCGCTCTACTCAATTCTCTAAGACCTGAAGTTGCAGAGAAGGTGCTGATCTGCATTGGTAAAGAATTTTTCCTCACCTGGGAGTTCCCTATGCCAATAAAAAAGCACAGGTACAGTTTATATCTACCTATAGCCCAGATCCTCTAGTAGCCAGTTAGGAAAGGTTGGCTGTCTGATGGAATGTACTAGACAACTTAGGAGAAGAAAGAAAGGAAGAGGGAGAGAGGAAGAAAACAAAGGGAGGGAAAGAAGAAAGGAAGCAAAGGAGGGAGGGAAAGAAGAAAGGAAGGAAAGGAGGGAGGGAAAGAAGAAAGGAAGGAAAGGAGGGAGGGAAGAAAGGAAGGGAGGAAAAGAGGGATAGAAGAAAGGAAGGAAGGAAAGCAGTGTACTAAATTCTTCACACATATTAGCTCATTTTATGCTCGTGGCAACCCTGGTGCTATTATTATCCCCATTTTGCAGGTAAGAAAACTGAGGCAGACAGGTTAAATGACTTGCCCAGGGTCACATAGCTAGTAAGTATCTGAGGTTGGATTTAAAGTCAAGTCTTCCTGACTTTAGGCCCAATGATCTATCTACTGCACCATCCAGATGGCAAAAAAAAAAAAATCTTGAAAGTGAAAGGACTACTGTCCCCTATCACACTTGCGTTAGAAAGGAATGAGAAGCAGTGGTGTAAAAGAAAGATCATTAGACTGGAAGTTGAGAGGTCAAGGTTCTAGTCCCAATTCTGTCATTGGGAAAGCCACACAAGTCAGGCCCTCAGTTTGCTCCTGTGTAAAAAGGCATGGACCAGCTGGATAAGGTGTTGGCAAACCAGGTCTGGAGGCAAACCCTGTACCTCTGCCTGTGGTTTTTTTTTTGGAGGGGGGGAGGTAAGGCAATTGGAGTCAAGTGACTTGCCCAGGGTCACACAGCTAGTTAAGTATCAAGTGCCTAAGGCCCGATTTGAATTCAGGTCCTCCTGACTTCAGGGTCAGTACTTCCCTGCCTGTTTTTGTAGGTCTCTAGGTTATCCTTCAGGGTAGCTTGCCTACCCCACAACCAAATGGTCCACAGCTCTAAAGGACTGGAGAAGGAAATGGCAAACACTCAACACCTCTGACAAGAGAACCCCAAAATGGGGTGATAAAGAGTCAGACATGACCAAACAACAGTTCTAAATGGTTACAATTCCATGAAAAACTCACAGAGAATGGGGATGGGAAAAGTGTCCACTGCTCGGAAACAAATATGAGAGAATGCAAAGTGCCACAGTGTGCCAGTCAGCTAGGCCTGTGGTAGAGCTAGCTCATTATCCAGGTCTCTGGCAAGGGCACCCCCATCCTGTAGAGCAGCACCAGCTCATTTTGACTTTGAACACTCTTCTCTTTTCTGGGACTAGACCTCCAGTACCATCTGGCTCTCCCCTCCCTTTCCCCCTCCTCATTCCAATGACAAAAACAAACTCGGGTATGAAGGATCTCCCTGAAGGACAAACAGCCTTTGAATGATCTGAAAGAAGGCATTTACTGTGCAAAATGGAACCTTTCTACCGCCTTTAAACAGGGTGTTGTTGCTGGAGTTGTGTTCAGTTGAGTTCAGTTCAGTTGCATTAGGGGTTTTCTTGGCAATGATACTGAAGCGGTTTCCCATTTTCTTCTCAGTTCATTTTATGGCCCTAAACAGGGCTATATTCAATTGATTTTTTATAGCATTTATTTGGCAATTACTAAGGACACCAGGTATAGTGTTAAGCACTTGGGTTACAAAGGCAAAACCTGTCCTTGTCTTCAGGGAGCTTCCATTCCTTTGAGAATATGTGCCATGGAAGAATCAGGGACAAACTAAAGTCTCACTGTTAATTTTTTAATTCACTTGACAGACATTAATGTAGTACTTACAGCATGCAAGGAAGGCCATGCCACTAAAGTCCCCCTCCTCATAGACTGATGATCTTAGACCAAGTGTTCTTAACATTCTTTGTTCCATGGACTCATTGACAGCACACTGAAGCCTATGGCCCCATTCTCAGAATAATATTTTAAATAAATAAAATAGATTGCAAAGGAAATGAATTATATTGATATATAATTACCAAAAACAAATTGTTTTGAGATCGGGCTTCCACTCTTGCCCAGGTTGGAAGTACAGTGGTTCACATGCTCAATCCCATTACTGATTGCCAAAGAAGTAGTGATGTGCTCCATTTCTGACCTCGGCCAGTTTGTCCCTCCTTAGGCAGCCTGGTGATACTTTCCCTCTCCCAAAAGGTTCACTCTATTGGTGCCAGACTTAAGAAAGACACCCTATCTCAGCATCATATGTTAGGTGCTGGAGAAGCCAATAAAAATAATGAAACAACTCCTACTCTTGAGAAACTTCCATTTTAATGGAGGGGGGAAGAGGAAGGGAGAGAGAGAGAGAGAGAGAGAGAGAGAGAGAGAGAGAGAGAGA
>NW_027185764.1:19461443-19506828 GCF_028583685.1 Petaurus breviceps papuanus
GAGAGAGAGAGAGAGAGAGAGAGAGAGAGAGAGAAAGGGAATAAGCATTTATATTATACCTACTATGTGCTAGGCACTGTGCCAAAGGCTTTAAAATTATTTCATTTGATCCTCAAAACAATCATCAAGGTAGATATTTTTGTCATCATTTTACAGCTAAAGAAACTGAGGCAGAGGTTTAGGATTAGTCACGCAGCTACTAGGTGTCTGATGCCGCTGTTGAGTTCTAGTCTTCCTGATTGCTGGCCTAGCATTTTGTATGTAAATCTCTATATATGTATGTTTACAGTGGGGGGAGATCAGGAAAAGCAGAAGATGGCACTTGAGCTGTATCTTGAAGAAAGAGTGGGATTCTATGAGGCAGAGACAAGAGAGAATGCCTTCCAAACAAGGAGCTATGACAAATGCAAATGGATGCGAATAGGAGAGAGAATATCATGTGCCAGGGACAGAAAGCGGGTCAGCATTGGCTGTATCACCAAGGGCAGGAGGGGGGCAGGAACAAGTTCTGTTTATTCACTATCCACTCTCAAAAGGTGTAGAGGACTTTAAATATTTAACTTGTCCTAAAACTACATACTTCAAGGTCACGAGCACACCCCCTGGATCTATCTAGTGTTTCAGTGTTTGATGAACAAATTAACTGTCTTAATCTTCTAGATTTGTCTTATATCCATTGCCCTGTGGCTTCAGCATGGTTTTCTGTAAACCTAAAATAATCCTCCAGATATATCTCCATTTAAACATTATCCAGCCAGATATATTTGCATTTGAATAGATTATCTTCCATTTATTTGCATTAATTAATTCATTCTTCCATCTTTTTTTCCTCCTCCCTCTTTCCGTCCCTCCTTCACTTCCTTCCGATTTCTTTCCTCTTTCCCTTCCTTTATTCCCTTTTCTTTTCCCTCCCTCCTGCACTTCTTCCTTCCCTCCCTTTTTTCCATCCATGTTATTCACTAAATCACTCGCCTGTTTCCTTTTCATATTTTAATCAAGGATACCTTCAATAAGTGTGCTGGTCATTATTCCCAGCTCTAAATCCTTAATCCTAAACACTGAAGGGGGAAAATAAGGTTATTTGCCATGAATCTTATAGGATAATATTGATAGAATATAAAATTCTTTTTTTTTTTTTAAAGCAATCGGGGTTAAGTAACTTGCTCAAGGTTACACAGCCAGTTATTTCTGGGTGTGGTGCTGAGTATCTGAGCCCGGATTTGATCCAGGTCATCCTGACACTGGAGCCAGTGCTCTTACTCGCTGAGCCACCTGGCTGCCCCTAAGCAATTGGGGTTAAGTAACTTGCTCAAGGTTACACGGCCAGGTGTTTCTGGGTGGGTGCTAAGTGTCTGAGCCCGGGATTCGTCGTTCTGACACTGGAGCCGGTGCTCTTACTCGCTGAGCTACCTGGCCACCCCTAGAATATAAAATTCTAAAGAACAAAGATGATCATTTTTGTCTTTGTCCAGTGCTTAGTAAATGCTTGATTAATATTCAGGGGATTCTAGTCAAATCCATCCTATATTCTAGGCCATGACTTTATACTTGGTACCTCTCTGGGGGACTTGAGATCACTTCATTGACTGAAGGACCTAGAGATGTCCAACATACACACACACATATACATACATATGTATACACACATGTGTATATATGCATACACACATGTGTATATATGTATATACACATACAAATATTTTAAAAGTCTTCAGTTCAGTAATTTTTCAGTTGTGTCCAATACCATTTGGGGTTTTCTTGGCAAAGATACTGAAGTGGTTTGCCATTTCCTTCCCCAACTCATTTTATAGGATGAAGTGATTTGCTCAGGGTCACTCAGCTAATCAGTGTCTGACTGAGGCCAGATTTGAACTCAGGGAAGATGAGTGTTGTTGACTTCAGGGCCAGCACCCTATTCATTGCACCACCTAATTGACCCTTTAAAATCTTAGGGGGTGATAATTTGGTATTTTCAAGTTTTTGATGAGCTGTTAAGAAATAGAGTCAGGACTTTTTATTTCAAGGACCAATGAGTAGGATTATAGAGGAGAAGATTTTGGCTTAATAAAAAGGGGGCCCTTCTGAACAATTACAGCTGAATGCTCATTTCTTCAAGCACAAAGTAGATGACCACTTGTCCAAATTAGGCATTTAGGTGGTGCAATAGATAAAACTCTGGATCTGTGGTTAGAATGACCTGACTTCCAACCCAGCCTCAGATACTTAATAGCTGTGTTACCCTAGGCAAGTTACTTCATTTGTCTGCCTCAATTTCCCCATCTATAAAATTGGAAGAACCATAGGCCCTAGTCCCAGAGTTGTTGTGAGGATCAAGTGCGACATTTGTAAAGCACTCTGCAAACCTTAAAGTGTTACAGCTATTTTTGTTGTAATTGGAGATACTGAAGAGGGAATCCATGCTTCAGGCAGGGAGAAGTATTATCCGAGGTCCCTTCCAAGTAAAAAGTTCTAAGGTTCTCCAGCCCTGTAATTAAAAAGGAACCCACAGAAGCAGTCCAGCTACACATCTGCCATATTTTTATTATACTTGTACCACATTGCAAACAATTCCACAAAAAAAAAATGCTGCAAAAGTAAGCCTATGGCTGCAGATAGCAATTTACTCATATATGTATATATTTACACCAAACTATCAAAAGCAAAGTCAGGACAGTAGCGGCTTCCCTTTGCCCATCTAGAAAGGTCAGGATTGCTACTTAAAGATGGATAAATAGAACGACTCATCATTTTACATCACTTTGTAAAAACCAACATTCAAGTATTTTCTGAAAATGAATAGTTATTGAAATTCCATTTGGATTAACCACTGAGCTTTCAGAGTTTTCCTCCCAACTCTTTAAGCGCTGAGGCCCAACCCCCACGCCCACCCCAGAGTTGTTGTCTTGGATCAGGGCTAGCACAGGACAGTGCGTGACGGATTAACACATTTGACCAAGTGGATGTCACCTGGTGTGAATGGTGAGGTAGCAGATGATGCTGCCTCTCCTTTGTAAAATTTGGTATGTAAATCTGTGGTTTATATATATATATGTATATATATATATGCATGTGTATTATATACATATGTATATGCAAGTATACATACGTATGGACACACACACATATATAGATACCATATGCAAATACAAAATATCAAAGGCCTCCTTTCTATACAAAAAAAAGGACAAAATGCAATTTGCCACCAATCCATTTCGTCTGTCAGTGATCGTAATATTTTTTCCAACTCTTTCATATTGTTTCAGGGAACTAATTGTAAGCATTGCCTTAGACTTATTTCATAATTATCTAATCCTTCTCAGAGTGTCTTTACCTACTTGGGGAACAATTATATCTCGATTCTGAATTCACTGAATTCACAAAGTGGCATACACATAGTCTCTTGCAAGACTTTTTTTCTTCTTTTTCCTCACTTCACTCGTAAAAACAGCAACGCTGCTTTAATTTCACTACCTCTTGGTTGTGATCGTGTTGGCAGTGTCAAAGTCATTTTCAACCACACTGTTATAACCATCTTTTTCTATGCAGTCCCTAACAGCCTGAAGAACAATCCGTAGCCTTCTGTCCAGGGCCTCTAAATGTAACTGGTAGAGAATGGGAGCGATTTTGTCTTTGAGCAAAGATTCTTCCATTAAATCACTCAGTTTGTATTCTTCCTTGGCGAGCAGTTGGAGTCGCAAGTAGGTGGACTTCCTTATTCTGGAAAAGAAAGGGTAAAAGAGTCATTCTCCAGGCTTCTGGCAAACCAGAACAGAGGATGGATACACTCCGTTGGCTCTTGGGGAATGACAGCTAGACTGGGTAATAAGGGTAAGAGGCATGGAAAAGGCAGTCTGGGTTACTATGAATAATGAAATGGTCCCCATGTATTCCAATTCTAACTATTTGAAGTTATAATTGTGTAAAATATTATAATTGGCTCCAGCCCAATGGAAATATGCAGTGCAAATTCAAATAATGTGACCACGTTATGGGATTCATGATTTATATTCATCAGCATCTAGCTATAGTATAGGGCAGCTAGGTGGCATAGTAGATAGAGTGCCAGGCCCTGGAGTCAGGATGGACTGAGTTCAAATCTGGCCTCAGACACTCACTAGCTGTGTGACTCTGGGCAAGTCACTTAACCCTGTTTGCCTTCATTTCCTTATCTGTAAAATGAGCTGGAGAAGGAAATGGCAAACTGGTCCAGTATCTTTGCCAAGATCAAATGGCGTCACAAAGAGTTGGACATGACTGTAACAACTCAACAAAAAAGCTATAATCTATTTGACTTGGCAATCTAGGTGATCTAGGATGGAATGACTAGGGCTCTGTTCCAGAACAGGGCACTTAAAGGGTACTAGGAACAGCACTGACCTCTGTCTTTGTAGCTTTTTTCCCTTTGCCCCCTACTCTACCCTTCCTGGGGCAGGGGGAAAAGGGGCGTTTTCTCTCCCCCTTGCTCTGTTCCAGTTACATCAGGCAGCATATCTTCTCCTCTCTTTCACCTTCTACTGTAGGATCCTGTCCTCAGGGCACTTCCTCTTCCTTCAGCAATTTAGAACCATTATAGTATTTAGGGAGACATTTGATTTCCCCTGTGGGGCAAACCATTTCCACCTAACCTTTGCTGCCTGCCGATTCCTCCAGGTACAGAAATTGGTTATTACTGTTTAGTACTACATCCTTGCAGGGATCCATGCTCAACTCCGCCCTCACCTCTTGTGTGACCTAGGGCAAACTGTTTTATTAGTTGGTTTTTCAGTTCTTTCTGTATAGTTCAGATTCTATGTGTGTGGTAGAAAGTGGATTAAGATTCTGGAGATATGGGTTGCATTCTAGACTTTCCTTCTAATTAGATGCATGACCATGGGTAAACCACTTTATTTCTCTAGGGCAGAATATGTTCCTCTGATTGTTGAACAGGGACAGTGTGGAATAGTGACTTCCGAGTCTTGGATTTGGATCTAGCCTTAGAAAACTTCTACTTCCTACCTGTACGCCCTTGGATTAATCACTTCATCTCTCTTTGGGCCTGTTTCTTTCTCTGTAAAATGAGGAAGTTGGAAACAGATGGTCTTAAAAGTCTTATAGCTCTAGCCTCTGATCTTCTGGGGCAATCTTAAAAAGACATTGACTGGTTTTAGGTCAATGGTTCTCAAAGTGTGGTTTGGAAACCCTGGGGGTCCCTGAGGTCAAAACAATTTTCATAATGATATTGACATTTTAATTTCTAATATTGTGAAAAGTGACAGAAACAAAAGCTTTTTGTGGGGGGAGAAAAAAAAATAATTTTTTTTAAGAGTGAAAAGGAGTCCCAAGACCAAAAAGTTTCAGTATTTCTGAGTTTGGTGATATCTGATATCCTCTGTCTAGTTCTGACATTCTATGCTTATCCAGTCTTGGAGAAGTATGTGGAAGTGGACAAAAGTCAAGTGTTAGAAAAGCTCTGCCACCGGAAAGTATGGTTCCCCCTGCAAATTCCTGAAATCCTACCATTAGTGATTCACTCCTTTGTATTGATGCTCTAGCTTTCTTTCCCTTGCAGTCCTACAAGTAACATGGCAGCTGTCTAACACTACAGTGCCAATCAGTTAACACTGTTGCTGTTTTTCATATCTGACTCTTCATGTCCTGGAGATGTATAGCACATTTATGTGTATGTGTATATATATGTATACACATGTATACATACATACAAACATACATATTCACACACATTTTCAAAAGTCTTCAGTCGTTTTTCAGTTGTGTCCAACTATTTGTGACCCCATTTCCTTCTCTAGCTCATTTGACAAATGAGGAAACTGAGAACAACAAAGTTAAGTGACTTACCCAGAATCACACAGCTAGTAAGTTCTGAGGCCACATTTGAACTCAGCTCGGGATGAGTCTTACTGACTCCAAGTCCAGGGCTCTATCCACCTAGCAGTCCATCAATGAGTTAACACCAGTGAATAAATGAGTCTCTCCCTCCCTGGGGGTAAAACCAGGATAACCTAAAAGCCCAAGGCCCTGGGGGTCTGGCAGGGAGAGGAATACAGGAAGAGGAGCTTTAAAGACTAATTCTAATAGTACCTCAAATTTATTTCCTACAGTCCTGGGTGTTAATATAACATTAGCCACATTTTAGCTATTCACAAAGGAAGGTACCCAATTTCCCACCTTATTTTGCCAGCCAGGAAGGCATTTCTGAACATTTACCTATAAAGAGTGCAATAATGGGAACCACTCACCACAGCTTTATGATCACGGACCACTTTACATACATTATCTCATTTGATCTGCATAAAAGTGCAGTGAAGTCTATAGTACAAAAATCACTGTAGTATAAAATGGAGAGAGTTTAAGGATGTTTCCCAAAGTCACATAGCTAGTAAGGGGCAGAGTCTGGCCTCACACTCAAATCTTCAGACTCTTCATCCAGTGTTTTTTGGACTACTCTCCTTTTGCCTCTTGGAGGTCTAAGATGACATCTCTCTGAGTCTAATCAAAGGAACCATAATCTTGGCTCTCTTTTACAGGTATAATTCTGTACTCAAAAATTATCAATATGGATAGAGGAAGAAGATACTATTAGAACAGAATGCCTAGCATTAGCTGCTGGTGACTCCTCATTGAAATTATCTTGTATTTAACTTTGCATATATTTTGTATATATTTGTGTGTGATGCTATTTCCCGTAATAGAATGCAAGCTCTTGGAGGGCAGGCACCAATTTCACTTTTGCCTTTATATCCCCAGCAACTACTTGTTGATTGAATGACAGTGGTAAATAATTGCAGATTTGTAGTGATAGCATCTGGGTTTAATTCCTGACTTTGCTCCCTATATAACCTTGAACAAATCCCTTTCGGTGCCTCATTTTCTTCCCCAAGAAAGTGGGAGTTGGATTAGATGCTCTGGAAATTCTCTTCCAGTTTTTGGATTCTATAAAGGCAGTATGGCACTGCAGAAAAAGCAATGGGTGAACTTGGAGTCATGACTTGGGAATTCAAATTCTGATTCTGCTACCTATTACCTCTATGACAAGTCACATTACCTTGGACAAGTCACATGATCCATTTAAGGCTCCATTTTCTCATCTGTAAAATGAAAGAGTTAGATTGGATGGCCTCTTAGGGCCCCTTCCAGCTCTCAATCTATGGTTCTAGGAACCTATGAATGGCGGACAGTGGGCTATGTCACTGGGTCTCTAGTATACCCCCAAGGCAAATGATACAGAATCGGAAAATAGGCTTAGCCACCCCCCACCACCAGAATCCTAAATCCCATCCCACTATACACCCTTTAGAAAAGAGTGCAATGGTGATAGGAACACCTTTTGTTCTAGCAAAACAAAACACAAAACTAGAAACAAAGCAGGTGCCCATGGATTGGGAAATAGCTGAATGACCAATGGTACTGCGAATGAATAAAATATGAGTACAGCTTCAAAAAATAATTTAGGGAAGCATGGAAATAACTTGTATAAATGGAGATAGAGCAAAAAGAGCAGAGACAACTGTACATACATAATGATTACAATAATAAATGAAAGCAACTCTAAAATGCAGGCAGCTAATTTCATATTTTAGTGCAGCAGACAACCGATGAGGTACACAAAGAGGATAAAACATATGTCCTTGGGGATAACTAGGTGACATAATAGAGAAACATTGGACTTGGGAGTAAGGAAGACCTGTGTTTGATACCTGACACTTCCTAGCTATATGACCCCAGGCAAACCATCTAACTTCTCTTGGGCTCAGTTCCCTCATCTCTAAAATGGGGATAACAGCCCCTAAGTTGTGATGATCAAATGAGATAATGTATTTAAAATGCTTTGTAAACTTTCAAGTTTTATATAAATGTTTATTATTATCATCATCATTTATCATTTTCATCATCAAAGAACTCTTAGCAGAGGAAAATAGGGGACATTTTGTTATATCACAAAATCTTATTTAGGAAGATCAGGTTTTTGGGGTTTTTTTTAAAGTAGATTAAGGAAAATCTTCTCATAGACCAATTTCCCAATGGGTCTTCACAGAACTGCTCTGACTACTTAGAAGACATTGCTTACCAATTAAACAGAATTTTTTTCTCTGATGTGGAAGATACTTGGATGGGCGGGTGGATGAGTAGGAGATAAGGGGGTTGGGTGTATGCAGGAATCTCTGTAAAAATGTGATTTCTCACAAACCATCCCAACAAAAATTTGGCTTCTTTTTGACTGGCTTAAAGCTGCTTTAAATAGAGGTTAGCTTTAAATGGGTCACCTTGAAGCACTTATTACTACTCCCAGTCAAAAATCTACCCAGGCATCCAGATGCTTCCTTGGTCTCCTTACCTAGGAGAAAGATCACTTGAGAGATGAATGGCTCTCTTCCTAATATCTCAGAATACAGGAGATGGGATTTCTAGTCCCAGCTCTAACACTAACGTATTGAGAGATAATGAGCAATCAATCAGTCAATCAATTGACAAATATTTATAAGGCACCCTTTACATGCCATGTACTCTCTGCTAGGTGCTAGGACACAAATACAGAGAACAAAATAATTCCTATTCTTTCTGGACTGATTTTTTTCCTTATCCATAAAGTAAAAGCACTGGATTATATAATTTCTTACATCTCATCTAGTTCTAAAATTCAATGAGTCTGACTAAACCACATATTTTGAAAACAATTAATAACTGGAATTTTCCAAATAAACAGTTTTTTTAATTTGATTGCTATTTTTCTCAAAATGATAGATTATTGTGTCCAAATGAAATTTAATACAGTACCAATCACATCATCTCTCTCTTTTCTTGTGGTCAGAGGAGCAGCCAGTAATAACGCTCCTTGGGGTAATTTCAGTCGGATGTGAAGGTGTGCAGCAATGCTGAGGACAGCCCCACAGTGAGTACAACAGAAACACACAGAAGTCAGTTATCCCTTAGGAAGGTCTGGCCCCATGGGATCTGGTAAGGAAGGTGAGCCCAAGGAAAGGAGACAACAATGGGACCCTGTAGGTGGTTGTGCTGTGTGTTGAGGACCAAGGAATTTAGGAGGGGTGTGGATACTGGGCGCTGAGGGAAGGATATATACCTTTCTCAGGGAGCAAGCATGCTTCCCCACCAAATGCTTGTGACATGGGCAGTACTATTTACAGCTCTGCTTATCATGCAGGGGTTGGAAGAAGAGCTGATTTAATTTCAAGTCTTATATTTTCAGGACTGTTTGTATTGACCATTGATGGTGAAATGAGTTCATTAACAACTGGGAGAAACCACAGAGGAACTCACCTGCAGCATTGATTTAAAGGCACCAAAATGGAGAGCTCGTCATGGGAGTATTTTCCAAACCTATTTTAAACAAGAAATATATTACATATATAGTCACATTGGGAATCACAGAATGTCAAGGATGCATCTACGTGTGTTCTATAAAACACACTGGCACAAGAGAAGCCTGTCATTATGCTGGAGCTGACTAGAGTTTTGTTGAGTTGACTCGACCAGAAAAAGAGAAGGCACAGATGAATGAACAGAGGTTGCGTAAAGATGGAAATTCAGGGAGATATGAACTGTCAAACAGTTTATTGTATAGTATAATTACGGTAACGGCTCATTTATCCAGTTTCACCATGAAATAGGATGTTCTACGTAAATGAATTTTCCAGATAACTGGAGCTTTCAGTTTTGTGTTTCCAAGCATTTCCCATTTTACCCACTTGGGTGGGAAATCTTTCTAAAACAGCTGGTAGCACAGTTTCTTGGATCTTAAACAGAGCTCAATGAACAAAACTTAATACTTTAAGGGGTTAAGGCAGCTAGATAGTGTTGGGCCTGGAGTGAGCAAGACCTGAATTCAAATCTTGCCTCAGACCTTACTAGCTGTGTATGACCCTGGACAAGTCATTTAGCCTCTGTCTGCTTCAGTTTCTTCATCTGTAAAATGGGGATAATATCACCTACCTCCCAAGGTTGTTGGGAAGATCAGATGAGAGAATATTTGTAAAGTACTTAGTTAGCACAGCGTATGACACAGAGTAAGTGCTTAATAAATTTTTGTCCACAACCCTTTATTGATGACTCAGGGTTATCAATATAAACATAATCCAGAGATACACACAGAGACTACTACTACTAATAGTAATAATAATAGCTAACATATATATACATATATACACACACACACACATATATATATATATATACATATACACATACATATATGTATATGAAATCCCTTAAAATTTGCAAAATACTTTACATATATTAGCTCATTTGATATTAAGACAAATAAGGTACTGTTTGCCCTTATACTAAATGGCCCCAGACTATTGGTGAGCTATAAATCCTTCTATCTCCTCTTTGCTGTCAGGTGTCACTTTTATCCCACAGTTATCTTTGTACATCCGAAGCGTAATTTATTTTATGTTGAATTATTTTTTAAAATTTATTTTCAATTTTACATGCAATTCTAAGTCAGTGGGCTTGAATGGCTCAGTGCCTCTCTTAAAAGGTCAGGTGCATGGACATTGTGACAGATGTCTCTCCAACTCTCATTTATTTCCTTAACAGGTCTCTTTTGCTTATTTTCACTTTCACGCAGGCTATACCAGATGTTTGAGGTTTCAGGAAGGTGAATTCACAGAGAGATAGAGATGTTACAATTCTATCATTTTATCTAGAAGAACACATAAGCCTTACCCTCTTCCATTGTCTAAGTGAATAATAAATGTTTCATTGCCAAACTTTTCAAAGGTCTCATAGTGATGTCGATCCATGTTTCCTGCGGAGGGAACCAGAAAGAGCTTTGAATCTTGGATGGTGAAAATTCAAGGATGTAAAATAAGAGATGTTAGCTTCTTGCACAGAGCAGGTTCTTACAGAGTAAGAAATAACTGTAATGTACAGCCTCTAAGCCCTAACAACTAAAATAAAAACAGTAAATCTTAGGTGCCTGCTCAGACCACAAGACCTATTTCACAGAAATAACAAGCTGTAGCATTATGCTCTGTGATTTTTAACAATATATCTGTGTTAATATTTGATGGTTTTAATCTATTTTGTTACTCATGTAGGTCTGCATTCCATAAAATTTATGGCTCATATATTCATGCTGTGTATCAAAAATTGCTTGGTTACACATGGCCCTCCCGATAATTCGAGTTCTTTTTATAGTTAATTTAACAGGATCAGACACATACCCATTAGGAAATCAAAAATGGTCATGTCCATTATATCTAAAATGCGATTGCTATTGTATGGTGGTGTCTGCTTCACCTCTTCACAGTAATCAGGGTCCACTTCCCATCTGAAAGGAAAAACTGGCATGAAGGCAATTCTCATCTTAATAATGAGTCAATTTATTTTAAGGACAATTGAAAACTCAATGAATCAGCTTTGAGGGGCTGCTTATTGAAAGAAGACTAAAACAGGGAAATAACCTCACACTACAGTAGGCAATATTAAGGATCAAACCTAAGAAAGGTCTTTCTAGCTACCTATAAGAAAAGCAGTTACTGCCAAGACAAACTGAGGGATGATATGAACTACAAAACACTTTTCATACAAATGAAGTCAGATCTAAGCAAAAATTGGAGAAATGTTAATTGCTCATGGGTAGACTGAGCCAATATAATAAAAATTTCAATTCTACCTAAGTTAATTTACTTATTCTGTGCCATACTAATCAAACTCCCAAAGAATTATTTTAGAGAGCTAGAAAAAATAGTAAGAAAATTCATCTGGAAGAACTAAAGGTCAAGAATATCAAAGAAATCAACGAAAAAAAAAAGTGAGGGAAGGCTGCCTAGTAATTCCAGATTTCAAACTATATTACAAAGCGGTAATTATCAAAACAATCTGGTGCTGGCCAAGAAACAGAGAGGTGGATCAGTGGAATAGATTAGGAACACAATATATAGTGGTAAACAATGAACAGTTTGACAACTCCACAGATCAAAGCTTTTGGGATTAAGACCTCAACATCCAGCAAAAAATGTCTGTGAAAACTGGAAACTAGTTTGACAGAAACTAAGCATAGACCAACATCTCACACCATATGCCAAAAAAAGGCCAAAATGGATAAATAACTTAGATATAAAGGGTGATATTATAAGTAAATTAGGGGAGCATGGAAAAATGTACTTGTCAAAGCTAGGGATAAGGTAAGAGTTTGACCAAGCAAGAGATAGAGAGCATCACAGGATGTAAAATGGATAATTTTTATTCCATGAGACTAAAAGGCTTTTTCACAAACAAAACTAAAACAGCCAAAATTAGAAGGAAAACAGAAAACTGAGAGAAAAATATTACAGCAAGTTTCTCTGATAAATATCTCAAATACATCATCAAAAAGTCATATCTCAAATATATAAGGAACTGAGCCAAATTTATAAAAATGAGAGCCATTCCCCAGTTATAAATGGTCAAAGGATATGAGTGGGCAGTTTTCAGAAGAAGAAATCAATAGTCACCTGAACAAATGCTCTAAATCACTACCAATTAGAGAAATTAAAATTAAACTCTGAGATACCACTTCACATTTATCATATTGGCTAACATGATACTAAAGAAGAATGACAAATGCTGGAAGGGATGTAGAAAAACCAGGACACTCATGCACTATTGGTAGAGTTGTGAACTAGAGTCCAACCATTCTGAAGAACAATTTGGAATTACACCCAAAGGACTATAAAACTATGCATACTCTTTGACCCAGTAATACCACTACTAGATCTGTATCTCAAAGAGATCACAGAAAAGGGGAAAAGACCCATATGTACAAAAAATATTTATAGCAGGTCTTTTTGTGGTGGCAAAGAACTGGAAATTGAGGGGATGCCCATCAATTGGAGAATGGTTAAATAAGTTGTGGTATCTAATTGTGATGGAATACTATTGTGTAAATAATGAGGGTGGTTTCAGAAAAATCTGGGAAGACTTACATGAACTGATGCAAAGTGAAGTGAGCAGAACCAGGAGAACACTGTACATAGTAACAACAATATTTGAAAGATGATCAACTGTGAGAGATTTAGTTACTGTGATCAAGACAATGACCTAAGACAATTCCAAATGATGTACACCTCCAGAGAGAGTACTGATGCACTCTGAAACCAGATTAAAGCATATTTTTTTACCCTCTTTATTTTTATCGTTTTATTTTGTTTGTGGGGTTCTTTTTTTGGTCACAACATGGCTAATGTGGAAATATGTTGCATGACTTCATATGTATAATCTATATCAAGTTGCTTGTCTTCTCAAGTAGGGAGTTGGGGAGGGAGAAAATTTGGAACTCAAATGTTAAAAAAGATTGCTAATTTTTTTACACACAATTGGGAAATATTTAATGAAATAAATAAAATTAATAATAATAAAAACAAGGAATAGTCATCACTTAAATTACCAAACAACAGTGTGGTAAGTTCCTTGTGAATAAGGAATATGACATTTTTCAAGGATGGTTTGGTACCATCTTTAAAAAAAGGTTTAGTTAACGTTTCTCACTGAGTTGGGCTTTGGAAGTTATTTGGAAGGAGATGCTCATCCAAAATCAAGGCTTTTAGGGCTATGCCATGACTATATTCCCTAACTCTCTTTCCTTTTGTTCTCAGAGTCCCACTCTCTCTACACAGTTCTTTAGTTCTCAGTTATACAAGTAACATACTTTTAGGGAGCTAGATACACACAGACACACACACACACAGACACCTCTGTTCAAAAGTACTACTGATTCTAGGGACTTAAACTAGTAATAACATCTATTGGGCTCAGGGCAATGAGTAGAAACTTCAGAGACAGGAATATTTGGAGCCCACCTTTAAAGGAAAAAGTGAGTTAACTGGGAGACCTTGGTAAAAAGGAGACAGAGACAGCCTTATAGGTAAGTGCATAGCTCCCCCGACTGACCTATTGCCTGAAAGTCTACCATTCTTTACTCTTAGTTTACTTATTGGTTTTTCCCTGGGGATTCTCTATCCAAGCATTCCATGGAGAGGTAATACATTAACTAGTTAGCACTCGTGTGAATTGATTACTTCCCTTTTTTACAGAGAAAAGACCAGCAGAACATCAAGGGAGATATCTTATCTCTGTATATTGGGGGGGGGGTACCGTGCAAAGTGTGGGAAGATACAGAGATGGGGTTAAAGTGAATTATGGCATCAATAAGGGGTGGGATGGGGGGGAGGGGAATGAATTCCAAAAACAAAGGTGGGGAGTACTGAACATAATCTCATCAACTTCTTAGGTTTATCTCTGGTTCTAGTTGGGGAAAAGGTACAAAAAAGGCTTTTCTCTTTTCTGTTGCCCAAAGGAGTCTTCTCAGGCCCAAAGCATCACTCTAATTTCATTATAAATACAACTACAACAAAGTCTTCATACAAACTTTTGATATCTCAATTGAAGGCTCACTTATTTTAAGCAATATGGCAAATAAAGCCTCATTAATTTGGATTATAATACTTTCTAATAAATTCAAGGCCTAGCTTGAAGTTTGCCTCTGTACCATCTCTAAAGACAGAGTTTTTAAACAAGTATAATATAAGCAAGATGACAAGGGTCATGTTTAACCTACCCGTGGACAATACCTACTTACTGGAAAAACTAGTGGATGAATTACAACTAACCCTTATCTATGCAGCAAATAGAATAGGTTCATGTATCTAGAGTAGAACAAGACCTTAGATGTTACCTAGTTCAATGCCTTAATTTGACAAATGTGGAAAGTGAGGCCTAGCAATGTTAAGTGACCTGTTTTCTATAGTCAAATGGGTCATAAGAAGAGGCTGATTCGAGCCCCAGTTCTGGGTGACTCTGGATTTAGCTCTCTTCCCAGTCTCACTAGCTCCCACAGTTTTTCACTTAAGTTCCCTGGGCCTCAGCTTTCATATTCTTAGCATGAAGGGGCACTAGGTGGCCTCTAGGGCTCCTTGAAGCTCTGGAGCAGGGGTTCTTCGCCTGGGGTAAAATATTTAATTTTTGATAGATGTATTTCAATGTAATTGGTTTCCTTTGTGAGTTCATGTATTGTATTTGTATGCATTTAAAAGTATTCTAATGAGAAGAGGTCCATGGTTTTACCAAACAGAACAAAAAATGTTACCAAGGCTCTGCTCTAGAGATATGACCTTAAATCATTATCTATACCAGTATTTTAAAGCTCATTAAAAAAAAAAAAAACATTTTGTAATTCTTCTATTTCATGAATTTAAGTTTGTCTCACCCTTCCCTTCTGTTACCTCTTTTAAAGATGAATTAGTGAGGTTGGTTTCAAAATGAGAAATCTTTTTATTAAAAAAAAAAAGAATAAGAAGAAAGAGAGGAGGGGAAGAGGGAGGAGAGGAGAGAAAAAGAGGAGGGAAGAGAAAGGAAGAGGAGAGGAGAGGTCAGAGAGGGAGAGAGAGAGGGAGGAAGAGAGAGAGAAAAATGGATAGAGAGGAGAGGAGAAAGGGGAGGAGAGGAGGGGAAGAAAGGGGAGTGGAGGTTAGGAGAGAGAGGTTGCAGTGGTAAGTGAGTCTTTGTTTAACCTTCTAGGAGTCAAGTCCCTAGCCTTGGGTGCCCCCCTGCCTGAGATGAGAGCTGTTTTCTGCTTGCTGTCTCCCGACAGCTGGCAAAAGGGACTGACTCACTCTGCTTTTTTGCGTTTGTGGTATGAGCGTCTCCATGGATTTCGCCACGTTTTCCTCTTTGCCAGGGACAGGTCGGGCAGGAAGGCTGCAAGAGACCCTTCTATTTGATCGGGCTTCCCACACAGTGCATGTTCCGTGGAGCAGTAATAAGAACACTCCCCGTAGAAACAGATGTTGTTGGCTGATGGAAAAGAGACAACCCGCTAATTTAAAAAGAATACACAAAAATAAACACACATAAAAAAACAAACAAGAAAACCATTCAGTAACTTTCTACTGAGAAGCAGCAGCAGGGTGCAGTGCAGAGAGTGCTGGACTTGGAATTCTGGAAGCTCAGTTTAAATCTTGCCTCTGACACTTTTTAGTTGCACGACGACAGGTGAGCTGCTTAATGTCTAACCTAGACCCTCAGTTTCTTCACCTGTAAAAGTAGTATATCTGTAGTACCCATCCACGAGGTTGTCATGGGGTTCAAATCAGTGAATCTGAGCCCCTTTCAAGCAGTAAAAAAAAAACAACTATACGAGTCCCAAAAGCCATGGTATAATTTGAAGTTTTAATAGCAATTACAACTTCAAATTACTTTTAAGACACCCTGTATGAATGCCAGGTTTCTTTTTTTATAGTTCATTTTTTTATTATGTTTCCCCCCCCAACTTTTATTTTTTTTTAAATTAATTTGTTTGTTTCCTTTTAGTTTACAGGTTTCAATTCCACAATTCCTAGAATTTCACATTTTGTCCCCCTCTCCCCCCCCCATGGCAGCATATAGTCAAGTATAGGATCTGTAAATACTTTCACATTATACATTAGTCAGGTTATAAAGACGGATTGTATCAGCTGGAATGAAAAATGGTAAAGAGGACATAAAACCAAATAAGAGAAGGAAAAAGATCAGGTATTTTGCTTCCACCTGCATATAAACTCAGTTCTTTCTAGTTCTTTCTCTGGATGAACATATTTCTCTCCATTATGAGTCTTTTGGGATTGACTTATATCACTGCATTGCTGAGAGGAGTCCAGTCTATCAAAGCTGGTCATCACACATATGTTGTGTCTGTAATTGTGTACAAATTTCTCCTGGTTCTACTCTTCTCACTCAGCATCAGTTTGTATAAGCCTCTCCAGGTAAATATTATAACTCTCCAGTTTTTATTGTAATTCAGGTAAGAGAATTACACTGATGCAAAAACAAACAAACAAAAACCCAAAATACCTCATTTTCTTTTCACTGAACTTTCGTGAAGTCTGAGCAATGACCACTTTCTTGGAACTCTGGGACTTCCTAGTACTGAGCTCCAAGAATGCAATATACAAATTCTATGGAAAACTTGGTTTCCACATAAACTGATTCTCTAAGAATCATAGAAAGTTTCAAAGTTAACGAGAATCTTAAAGACAATCTAGTCCAACATTCTTATTCTGCAGATCTGGCAACCAAAGCCCAGAGACATACCGAGGCCCAGAGACGTGAGGTCACTTGTTCAAAATCACACTGCTAAGTTAATGGCTCGCCATTTTATAAAAACAGACCATATCCATCAATGAGCAAATTCTTCTTAGGACAGATCCATACACATCAACTACCCTGTTTATTCAGATCCAAACCCTGTAAGACCTTGTGGTTCATTTATCTAGATAAAACAAGCAAGTTATATACACATATATATTCATTTATAGTCTTCAATGATTCCATTCAACTCTTGAATCTAAGACCTTCTCAGAGTTACATTAACTCTTTATTTTTTTGAAGACAATTGGGGTGAAGTGATTTGTCCAGGGTCACACAGCTAGCAAGCATCTGATGCTGGATTTGAACTCAGGTTCTAATGACTCCAGGCTCTATTCTCTGCATCACTTATCTGCCTCTTAATTCTTTGTTAATAAAAAAACTCGTAGGTAGATGATTTCTCTGGATTGCTAAAGACTCTCTTACTGGCCTGACAGAAGGAATGAAAATCCTTCCTCAAATGTCTGGCATGAATGCGCTCAGACTTGATTGTGTTTTGTGCGTCCCTTTGAAAAGGGCTGGCTCAGCAAACCTCTGTTCTTACTCATTTTATTTTTTTCCATGTCAGTAAGACAAGACAAAAGAGCCCAGCAAATTGTCTACCTTTCCAACAACATTTCACAAACTGAGCTCTAAATTCTAGCCAAATTGGACAACTAGCTGTTGCCCAGACCAGATGATCCATCTTCTGCCTCTTGCGTGTATAGACCCCAACCTCATCTCTGTTTCTCAGAAAACTTGGCTCCTCTAAGGTTAGAGGCCATCTCCTTCATAAGCTATCTTTAATCCTCTGAGTTGTAAGACCTTCCCCCTCCTCAATTGTCCCTGAAATGTACTTTTATACCTTTTCCATCACTCACCCCAGAGTTTCAGCTCCCTGAGGACCAGATTTGTCCATTTTAATCTTTGAATTCCTACTTAGCACAATGTTTTACATATAGTAGTCTAATAAATATTTCTTGAATCATTGAAAGTAGAGGGAACACTTGGGAACATTTATTTGATTTAAAAAAAATCCACAAAGATTTTTTTATGCTTCTACACAAATAGTTTTCCTAATTCAAACTACCTTAAATAAAGTCTGTGGTATGATGGGAAGGACAAATGGATTATGTGTGGTGTTCCAGACCCAGTCTAACACTTGCTTGTCAAAACTCTCTGGTCTTTAGAAATCTCAGTGTCTCCCTATCATTTCTAGGATGAAACACAGACTTCCCTGGTTTGTCTTTAAATCCCCTCCCAGTCTGGCTCTAACATTGTCTTTTGAGGATGACTTCATGTAACTCTCCATCATGTACTCTACATTATACCCAGACTGGTTCCTTGATGGTCCTTGTAGAGAAGACACCCTGACACCTAGACCTAAAAACTTCTCACTCCCTAGAGCTGTTGAATTTCAAACTTCCTTCGGGTGTTACTTTTGTCTTACCAAAAAACCTTTCCTCATTCCTCCAAAATTCCCTTGTATTTATTTTGTATTAATTATCTCTGTGCATTTCTCCTTCATAGTCCCCAGAGAGTAAGTTTCTTGAGGGCAGAGACTATTTCACAACAGATGCCTAACAAATGCTTGAGGAATTCACTTGAATTGAATACAAAATAAAGAGGTTCCCCTAGAAGGTTTCTAATTTCTCTTCAAATTTATGATCTTTAACCTGAGCCATTTGGATTAGAAAGTACTAAGGTTGGTGGTGGCCAGGTGGTACAGTGAGTAAGAGCTCTGGCCACAGAGTCGGGAGACCTGGGATCGAGTCCAGGCTCAGACACTTAGCACCCACCCAGAAACACCTGGCCGTGTAACTTTGAGCAAGTTACTTAACCCCAATTGCTTTAAAATAAATAAATAAAAATAAATACATGACTAAAAAAAACTTAAAAAGAAAAAAAAAAGAAAGTACTAAGGTCCTTTCCAGGCATAACATTTAAGAATTCTGTACATGAACCTACCTATAAAATGATTTAATCAGGAATTGGATTCTTTCTGCTGAAAATCAGACAGTGGCATTCCCAAAAAATTTAGAGCTGTAAGGTATCTTAGTGATCTTCTAATCTAAGGGGGTGGGGAACCTGTGGCCTTCTAGGTACTTGGGTGCAATCTTCTGATTGAGTTTAAATTTTACAGAACATATCCTTTTATTAAGGGGATTTGTTCTGTGAAGTTTGGATTCAGTCAAAGGGCTGCACTTGAGAACCAGAGGGCCACATCACAAGTTCCCCACCCCTGTTCTAGTCTAACCGTCTCATTTTACACATGAGGAAAATGAATCTAAAAGAGGCAGGCCTCAGCCTGATGCGGCTTGGGGTGCTAGGAACCCAGAAATATAAGGGTACAGGGCAAGTCTGCCTTGAAAAAATTAGACCACTTAAGCCTTCTTTCAGTCAAAGAAGCGAGATATTTTTTGTAATATCAGTTAAGCAGGCAAGATTCCTAGCAAATCTGTGGTACTGTATTGCCAATAGGAGTGGGCAGACTTCCTAATGAGTCTGCTATTGCATCCTCAAGAGGCACAGAATAAAACCTCATCACTTTGACTGAAAGAAGGCTTTAGTGGTCAAGTTCTTTCAAGGCAGACCCCTATACCCTTGCATTTCGGGGTTCCTAGCACCCCAAACCACAATAAAACTAGGATTCCTGGTTTCCAGTCAACTGTTCTTAGCTAATATATCATGTTGTTGCTGCTGAGTTTTCAGTCACGTATGACTCTTTATGATGCAATTTAAGACTTCATTAGCAAAGATATGGGAGTGGTTTGCCATTTCCTTCTCTAGCTCATTTTACAGGCAATGAACTAAGGCAAACAGTGACTTACCCAGGCTCACCACACCTAATAAGTGTTGAGGCTGGATTTGAACTCAGGAAGATGAGTTTTCTTGATTCCAAACCCAGTGCTAGATCCCCTAGCACCTAGCTACCTGCTACTGCATTATACCATGACTATTTTAAAAATGGGTCCTAGCCAATCAGTGAGAAAATTCTTAGGAGCCATCTCTATTGACAACTATCCCGATAACTCAAGTCAAAACCCTGAACAACTATTCAAAGTTATACTGATTCAGTTCCCAGATCAGCTTGTAAATCAGTGGTGGGGGGAGGCATCACTCAGTCCCCTGATATTTTTCACCTGTTCAACTCTCCTCCCTGCCTCCACCCATATGTAGCTAAAAACTGTCTCATACTTGCTACCTTGGAGAGGAACTGAGATGCTAGAGTCTAGCCTCTTTTTCTGACATGGACCTATCTGACTTGTCTTTCTCATTACACAAGTTACCAATACAAGCTGGCCCCATGTTGAAACCATCCTTGATCCCCAATGATAAGCCCCTTGACCTTGAAGTGCTTGAATTCTCTTTGCCCTGAATTTTGCCTCATTAATCAGGGTAAAAGCCCAAATAAAGAATTTTCCTTTGATTTTGAGCTTCAGGTACACAGACACTACAAGCAGTGTTATTGATTATGGCTTCAACTCTTTGGTATTGACGCTCTCTAGGCGCTCCATTTAAAAGACTCCTAGGAAGATGAACTGAGATTCAAGCCCTGTTCTTAATCCATTCAATCAACAAGCATTTATTAAGAATTTACTGTTTCCCAGGCTTGGGGTGGGGAAAAGGCCCTACTCACAAGAAGCTGCCAGTCTAATAGAGGAAGGGACAACCTATAAACAACTGTACAAGATATTTGCAGGATAAATTGGAAATAAACAACAGAGGGAAGATATTAGGGTTAAAGGAAACGGCTTCTTGCAGAAGGTAGGATTTTAGCTGGGACTTTAAGGAAGCCAGAAGACAGAAACTAGATTCCAAAGTGGGGAATAGCCAGTGAAAATTCCTGGAGTCTAGGGTGCCACCCTGAGTAAAGTTTAACTTTGCAATTATCTGTGGCAGACAAAACATTTTTATTGGATCTGATAAGCAAAGAAACAATCCTAAGAAAATATCTTGCACTGCAGGAAACAAATAGCTGATGTCTGATATTTACTAATGGAACGATCAAAGAAAGATCACTCAGTACTTGTCCATCTGTTGATACAGTTTAATTTGTAGTCTCCCATTTTGAGACAATGTGCCTTTAACAGAATTACTGAATCTGTTTACACAGGAAAGCTGTTATCTGATCTTCCATTATCTTGGACCTGGAAATTTGTCCATTACATACAATACCCTCTTGTTGCATTTAAGTGAGCCAATTTTAAAGGCATAATTTTAAAGGGGGAAGGAGGTAGAATATAACAATGACCCCATGCCATTCTCCCAGAGGATATCCAAATTTGATGCAAAATGGGTTTCATTTGCATTTACATATGAATGCAACTTCAGTTAGAATAGAAGTCCATCATTCCCTTTTCAATTTATTAAAGAATGCACCTGATATTAATGACTAGCAGGAGACCAGTGGAATAACATTTAAACCCAGAATAAAGAGTTTGTTGTCTCCACATTTCATATCAGCTTTTATATGGGGACAGTCCCCTTGAAGGATAGCACATGGCCTACTGTCCAATCCAATCATTCATTAATTCATTCAAAATATTCATTCATTCATTCAATAAGCACAGTAAATACCAAACCAAAAATTAAATTATCCATACCTCCCAGGAGTTTATCTTCTCCTGAGGAGAGGTGGAGGTAGGGAGAAGGAATTTCCCATTTAGGGAGGAATTTTGGAGAGTATCATAATAACTCACACTTAAAAAAACCTGACTAAAGTGAGGGAAGCCATCACACTGGGAACCTGGGTCTTTTGGCTCCAAAGCCAGAATTCTTTCTACACCCTGACACTGCCAGACCAGCATTAAGTCAAAGTCCATTATGTGTAATAACCTTTAATAGGCCCTAGGAAAGATAAAAAATTAAAGAAGACACACCATCTCCCAAGGGGCTATCTTCTAGGCTTCATAATATGTCTGCACAGATCTATAGCACAGACAGTAATATGGTGAATGGAATCGTAGAATGAAAAGGGCTGAAATCTGTTAAATGTGGTTCATTTGCCCTTGAGAAAGGCCTTTCCTGCTGACTCTCATGGCTGAGACTCTGGGGATCCTGGTGACTTCTATATCACAAGACGGGCACATGTTCCACTTGACCTTGAATGTCAAAGTAGATGTAATTGTATCATAACTTTACATTGGACAAGCATAGTTAAGGTTGACTTTTAAACTCAATTGACAAAGTAGTAACCCAAATTCTTAATAGGATCCTGAGATTAAGTAATGGAAGATAATTTAAGAATTTATCTAGTCCAACCTCCTTATTTTACTGATGAGGAAACCGAGACTTGGGACACAAGGTCCCAAAGGTAGACGTGTTGTTACTATTCAGTCATGTTGGACTCTGTGACCCCATTTGGGGTTTTCTAAGATTTTAAAGTGATTTGTCATTTCCTTCTCCAGGTCATTTTACAGATGAGGAAACTGTGGCAAACAGGGAGAAGTGACTTGCCTAGGGTCACACAGCTAGTTAAGTGTCAGAAGTCAAGGAGATGAGTCTTCCTGAATCTAGGCCCAGCACTCTATACACTGTACCACCTAGGTGTCCAAACATTTTATAGATGAGGAAACTGAGGCAAACAGAGGTTAAGTGATTTGCTCAGGGTCACACAGCTAATAAGTGTCTGAGGTTAGGTTTGAACTCAGGTCTTCTCCTGTTCTATCCACTATGCCACCTAGCTGCCCAGTGACAGAACTGAAATTCACACTGACACCAAATCCAGCACTCTTCATTGTAATATGAAAGCAGGGCTGGGACAACCCATATGGTCAATCGAGAAACTTTCCAAAGTTAGTTTCTTAATCTCTGATATCCAACAGCCCTGATCTTGGTAGAACTGCTTTATCTTGTTCTAGATGTTCCCAAAGCCTTTATTTAATTTAACCTCCTCCCTCCCCGCATCCCAAGTCCATCCAAAAACCCAACTCTGAGAACCATGTCAAAAACATGCAAACCCCAGCTACAGAACTGTGTTACCCTAGAATGCTTCCACCTCAATCTCCTTCCTCCAGATTCAAAGGTGGTCTTTCAAGCAGCACTAATTCATTTTTGTGGCTGTCTTTCTTTGATCCCGGTTTTCTCATACAGATCTAATCTACCGCTCAGAGCTCAGCCTGTCCCTGGTTGGTGGAACTGAGACACCTAGACAGTTCACCTGCGCAAATTATTAAAGCGTCTTCCAATTTTCCATGGAAGGGGCACAGGCCTGTCAGTCATCTATAAAGCCCAGTTCTATGGAATGCATGGCATGACCTGAAACACAGGCTTTAATAATAGAGATGGCTGACATTTATACATCACTAAGATTCATAAAGCCCATTCATATATCAATTCATTTGATCTTCACAACGACCTGAGGGAGTAGGACATTCAGATATTATTAATCATCCTCATTTTATGGATGAAGAAACCAAAGGTCAGAGACACATAACAACTTGCCTAGGTTCTTGTGCCTTGTGAAAGTGTCAGAGACAGAAATTGTTACTGGTCCTCTCTGACTCTCAAGTCTGGCATTCTTTCCACAATGCCGCAATGGTTTGTCTCTTTAAAAAATACAAAAATCAGCCACAAAACCAATTCAGAGTCAGTGGACTCTCTGAGATCATCTGGTCTGATCCATACCTGAAGAGGAATGCCATCAAACATCGCTGACAGGGGGCCATCTTGCCCACGTACAATGACCTCCACTGATGGGGCTCTTGCTGTCTCCCTCAACAGCTCATTTCATTTTTGGACTGACCTAATTCCCATTAACACTCTTAATTGTTGTTGTTTACAACAAGCTGAAATCTACCCCTCTGACAATATGTCTTTAATGAGGGCCCAAGAACGATTAACCAGCCATTAAACAAGTGCAGGTAAAGGTGATTAATACCTTATTTTTCTCCTGGTTTAGCTCAGGTAGAACCTCATAGGAGTTTAACTATTGTCCCTCTTTTTTTTTCTTCAGCTCATTAGCTTTTTCTTTGCTGCTATATCAGGACAGGGTTTGGTATGGAGACTAAAGAGAACCTTTTCTGTTACTAGAAAAGTATGTTAAAAGCCTTCAAATATTACATTTTGCTACCTGGTTACTGTTGAGGGTGGGCATCAGATGAACCATTTTTATCTCTGCCAGCAGAAGCAGCTACTTAAGAACCATGGCGGGCAGGGATTCTTTGAGTCCACTGAGGCCAAGGAAAGAAGGAAGAGGATGCAATTACAGCTGGCGAAATTTAGGTAAAACTGTTTTCCAGACTCTCAGAGCTGAAGGATGTGTTAGGGAGGCAAAAGCCCTCAGACTCTGAACTGGTGCTGGGACTGGTTTTTTATTTTTTCTAAATTTTGAGGGGATTTTTTTGTCTTTTTGGAGCGGGTAAGGCAGGGTAATTGGGGTTAAGTGACTTACCCAAGGTCACAGGGCTAGTAAGTGCTAAGTGTCTGAGGCTAGATTTGAACTCAGGTCCGTCTGACTCTAGGGACAGTGCTCTATTCGCTGTGCCACCTAGCCACCCCTTTTTAGTTTTTCTAAAGGAGGAAAGCCAGTGTGACAGAGGGCAAAGAATGCTGGATGTGGGGGTCAGAAGAGATCTGGGAATAATTCCTGTTTCTAATATGTAATGCAAGTCATGATGAGGCCATGGGCAAGTCATTTTGTCATTGATCAGAGGTTTCCTCACTCATAAAATAAGGATGATAACAACTGCCTTAGCTCCCTTGGGACTTTAAGAAATCTCAGTGGGCATTAGCTCCACTGACTTCTGCTGATTTCGCCTCCTCTAAATCTTAGTGGGATGATCTTTGCTGTGGCCCCAGATATTCATTATGCAGTGGCCAACCTTCTGAGAAATCATTCTGAACCTATCTGGGCTAGGTCTGAGCCTGTTCCCACTCTGATAACAGACACCTTTCCAGTCTAATGGGACCTGCTCAAACTTGGGTTCTGCTGGTACTGCATTCAAGGACTCAGGGTCATCTCCATGCACAATGAGGCTCTGGAATAAGACCTTAGTGGAAGAAGTTTTAAATAATAACCAAACCTCCCCTAACACTTTGATTACAAGCAATGTGTAGGGGCAGCATGATGTGGTGGATGGAGAGTTGGCCTTATTTTCAGAGAGACCTTAGTTCAAGTCTGAGCCCATGAAACATATTGATTTTGTGACCCCTTGACATATCCCTTGACCTTCCAGTGACCCAGAGGCAGCTGGCAGCACAGTAGGCAGAGTGTGGGACTCAGAGTCTAGAAGACCTGAATTCAAATCCTGCCAACTTAGATCTTTGTGAGATACGGTGACCAAGTAGCCTCAGTTTCCACATCTGTAAAACAGGGATGATAATATCACTTGCCTTCCTGGGTTATTATGAGGATCATATAACACATGCAAATGCACTTTGGAAATGCCTAGCAATCATCATCATTATTATTATTATTAGTTGCAGAGCTAGATGGTACTTCCTCACTGAGAGATCTCCCAATGAAATAAAAGTTCTGAACAAAAAAGGAAAATTGCAATGAACTGTTACTACAATGATAACTCACATTCATATAGTGTTTTAAGGTTGATGGGAAGGACCTGTGACCCAGAGGTAAAATGACCTGAAACTCACATACTTAGTCTCCATGCCAAGATTAGAACCCAGGTCTCCCATCTCTTAATCTATAGTTCTTTTTCAATAACCAGTGCTTCCTCTCATATATTTTTATTTAACTATTTACAGATTTATGCTTAGACTGTAAGCTTTCTGAAGGCAGTTACCATTCTTGATGTGTCATTTGTAGTCTACGTGGTATAGTTTAGTACCTTGTTACATTTAACAAAATTGTTTTGTTGACGTTTTAAAAATTTCTAGCAAGACTCTGAAAGCTTCTTCCTCCCAAGGCTTTAATCACACAGAGTGAACAAAACCAAGAAATTCCCACTTCCTGAGAAACACCAAGAGGTGTCCTGAGTGCTTTAGAAAAGCGCCAACCTTACCCACAGCATGCCAAAGGTCAGCCGAGCCCCAGCTTTCTAGCAATTTTCCCCAGCTTTGCTATCCATTGTCCTTAGTTTGGCAGGGATGAAACACCAGGATGAAACAGTGGTGTCAAATAATTCCCCCTGATTGCATTTTATTACATTCCCCATGTTGCTTCTGGAATTCATTATTTGAACTGGCTTCACCAAAGGACATTCCCCACATTTTTAGCAGGTGGATATGTGTTCTGACCACCAAGCACAAGTAGGGACTATAATGGCTTAGGAATGATTCATTAAATCAGGGGACATGGTCTCCTGATAGTAACAGCAAGAAGAAATAATTAACTGTAGAAGGAAGCTGGTGAACCCAGAACCCAGGTGTTAAAGCCAGAAAGGTATGTGGAAATCTTATGTTACCTTCCTCCATTTTATAAGTGACACAGAGAGATGGAAAATGACTTGTCCACATGTACTAACAGACCAAGTACTAGTTTTGAACCTGATCATGCAATCAGTGCCTTTTTCTGTATACCCTATTGCCTCTTGATTGAATAAGGCAATAAAAAGCACTCTGTACACCTTAAAGCACTATATAAATGCAAACTGTTTTTAGTATAACCAACAATAATAACCGATTTCTACCAATTTCATGGGGAAAAAAATAGCACTAGATTAAAATTAGTTTGACTACATGAATACAGAAGAAAATGTAATAATTTTTTTACTTAAGGAATAGATTAATAGCAAGGTTATTTTTGCAAGGAAAGTATCTTACAAAGTTTGCCCTATTCAAAGTCTGAGGATTCTTGCATATAGTAGGTGCTTAATAAATGCTTGATTGATTGCAATGCCACTGTGTAGCAAGGTGATACTAGGAATAAGGTGTGGAAATAATAGCAAAACATGACTGTCGGTCTGTCCAAATTCATTAATAGCCTCTGTTCCCACCATTGTTAGATGTTCTTTGGTTGGGAAACATTTACTCAAGGAACTGAGTTTTTCAATGGAAAAAATGCCTGGATAGTCAAGATGCCCTCAGATAAAAGGTCTGCCCTTCCTCCTCACCAATGTATTTACATTTCACTTGCTGGCAAGCACAGAACCTACTCATATGACATATTGGCAACTATTGTACTTTAAAACTAAGGTTCACAAAGGAGATTGATCCATGATTTCTGCCTCTTTCCCATTTTGTTTCTTCATTTCTCATTTCACCATTACCTCCTTTTTTGGACAGCTAGGTGGTGCAGAGAATAGAGTGCCTAGTCTGGAGTCAGGAAGACTCATCTTCCTGAGTTCAAATCCAGCCTCAGACACTTACTAGCTGTGTGACCCTTGGCAAGTCACTTAACCCTGTTTGCCTCAGTTTCCTCACCTGTATGAAATGAACTGGAGAAGGAAAAGGAAAAGCAGTGCAACATCTTTGCCAAGAAAACCCCAAATGGGTCAGAACTCAAATGAACGAACAACCCTTCCTTTTTGATCATCCAAGAAGGATAGTCATCTAGGCTAATGAAGCTCAGTATGCTAGAGTTTGAAGCACAAATTTTGAAGCATTTTATGCAAGCTTCAACATTCTTTAGATCACAGATGTAGAGCTCAATGGGGAATATATTCCAACCCCCTCATTTTACATTTGAGGAAACTATAGCTCAGAGATTTTAAGTGACTTATCCAAGGTCACACAGATAAATAAATAGCAGAGGCTAAGATTTGAATCCAGGTCCTCTGACTTCAAATACAATACTTCTTTCCACTGTCCATATTTCACTTTGAACAGATTTAAGAGGTTATGTAAAATACAAATTACACAAATGAATTGCATTGGGTTTAAAAAAACAGATGTAATAAGTTGGACACTGATACCATTCCACCATATGAGTAAAAATTAAACATTTTTCATGGCTTTAAGTCAGATGAACATTTTGACATTTGGCTGAGGAATGCATTTTGGACATGGGGATAGTTGAAACAGAGATCATTTGGATGCACTGAAACTATACTGTACTTTAAAAACCTATTTCGGCGGGGGGGAGGGGGTGTCTAGACCTGCGATTTCATCTGCACAGCAAAGTCCTTGTGTAATAGCTCCCTACACTGAAGGTAATCAAATACAACTCACCTGGAATTTATAGTTTTTAAAACAAGAGTTCTTAATCTGGGATGCATGGATCCCCAGGTGGTCTATGGACAGATTTCACAGGATCCATAAATAATAGTGGTTAAAAAATAAAGCTTTATTTTCACTAACTTCTAAAAGAAATCTAATATTTCCTTCAATTATTAGTATAGGCAACAGACATGTTGAGAAGGGATCTATAAGCTTCACCAAACTGTCAAAGGGGAGTGAAGGGCACCCATGACACAAAAAAAGGTTAAGAAGCCCTGTTTTAGATAGTTGTCTTAGAGACTGAGCAATGAGGTTACATGACTAATATGTACTGAGGCAGTACCTGAACCTGGCTCTTCCTGACTAGAAAGTTAGTTCTTTATTAATAGTACCTGCCCTCTCAGAGATGGCAAGATAAAGCATTTTCATGTTTGCTGTTTTTGTTCAATCGTTTTAGCCATGACCCCACTTAGAGTTTTCTTGGCACTGATACTAGAATTGTTTGCCATTTTCTTCTGTAGCTCATTTTATAGATGAGGAAACTGAGGCAAACAGGGTTAAGTGACTTGACCAGGGTCACACAGCTAGTAAGTGTCTGAGGCTGGATTTGAACTCAGGAAGATGAGTCTTCCTGATCCCTAGCTCTATCTTCTGTGCCACCCAGCTGCTGCTACTTAACTTCTACTCCTCAGCAACTCTACCCTTAGTTAGAGAAGGTGCTATTCTGGATTGAGAGGGGTATTTCCCATCTGTGAGTTCCCTAAACCAATGAAATCCCAAGTCCAGTCCCTGTTTTTGTTTTCGTTTGTTCGTTTTTTAGAGGGGGGAAGACAAAGCACTTGGGGTTAAGTGACTTGCCCAAAGTCACAAGTGTGTCAAGTGTCTGAGGCTGGATTTGAACTCAGGTCCTCCTGACTCCAGGGTCAGTGCACCACCTAGCTGCCTCCTCAGTCCCTGTTTCCAAGAAACTCCTCATGGTTTATCTTGACATTTGATGATCACTTCCAACTCAAAGTTGAAGCCAGAGTGAAAATGGCAGATCACTGTCCCAAATGGGAAGTAAAGCACTTCAATCTCTCCGTCCAGAGTGATCACTGACTCAGACGGTCTTTTGTTTGTGGGGGATGGATATTCCGTAGCCCTCTGAGATTGCAGAATGTGAATAAAAGCACTATCTGTAGGACGGATTCCTTAAATGGCTCCCTCAATTATTTTAAAGACAATGGCTGACATCTTTAACGTTGCTTCTTTCTATCCTGGAAAATTACTATTCATTAGTAGTCATGCTACTGTGAGTCTACTCAGTGACAGAGGATGTAAAGTTAAGTTAAATAATTATTGACTTACTTCCACTACCCAGTTTTTCATTTAGAAAGCCTCTTAGGAGGCTCAACCTTATCTCAGATGTCTCAGGCCTGCAGGATGCTTTCCCTGATGCCATTAGAAATTCTACTGCTAATCATAATAACAGACAGCATTTATAGACCACTTTAAAGTTAGTAAGTGCTTTACAATTATTATCTCATTTCATCTTTATAATAACCTTAAAAAGTTCGTTCAGTTGTTTTTAAGTCAGGTCTGACTCTTCGTGATTTCATTTGGGGTTTTCTTGGCAAAAATACCAGAGTGGCTTGCTATTTCCTCCTCCAGTTCATTTTACAGATGACGAGACTGAGGCAAACAGGGTTAAGTGACTTGCCCAGCGTCACACAGCTAGTGTCTGAGGCCAGATCTGAACTGAGGGAGATGAGCCTTCCTGATTCCAAGCCCAGCCCTCTATCCACTCTGCCACCTAGCTGGTAACTCTAGGAAGTAGGTGCTATTATTAGCTCCATTTTACAGATGAGGAAACTGAGGCACCTAGAAATGACTTGCCCAGGGTCACACAGCTAGGAAATGTCAGAGGCCATATCTGAACTCAGGTCCTGTGCTCTATCCCCTGAGATATCTTTAGCTCTATTATAATGAGCTATCACTGTAAATGTTATGTCTTCTAGTAGAATATAAGTTCCTAGTTCATTTTGACTTTGTACCTATCCCCGGATCTTAAAAGGTACTTACTGAATTACTCTGTGCTGAGTTAAATCCAACTGAATTGAAACAGATTTCATCCAGTGGTTTCTGAAGCAGAAGAAGGTGCTAGGTTTCCCTGGATCTATTCCAGTGAAATCCTTGGACTTTTATTCAATCAGAACCCACACTTCGGGGAGAAGTCATTCATAGACAGGTCTTCTCAAAGATCATCTACTCAAATTCCCCATTGGACATGCTTGCTTACATTGGCTTGACCAGAAAGAGATCAAATTGTCTCTCTCAAACAATCTTTGGTTACTTTAACAAAGGTGCAGGATCCAGTGAAAGGGAAGTATTAGTTTCACTGTGCTCTGTGCTGATTAGACCACACTGGGAGCTCAGGGGGATCCTGTGTCCGATATTTTAAAAGGAAACAACCTAGAACTTAGACTGATCAACGTGGATTCCCCAGCTAAGGTGAGTCCAGGATTGGGGTGGAGGAGGGCTCTGGATTGATTGAATCAATCAAGCAAGCATTTACTAAGTGTGTAATATGTTCCAGACTCTATGTTATGGACTGAAGGATCTAAGGTGGTTTATTTTAAAGAAGAAATGATAGAGGGGAAATTCAGGAGTTTCCATTAATTATCTGAAAAACTATCATGTAGCTGACGAAAAAAAGTTTTTTGTTTGTTTTGCCAAAAGACAAAACTGTGATCAATGGGTTGGAAGTTATAGAGAGGTCAATTATGGCACAGACTAAGATTTTTAACAAACAGAGCTGTCCAAAATGACTTTGTGAGGTAGTGAGCTCCTCGTCCCTGGAAGTGTTCAAGCAGAGAATAGCTGACCATGTGTCCAGCATATCTTAGAAAGGATTGCTACACTGAGTGGCATGTTCAAAGAACTTCCAAGGTCTCTTCTGATTCTAATAACATCTAATTAAGTATTCCCTGCTTACTGATTTGGTCAATAATTTCAAACTCCTATGGGGCTGAATCGTTCTTTATATGAGATGCTGAATGGGAATGTATTTTTCCAGTGGATACTTTTGGGCCTTTCATATGTGATTTTGTCCTTGGTTAAGTGTGCTCTGGGATGAATAAAGTATATGAGGGACTCGCTGCACTTTTGGTGATGAGAATAGAGTTAATTAAATTATAGATTTATGGAGATTGATTTTGACAAACTTATGAGCACAATTAAGGAAGAGAGCAGAGTATATTGATCTGGAAAATCTATAGAAAAAAGGCTGTTAGTTTGGGCTTTTATGTTCAAGCAAAGCTTGAGGCACAGATAATCAAATATCTTAATTGGTTTTTATCTGGATGAATTAGAGAGAGCTGGGAAAAAATCCTCTGGCCGAGGCATCCTTGTAACGTCTAAAACTGTGAGACCAGATGAATATCTTTCACATTAACCAGCAGCTTTCATTGTTGACTTCCCTACTTTGGGCAGTTTTAGTTACCTATGGTATATCATACAATCATTCCACTATCCAAATCCCTGGGATAACACTCCAATGTTTCCAAAAGCATGACAAGGAAATAAATAAGTCCCTTAATGATGAGGTACAGTAACTAAATTTGGAGTCATATGGGTACAAATATAAGCTTGAGTAAGTCACTTAGCCTTTATTCTATAAAATAGGGAGTTGGACTGGATGACCTTTAATGTTTCTTCTGCCACAAAGTCTGTGATCTCATGTAAAAGGTTATATCCAGATCAGGTCAGACCAAGTTAGGAAAAATGATTCAGCAAGGAGCTACCCAATGCTAGGCCAGAGATTCCTTACACTAGTTTTGTGATGCCTCAGTTGAGAGCTGAATATCTCAAAGGATTTTATGAAATGAGTAGATTTCAGTCAATCAACAAACATTTACTGAGTTCCTATTATATTCAGGCCACTAGGTTAGGGGATGTGGGATGGAAGCTAGGATAACACAGCTACAAAATGATGATGATGATACATAACATTTGTCTAGTTGACCTTTGCCTTGCCACTAGACTTTGACGATTCTGGGGGAGACAGTGAGGGTGATGACTGCTCAGTTCTGCCTCACTTCAATGAAATACAATTCATGTATAAGTCAAGACTTTACCCTTGTGATGTCATTAACCCTTTTCAAAAATGAAAGACAAATAACAACTATGTGCCAAGCACTGAGCTAAGAGCTTTTCCACTATTATCTTACTGATTCTTACAAAAACTCTGGGAGTTATTTTATAGATTGAGGAAACTGGGGCAGACAGAGGTTAAGTGACTTGCCCAGGGTCACACAGCTAGTAAGTGTCTGAGACTGGTTTTCCTGAGTTCAAGAAGATGGTCCTCTGCTTTCAAGGCCCTGACAATTTAATCAGGAAGAAAAGACTTATATGGAAATAGCCTGTGACAACTAATGCTGTGAAGTATCAATGAGTGGAGCAGAGTATTGTTGGAAGGGAATTACTGAAGGGGGCTGGTTATTACCCTAGGGATTCTGGGAATGAGGAGCCCTGGGTCTGAGTTGTGGCTTCATCTCTAACTGACCGTGTGACCTGAGGTAGGTCACTTCCTTCTTCTGGTTATCAGTTTCCTTTGCCGTAAAATGAGGAAGAGAAGGTCACTTCCATCTGTGGTGTCTTCATGTACAAAGTGGGATTCTCAACACTAAATGAATTAATTTTAATAAATGAACTAGAATATAATGTTATTTACCAGTTCCATGATGTCCCCTGACTCCACTCTTCTAAAAGTCTTAAATGGCATAAAGCGGCCTGGCCGTCTACTCTGTTGCTGCCTCTTCTAGACCTCTGGACATTGCTATATGAATGGCCAGGACCTCTACCCTCCATGGGGATGAACCCTCCTTAATGTGTTATTTTCCCCAATGACAATGAGACCTCCTTGGGGGTGGGAACTGAATTTTCCATTTGTAATCACAGGAGTTAGCACTAACTACACATAGTAGGTGCTTTAGAAAGGTTCATCCATCCAACTCCAAGTATACAGAGAATAACCACAGGCTGAAACACCCCAGGTTAGAATTCTGGCAACACTGACTTAGCTTTTCATCTTCCAGGGTTTCTAATAGCTATCAACATGTGAATGTTGGCATTTAGAACAACAGACCCAAATCTGGTTAGATGGCAAATCTCTCTAGAAGCAGAACATAACAACCTTGTACAGGATTGCTGTCACCGCTGTACAATGGATGGGCAAGGGCCCAAAGGGGCAGGTTGAGGTTATACAAAGTGAAATGAAGCAATTTATTGGATAATTGAAGTAAAAAAAAATCACCTTTGTCTGAAGAATCCAGATAATGAGAAAAATCTAAAAATTAGGATGCAGACAATTCCCAACTCTTTGCTCCGATCGGGGTGTTTAGACTTTTCTTAGCATCAATAGCAGAATTAAGTTGCTAGGTCTAATGTGCAGTTTTCTCATCTGACAGAGATCTTTGTCTTTCTACGTATATAAATTCTTTGAGAGAAATGGACTATTTCATTCTTTTTCCACACTTGTATCCTCAGCAGTCCAACAAATGATGTGACATATGGCATGTATGTAATTAATGTTTGTTGACTGATGTCTCTAATACAACTATCATGTAATATAAGATCAACAAATTAGAACCCTTAGAAGTCATCTGATAAAATTACATTTTATAGATGAGGAACCTGAGGTCTAGAGAGGTTATAACTTGCTCAAGGTCAACACCCAGATCCTCCATTACCAAATCCAGAACTTTCCCCATATATCACCATGCTGCATATCAGTTTTCTCTCTCTATGTTTTATGCCCCTATTGAACCTGAAGAAGGAATTTTTACCTTATTTAAACTTTTTTATGCCAAACACAGTGCTTTGTATATAAATAATTGAAGAGATATTCAGTGCTCATGTTTGGACTGTGCCATAAAAATTATGCCACCCAAATTAATTTATAGATTTAATGCTATACCAATCAAATTATCAAGGTGATACTTTATAGATCCAGACCTAACACAATGCACTGTACACACTGTTTTGTTAAATGAATGAGTCACCAAGAAACCTTATCATCTCATCCCTGCTTTTAATAGTTTCCTTTATAAAATGCCCCAAACTGATGTCCGGGGAACTGTTTCCTTCATTTCATGTTTCCTTATTCATACTTTTTTATATCTGTGTCAGGAATCCTGACATCACAGGATTTCATTGCATTTACCTTATGAGGCTACAAGATTTACAAGGAAAACTCAGTGATAGCCCTTTATTATAAAGAAAACCAAACTGACACACATGGAGTTCAATAGCCCTCAGGGTAAGAACTATCAGATGCAATCTCTTCCCTTCTTCCCAGGATCCCAGAAATAAGAGTCATTGGGCTGTAGCTGTGTAGGTGTGCATTGCTACCTGGAGAGATGAAGAATGTTCTCCACAGTTTCTTGTCTCGTGTGACATCCCTTATCTCCTTGGTCATATTGACCATTCGGCCTGCAACTGGAGGGACACGGCGGAAATCTAGGATTCTGGTAGTAAAACAACAATAACAGCAATAATTAACCACAAAACATTACAATGAGGCTCTTTTTATATGGCACAAAATAGCTCGACTCAACTGAGTTATATTTAACTGAACTGAATGACTTGAACTCTTGTCTTACTGTCTTTGAGACCCAGCCTTAGTTGGAGGACTGCTGGGATTAAGAGCACCCATGGGTACATCCTTCTGCTGCCTCATGTCCTGGGAGATGAAGGACACCAAAGAAACAGGTTACATGAATGCTTTCAGAAGTGTCCTTCAGCATTATGGAATGAAGCATTCTTTGCAACCTAAGTGAAGCTTCTCTGACGCCTTAGTTAAAATGCTATGAATTATTTTTTTTTCCTTTTAAAATTCTGAACTTAAGCAACACCAAATAAAAGGAGCATTTCCATATGTAAAGTAGAACAGGCAGAAAAAAAGGGTTGTACATGAAACTGTGAATCTTTATTATGGAGAGTTTGCTTTTCTTTTTAAGTGCATAATAAATTCAACATATTATTTTCAAAGATGCCCTGCTTGTCTGTATTTCTTACTAACCTTTGCTCTGTTCTGTTTTATGCATTTTCAATGCTTTGATGATCCTCTTTTCTTACTTTTCTTTTCCTCCCCCTCCCCATTTTTGTAACCCCTACCTCTAACCTCCCTGGCCTCCCAAATGAAAGAAAAATAAAACCCTTGTATTAGCTATCCATAGTACAGTAAAACTTTAAAAAATTTTAATGGCTGATGATGTAAATCTTTATATATTGGAATATAAGCTCCTTCCTTCTTTCCTTTAATTCCCTTCCTTCTTCTCTCTTTCCTTTTCTCCCTCCTTTCTTCCTCCCTCCCTTTCTTCTTTCTTCCTTCCCTCCCTCCTTCCCTCCTTCCCTCCCTCCTTCCCTTCCTTCCTTCCTTCCTTCCTTCCTTCCTTCCTTCCTTCCTTCCTTCCTTCCTTCCTTCCCTATCTCACCCATGAAGGAACTGAAGTGGCCACCCACATTACTAATCCCTATACTGATCAGCACAAAAGATTTAACTTGTTCCATTTTTTCCCCTTGATCTGGGATAATTTACCTTTCCTTAGGCAACCTGGTAGCCTTTCACTCTGGGGGGCTCACCATACTGGTGCTGAACTTCGTGCAGACACCCAGTTGGCTTTAGCCCTTCTTCAACACAAAATCCTGAGCTCATGTGACGCACCAGTTTTAGCCTCCCCAGTAACAGTCATGTACCACCATCCCCCCTATTTTCTTAAACAGGGTGTTCTGAACATAATCTAACCTTTTCCAAATCATCACTGACATAATTAACAAGCATCATTTTTGTACTGTGTTATAAAATAAGCTACTGAGGTGTAAAGGAAATGTTTGCTTTTATATGAAATGACTACAGATTGTTGTTCTGAAGAACTAGAAATCATATGGGAAAATTAATCTACTTTTTAGTTTTTCTGTCTCTTTTCTTCATAGTCAGCTGTCAGTTTTTACTGCTGCTCACAGATCCAGTTTTTTAATTACATATAGCTCTTTTGGGTGATTCACCTCTCCATGTGCTCAACAGTTAAGGAAGAACATAATTACTTCTTAAAGAATAAAATACATATGCTTCGTGGCTACTGTTTGCCTTTTCTATGGGGACTTTTTGCTTGTTTATAGGTACAGGCTATATTCCAGATATAAGTTACTAGAATTCTAGCCTCCAAACAAGTACAGGCTTCACTGGACGTATGTGCTGTCTCGAAAGAGTTTGTATCCAAAATTTTCCCCCAAATCCACTTAACAAGCTAAAATACACTTATTTGTTTTATTGATGGAGAACAGATAACATCCCCCTGGAGAGAAAACTCAGGATTTGCACAGTGATTTCTCCTTATTGTTTGAGATGCTAAAGGGAAGGAAAGGAGATCTGGGAATCTTCCCTCCCATCATTCACTCTTGCCCCAGCTCTTAATTTTGTGCCGACCCCCCCCCCCCCGCCCCGATTCCTGATTACTATTCTTTCTTGTCCTCCATTCTACAGGGATGAAAGCTGGCTTTCTACAAGAAGACAACAGGCATTCCAAGAACATTCTGTAAGTCGGTAGGTTCAAATTAATGATACCAGTTGAAGGGAAACAGGGTGAAACATCCCCAAAAGCAGTTCATTGGAAAATGATTTATCTCTGACTTGGACAAAGACATACCTTAGACAGTGAAAATTGGGGTAATCACTCTGGGGGGGACTCTGTGTTACTGTAGGGAAAAGGAAGTTTGAGCTTTTACAGAAGACAAGATGCGGTAGAGGTAGAATGGTATGCTGAGAAATAAACCTAGGATCCTCAAATACATACAATCAAAGTTATAATGGGGTAAGCTAGTGATACCCTCCTCTACCCCATCCACTGGGACTTTTCCCTGTTGCCTAATCCCACCCACAGATCTCTTCCCACTCTGGCCTTAAGACTTTGTACATGTTCTCCTACTGAGAGAGTGTAAGCTCCTTGAGGGCAGGAACTGTTTTGATTTTGTCTTTATATTCCTAGCATTTATAGTGTCTGGCACAGGGTATTTATAAATACTTCTTGATTGACTACATGTGGTCTTTCTCTGACACTTCCTTTCCAGTTCCCCCTTCCAGGTTTCTATTTATATTCATTTTAACTATATTCTATATGTAAAAAACATTATGGTGTGTGTGTGTATGTCTCTGTCTGTCCATGTTCTAGGAGGAGGTATGCGACTTCCTCTTCCTCCTCTGGGTTTGGAAAAGTTTTATATGACTACGCTGTTATAGAAATACTTTTTCCCTAAATTTAGTTCTGGTGAACATTAGAATTAGGTCCACATTTTTGATGCATGTGCAACAATTGTTGGGGAAGGAAGGAGAAAAAAGCAATGCAATATTATGTAGAGTTAGAATTTATCAGTAGAGGATTATAATGCACTGGTATTCCTCTTACAGAGAACTAAATAGTGATGACCCCCTGTTTTTTTGGTGGGGAACAGATGTAAGGAGGAGGGGATGCCTAGACTCACCACGGGTTTGTTTGAGCTGAGATTCTGTAATTCAGTGAGGCTAATGATGGGGCAGATGTACTGGGATTGTCAGCAAAGGCAAGAAATGATAGCTTACCTGTCCAGATGAAAGGCAGCAATCTCAGCATTATGTCTTTCATAGTCAGAGAAATAAAAAAAGTCGGGAGGTGTCTCCTGCTCCCTGGTTTGCCTGGGAAAGAAAAAAAAGAGACAAAAACAGAAATAGATAAGCCCAAATATTTATCTCTCTGAGGAAGCAATCCTCCCATGGGAATTAATCACTCAAGAAACATTTATTAAGCACCCACTATATACCAAGCACTGGCCGAGCTCTCATTGGGCTGACTTCTGGGGAGACAAAGACAAAACGTCCCTGCCCTCAAAGAGCTTATATTCTTTTGGAGGAGATGACACACACATATATAATTAGATGAAAAGTATAGACAAGGGAAGAAAAGTCAGTATTTCTTGGAAAATGCAGACTACCCACCATTACACAATTCATTCCCAATAATTATCATACAGAACAAACTTTTCTTTGTTCAGAATTTTAGATGTAAAGTGGAGTATAAGCGAATATAACCCGTTTCCATCTGATTTTGCTCTGGGTAACTAAAAGGTGTTTTGTGGAGAAGAATTGGGATGGGAGGTGGGAGGAAGAGGAGTATCCTCTCACCTTCCCCTGGGGATTTCCTGGAAGTGGATCTTCAAGGTGACCTACAATGTCATAGTGTATTAAGGATCAGAATGTTTTGGTCTCTCAGCCAACCCTCACCTCTGTATTGTTGGTGACAGAGTCTGGCCCCTGACCCAAATTTTCTTCCATTGGTCTATTTGCCAGTTCTACCACTTGTAAGTAATAAAGTATCTTAGTTGAATCTAAATACCATGTGGGCAGGGATTTTTTTTTTGTTTGGGTTTTTGGTCTTTCTTCCTCCTGACATTGTCTATTGTGTTGAACTGAATCAGCATGAATTGAGGCAGTATGGTACAGTGGAAAGCTCTCTGGATTTAGATACCAGGGGACCTGGTTGCAAATCCCAGCTCTGCCAATGACTAGCCATGTGTGGTATTGGGCAAATTGATTTAACACTCTGTGTCTCAGTTTCCTCATCTAGAAAAATGAGAGAGAGGGGTTGAACTAGATGGTCTTTAAGGCCCCTTCTAAATCTATGACCTTATCTTATGAACCTTATCTTATCTTATGGGGTCTTAGACAAATCACTTTGTTCTCCAGGTCCTTGAGTTTCTTCTTCTATAAAAATGTACATAATACTTATACTGTCTAGCTTCAGGTGGCCGTGAGGATCAAATGATAACGTGAATCAGGGGTGTGAGGAGCCGACGATTAAACATTCACCATGAGCACTTGATACTTCAGAAACCCACCAACACCATAAACCAGGGTCTGATGGATTATTTTGTTGATTGTCTATAGACTCAATAAAGTAATAATGTTAATAGCACACATTACACTTAAAAGCTTGTTCTGCGAGCACTTCCCCCCTCCTGCTGTTCTGTTGTTTCAATCATGTCCAATGCTTTGTAACCTCACTTGAGATTTTCTTAGCAAAAATACTGGAGTGGTTGGCCATTTCCTTCTCCAGCAGATGAAGAAACGGAGGCAAACAAGGTTAAGTGACTTGCCCAGGGTCACACAGCTACTAAGTATCTGAGGCCATATTTGAACTCAGTAAGATGAGTCTTCCTGTTCGCTATCCACTCCTACAACACCTCAATGTCCAAGGGAGTTTCCTTACAGTCACAAAATTACATGTATGCACAACCCCCCCACCAAAAAAAACCCAACACTGCCCCTATGACCCTACCATGATAACTGAATTTAGACAGAATTTTAAGACTGATAAAGTGTTTTGTAAATGTCACGCGACCTGATCTTTGCAACAATCCTATAGAGTATTAGGAAGTATTTATAAGCTCCATTTTGTGGATGGGGAAACTAAAATTCAAGGAGAGTAGATGGCTGGCTTTGCCAGGATCGTCCAACTATTAAGTGCCAGAGGCAGCATCTGAACCCATATCTCTGTTGATTCCAAGCCCAACACTCTTCCCACAGTACTATGCTGAATCACAGTAAAAATGTAAACAAGCCACTTTTCAGCAAGTCAGTGACTCATCTCTGTGTACATATATATCCCCACAGCCGTGCATCAATTGTTCCCCTCTCTTTGGCATGGGACCTATCATCTCTGAAATAAAGCCCATCATTTTGGGGCAGCCGTCCGAGCCTAGCATGTTTGCCTCCTTTAGGAAGAAAGGAAGCCGTCCAGGTTCTCTTCTGAAACACTTCTCCTGGGCTTTCCGAAGTCTGATAAGCGAGATCCTGCTCTGCAGGCATGGGAGATTTTTGTTTGCTCATTTTCAGAGCCAGGGAAATGAAAGTCACAGATTTCACCATGTAAACATAAGATGTTAATATTAAACTCGGCCTCCCTAAGCCCACATAAATAATCCAATCTATTTGCTCCCTTGCCAGAAGTAAATAATTGCCGTCTGTCGACAATACCTAGCTCTTCAACAGTACACACAGCTGGGGTGGGTAGTGTATCTGTCAAACACCCAGGCACCTGCTTGGAGGGGCTGCTGGGACAGCCTCTTGTTCACAGTGACACACTCCAGTGATTTCCTCTGTACAAGCGACCAGAGCAGATTGGACCGGGAGCCAGGAGGTTTGTCAGGATTTGTGGTCCAATGAGTGCTTCTTCATCCAGGTGATGCCAATCGCCTGCTCCCGATGGAACAGCTGAGACCAACTTCACTGAGTTTGGGCCCTTTCCCAAAGTGATTCTCAGAAGCATCAGGGAGAGGAAGCCACTCCTGTGAGCCAGGATCCCTGGCATGCATCCCTAATGCTGCTCCTAGCTCTCCATTCCTTGTGGTCATCTCGGCCCTCTACATCCCTAATCTCCTGGGCCCTCGACAATTTACCTGCCAACAGAACTGTAGAATCTCAATGTTGGAAAGACTTCAGAGATCACTGGTGGCTAACGCCTACGTGGACTGCCTCCTCGTGCCTGGCCCCAACCTGCTCAAGAATCTTCCCCTTCTTCCCCTCTGCCTGTCTGCCTATTTTATTGCTGACTTTGGGTTTCCTCCATCTCTCAATTTTCGTGATTACTCTTTTGGATGTTGGCGTTCATCCAGATCTCCTGGTTTCTGCTTTTTTGCTCTGAACAGCTATCTTTAGTTACTCACACTCTGGCCTTGAAGTTTTGGAGAATCCATCAATCAACCCATCTATCAATCAGTATTTATTAATTACCAACTAGGCCATGAACTGTAGTAGGTTCTGGGATTACAATAAGCTTACATCCTACTGGGGAGTGATAACATGTAAAAATATGTGTGTATGTATATTGATCTATCTATATCTACATATCTATATATCTCATATATGTATGTGTGTATATATGTATATATACATATGTACACATACATATGTGTATATACATATATATATATACAGAGAGAAAAAGAGAGAGTGAGAAAGAGTGAGAGAGAATGAGAAAGTGAATGAGAGAAAGGGAGAGAGAGACAGACAGACAGACACTATGAGCTTCTTGCTGTTTTCTCCCTTTCTGTCTTTCCTAGCACTTAGAATATAGTGCCTGGCACAAAATAGGTGCTTAATAAATGCACATGTGTGTATATATGTACTTGTGTATACATGGGCATGCATAGTACATGTGTATTTACAAAATAAGTGGGGGCTACTAGCAGCTGGGTGGCAGTCAGGAAAGACTTTGTTTAGAAGGTAGTTACTGAGCCAAGTTTTGAAGGAAAGAGTGGATTCAAAAAGGCAGAGGAGGGCGAGCCTTCCAGGCCCTGGGGAGAGCTTGCTCAGGCCACAGAGGCTGGAGATGGTTGATCATGGATGAGGAGGAGCAGCAGGGTCAGTCTAGTTAGACTATGGTGTAGGACAGGGAGGAAGGTAGAAGTTGGGGAAGGAGATGTGAACACCTTTCAAAACCAAAGAGAGAAACTGATATTTGATCTTAAAGGCAATAGGGTGCCACCAGGAAATTTCACAAGCAAGGGGAGATCTTAAAGATCATTTAGTCCAACCCCTTCATTTGAAAAGAAAATAAGCATTTACTAAGGGCCTAAAGCACGCCAGACACTGGACTAAGCACCATGCAAATATTCTCTCAGTTAATCCTCATGACGACCTTGGTAGATATCATTTTCCCCATTTTACAGATGGAAAAAAAGACTGAAACAGATAGAAGTTAAGTGATTTTCTCAGACGCGCAACTAGTAAGTATCTAGGAAAAGAAGTGACCTTGGTTATCCTGACTCTACACACAACTCTTTGTCTACTGTACCACCTAACAAATCAAGTCATCAACCATTTATTAAACAACAACTATGTGCCAGACACTGTGCAAAGTGCTAGGAAAGAAAGGAATCGGGGAAAAAATAATTCCTGCCCTCAAGAAGCTTGAAGTCTAATGGGGGGGAGGGGGGAGAAATGACATGCCAACAGCTATGGACAAGCTCTACAGAGTAGGAAGGCACGAAGATTAAGGATGATAGAGAAAGGTTAAGACTTGAAGCAAGCCTGGGAAACCAGGAGGCAGAAGTGAGGAGAGAGAGTTCCAGGCATGGAATTCTCTAACATTTGGTTAAGAATGTGAAAGCCAAAAGTCACGTGTTTAGTTCCTAGCAGAGCCAAGACTAGAAGCCAGGTCACCTGGCTCTGAGGTCAGCAGGCTTCCCACTTCGCTACATGGCCCCTGATAAGAGACAAAGCCTTCCAGACCAGAAGCCAAGTTATGACTTCAGATCACAAACTCAGCCTGCTGCTGCAGACCTTAGCAAAGCAAGGCGTGCCTGAGGAAGACAATACTAGAAGAAAAGATGGCCAACAAGGGATGTATTCATGCACTTTTCCCTCAACTGGAGGGTGGAAAACTTCCAAACTAGCTCCTTCTATGAGGAGACAAAATTTGAAAACCCATTAAGAGAAAGTGGACGCACCCAATTCCTTCCCGCACTTACAAATATGACTCGAGTTAGCTGATAGGCATCGGAAAATTTGTTCAAGTAAATAAACCACTTCCATCTGTTGCTTCAAAATAAAAAATCTCCTGGAGAGATGAACCATAACACAACTGTTCCTTTACAAAGAAAACTTGGTTCAGAAAATACATCTAAAAGACAATGTAATCTTACTCTTTATAGAGCATAATGTGAAAAAGGAAGTAACCTCTTTGGGTTTGTTTCCTCATTTGTAAAATTGAAAGGTTTGGACAGAGTGACCTGAATTCTAATCTGTGACCGTATGAAATGGACATTCTGGTTCTGGGCCACACCTCTTGACAATTAATGACCACCGCTAAGATTGTACCAGTTGAAACCTGGAAGGAACTGGAGTGATCACCTAGGTCAGGTCATGGACCCCTTCTCAAAAGAATGTTTTCAAAAACATAAAAGAAAATATACACAATTGCAAAGGAAACTAGTTATATTGATAGTTATCAAAATGTTAACAACAATAAAAACAACTTCACAGACCTCAAGTGAAGCCTCCAAGCTAGTCCAAAGCTCGAATCTCAGAGGTACTGACTTGCTCAGCTCAGAGACAGAACCAAGAGCACAGAACACAGATGATCTTTCTCCCAAGGCTTGTACCTGTCACTCACTACATCTTGGCTGGAGGCCAAGTAAGGGATTTTATTCCTTATGCCCATATTGGGAGGGGAGGGTCAAGGGTAGAGGGCAGAAGGCGAACACTATTTGTTATTTCATATAAGAAGGAAGCCAGGTGCCTTTGGCCAGGGACCTTGACTGGGAACTTCCCTTTCATTTTTTCATTCATACCGGATATAAATAACAGATAACAGCTTGAGATCCTCTCCTCTCTGGTAGTATCTGGAGTTTAGTTGGAGCCAAAGTCTTGGGGATTAAGTTAAAGGGATTAAGTTCTAATGGTGGAATTCTAGGTACCAGCCAGTTGCCTAGAAGGCTGGATTTTCCACCTTAAAGTGTTTCCAAGTGACATGTAAAATCATACTGCTTAGGTCACGAGTTCTAATCTTTTTCCTTTCTCTCCAACCCTGCCACCACAAAGTTATTTCTAGAGCACTTATTACAGACCCTATGATAAGGCTGTGGGTGGGATGCTGACACTCAGAAGGGCCCATTTGCTATTCCCTGGAAACAATTTTCTATCTCCCATTTTAATGCCTCTGAAAAGCCATCCCCTAAACTTGGGAGGCACCATCTCCACCCCTCCCCCACTCAGAATCTGCAGCTTCCTTTAGGGTTCTGTTCAAGTACCACTTTCTGTAGGAGGTCCCCCTCCCTCCCCCAAATCTCCCTGCTGCCTTTAAATTATTTTTTGTGCTTATTCTCATTCTCTCTCTTCTCTCTCTCTCTCTCTCTCTCTGCTTTCTCTCTTCCTCTCTCTTCCTCTCTCTCTTCTCTTCCTCTTCTCCTCTCTCCCTCTCTCTTTCCTCTCTTTCTGTCCCTTCCTCTCTCTTCTTTCTCCCTCCTTCTCTCTCTCCTCTCTCTTTTTCTCTTCTCTTTCTCTCTTCCTCTCTCTCTTTCTCTCTCCTCTCTTTTTCTCTTCTCTTTCTCTCTCCTCTCTCCCTCCCTTTCTCTCTCCTCCTCGCTCTCTCTCTCCCCCTACCTCTCTGTCTAATACACATGTGTGCATGTATGTATGTATTCATGTTGTATTTATTCAATGTCATAGATCAAGAACTCTAAGGGTCCTCAAAATTCCTTCATTACATTTACACTTACATACAGTGTTTTTTGTAGGTGCCATAATTATCTCTGTTTTACAGACGAAGAAACTAAGACAAATGGGTAAAGGGACTCACCCAGGGTTACACAGCCAAATGTGTCTGAGGTCACATTTGAACACGGGTCTTCCTAACTCCAAGCCCACTGTGCCACCTGGCTGTCTGTCATATTAAGTAACTAACTCAGGGTTATACAAGTAGTGAGTTGTCAGAGATAGTATTTGAACTCAGGTTTTCTGAATCTACCACCCTTACCACTCTATCATGGTTCCTGATTCACAGTTAATTGTGGTTAATTGCTCTAGAAGAGTCCCGGCCTGTGTGTATGGCAGGGCCAGAGTGTGACACCCTCCTTTACAAATCACTGATGGCTAGTACAGGCCAAGCCCAGCGGGGAGGATGACATCCTCCCTCCAGTGAACCGAGCCTGTCCTGGAAGTCTTTTTCAGACTGATAAGACCTCCCAGAAATTGTGCTCCTCTGGAATGTAAGATTGTCTTCACCCCATGATGGAGGACTAAAGTTAGGTTTTCTATAGCCTGGAAAATTAGATTCCCCTCATCACTCAATTCACAAATATTTGTTAAGTTACCTGCTGTGTGCAAGGCTTTGTGATAAGTACTGAAGGGAGATGAAGAGTTCTGTGGATGATAGGGTTGATAAGTGCCCTGGGGGTTCCAAGGAAAGACAAAGACGGAGACAGAAACAGACAGACAAAGAGACAGAGAGACAGACAGGGAGACAGAGAGACTCTGAGAGGCACAGAAACAGAGACAGGCACAGAGAGAATAGAAACAGGAGGAAAGAGAGAGAAAAAGAGAAAGGGGAAGGGAAAGAGGAAGAGAGAGAAGGAAAAAAAGGAGAAAGGAAGAAGAAAGAACAGAAATAAGAAGAGGAAGGGAGGAAGAAAGAGAGAAGGAGAGAGAGGGAGA
>NW_027185764.1:19506928-19529782 GCF_028583685.1 Petaurus breviceps papuanus
AGAGAGAGAGAGAGAGAGAGAGAGAGAGAGAGAGAGAGCGCTTCAGGATGAGACACTCTGGGAAGGTTTCATGAGAGATGAGGAATCTGAGCAGGGCCCAAAGCACGGGCTGCTTTTATGGGTGGAAAGGGGGAGAGAGAAGTAGCTTTTCAGATGCTGGGCTCCTTCCTCTCCACACTGTCCAGTGAGCAATTTACTCCCACAGAGCTCCTGATCTGTACCAAAGATTAGACCTGGATGAAGAAAATAATGTCTGCTGTTTATTTGGGGATTATTTTTCTTTTACAAGCTTTCTATCTGCACTCTCTCTCTAGGCAGTACAGAAACATCAAACAATTTGGCATAGTCTTTTACATCCTGCTACCCTAACCTCATTTATTCATCTCTCTCTCTCTCTTTTTAAACATTAATCATCCCAAAACAGCACATGCTAGCTTCTGTTTCCTAATTACACTATTTTCCATCCTCTTGGTATATCTGACAAAAGCACAGAGATTTTAGGAAAATTCTGTCACTGGAAATCAAGGCCATAGAGCTTAGTGGGACCCTAGAGACTCTCACCCCTGCCCCATCATTTTACAGATGAAGGCCCACAGAGAAGTGTCTTGCCCAAAATTATAGCTCTAGTTAGTTGTAGGGCTGCAATTTAGAACCCAGGATTCCTGACTCCCAGACCTGTGCCCCTTCCTTGACATCACACTGAGTCTACGGACAAAGAAGGATAAAGGGGGGAGGGGAGGGTGGGCCCTGATTCCTAAAGACTGAAAGGGAATGTTTTGTTTGGGATTTTAATGTTTTGGGGAAATTAATTGTGTCATTTCGTGGGCCAAACAGAACACTATAGATTGTTAAGAGGCTCCTCATATGATAACTAGGAGTGTATCCCTTGTAACCTTCCAGCTATTCCGAATGGGGGGCAAGGAGAGATCTTGCTGCAAAATGGTAAGAGATCTGTCCTGAGCCTAAAGCTTTTTTGGCTCATGCCTTTGCAATGAAGGCACTTCCTAGCTCTGTAAGTAAAGGGTGAATCACTCCACTTCTCTGAGACTCAGCTAACCTCTCTGTAAAATGAGAAGTGGTAGTCTGTATTTGGGGGTGGCTAGTAGGCCCAGTGGACAGAGTGCCAGGCTTGGAGTCGGAAAGACTCATCTTCTTGAGTTCAAATCAGGCTTCCAGCACTTACTAGCTGTGTGACCCTGGGCAAGTCACTTCACCCTGTTTGCCTCAGTTTCCTCTTCTGTAAAATGAATTGGAGAGGAAATGGCAAACCACTCCAGTATCCTTCCCAAGAAAACCCTGAAATGGGGTCACAAAGAATATGACACAACTGAAAAGACTGAACAATAATGGTTTTCATTATTTACAAGGCTGTTTATAAGAAAATACCTTTAAAACATTAAAGCACTACAGAAATAATAATAAAAATGAAAATAAAAGTAAACATGTCATTCTCTATCTTAATAGACTCTAACCTGACTCTGTTCAATCTGCAGCTAGACATCACAGTGGATAGAGCCCTGGGCCTGGAGTCAGAGACCTGAGTTGAAATCTGGCCTTAGACTCTTACTAGCTATGAAGCCCTGAGCAAGTCACTTAACCTCTGTGCCCCAGTTTCTTCAACTGTAAAATAAGGATAATAATAGTACCTACATCACAAGGCTGTTGTGAGGCTCAAACGAGATAATATCTGTAAAGTGCTGAGCATGGTGCCTGTCACAGAGTAAGGACTAATAATAAATTAATATTATTAATGTAATAACTGCTTGTTTCCTTCCTTCCTCTCTTCTTCTCTCCCTTCCTTCCTCCCTTCTTAGCTCCCTCCTTTCTCCCTCCCTTCCTTTCTTCCTCCCTCCCTCCCTTCCTTCCTTTCTTTCCTTTCCTCTTTTCTTCCTCCCTTCCTTCCTTCCTTCGTTCCTTCCTTCCTATCTTTGCAGATTCGTTATACATTATTCCCCTCCCTGCACTCTCACTGCAACCAAATCGACCTTGTCTCTGTCCCTCACACATGGCACCCCACCTCCAGTCTCCATGGTTTTATACAGGCAGTCTCCCATGCTTGGAATGTCCTCCCCCACGCCTGCCTTCACCTTCAAAGAGGTCCTGCCTCCCTTCAGAATGCAGCTCAGGTGCCCCCATCTATAAGAAGCCTGTCCTTTTGGATTTGTTCTATATCCACCATATCCATGGCATCGCCCCTGCTTGCTTCTAAGCTCCTTGAGACCTGGGGTTTTTCCATTTTTTGTCTTTTTATCTCCAGGGCTTGGCACAGTGCCTGGCACAAAGTAGATGCTTAATAAATTCTTGTCAATGGAGCAAATGACAGGCACCACCCAGTCAGGCAGAAAAACAGGAATTGCTAAAAGGGGCACCAGTGGGTCAGGGCACTGAATCCAGGAGGTGGTCTACTGGTATCAACAAGTTTGAATTTTTCCAATTCAAAACTGACCTGACCCTTAAAAAAAAGGACAGTCCCTCCACTGACCTGGACTTGAGCTTAAAATGAACATGGCCTGATTTTGTCCCCAAGTGTCAGGGAAAGCTAGAAGCAGTCAAGTGGGAAGGTGAACAGGACTAGATGAGATATAGCAGCCCGCCTCTTTTAGACGCACTTGTTTCCTGTGGCCTGTCCAGAAGCCTCATGGTTCTCCTGGTCAGCTCTGACAGCAGCTTTCTCTCTCTGTCTCCCCACCCCAACCGCCACCCCCCCCGCTCTCCTTCCACCTTTCTCTCTGTCCCTCCCTCCTTCTCTGTCTCTCTTATTCTGTCTCTTTGTCCCTCCTCTCTCTGTCTCTCTCTGTCTCTCTCTCTCTCTCCATACACACACACACACACACACACACACACACACACACACACACGGTCTTATATCAGGAAAGCAAGCCCTTAGAGAAGCACTGAATTATACTCCAATCTTTCTGCTTTACAGGAATGAGTGTCACTACGCATCATCAGGATAACTGTTAAAAATAATATTCTTAATTTATAGGAGTCATATTTTTGATAAAGATGCTAAAAATTTCCTCAAGTATCCACATGCATTCAAGTTTCAAGTGAATTCACCTCCTTAGGCTTCTTGAGAGCAGGGAGAGTTTCATTCTTTGTATTTGGATGAATGAAAATCCACTTATTAAATGCTAGGTAGCCAGTATACAGAAAAACCAAGCATGGGTCCCATCTCTCAAGAAGTTCACATTCTAATAGGAGGATTCAATAGCAGGACAGACAGAAATGGCTTGACTCTGTTTTTGATTTCTTTTTTCTTGTTGTTTCGGTTACATTTTTCTGCCTAACCAGGCAGCTGATTCCTTCCAAGAAGCTCTATACCCACATACTGCTTAGGGTAGCCTAGAATTTGGTAGGGTCTCTCTAGGGTTTACTCCCCTAGATGGTGGCTTCTAGCTAGAAGTAGGACAATGGTAACTCCAGCACCAAGCACATTATTTGGCTGCAGCAGGTGTTAAATCAATCTGGTTTTCATTATTAACAGACTGGTGAAGAGTCATCTATCTTACTTAGATTCAGTCCAAAATAGAGTTCTGTCAGGAACTTGGTAACAGATCCTAAGAATTATTGTTTGGGAAAGTGATTCCTTCCTAGAACGGTATTATTATTATTATTATTATAACAGACTGGTAGAGATTGAAGAGTAGTATTGATAATTCTATAGTCAGGGGAACAGAATGATAATGATTGCCAGATATACCTGTCTAACAGCATTAGTCAGTGAATCCTAAATTAAGGGTTAAAGCACACACTGCTTTACGTGAGTTTGTGTGTATATCTGCGTGTGCATGGAAATATATGTGGAAGAAGGAGTGAACAAGAAGAGATTCTGGTAGTAGGAATAATAGCAGTAGTAGTTAGCATTTATATAGTATTTTATGGTTTGAGAGGTGCTTTATACATGTTATCTCATTTAGGCCTCACAATAGCCCTGGAAGGTAAGTGCTGTCATTATTTCCATTTTATAAATGAGGAAATTGAGGCTGAGAGAGTTTAAGTGAGTTGCCCAGAGTCACATAGCTGGTGTCAAAGGCAGGATTTGAACTCAGATCCTGATGTCAAGTCCAGTGCTTTATCTACACTACCATCAACCTGCTGCATAAAAAGTGATAAAAATGTAGATAAGACGACTTGGGTTCAAATCTTGACTCTTTCACTTGCTAAATATGTGAACTTGGGTAAGAGTTTTAATCATTCTGGCCCCAATTTTGTCATATATAATGAGAGGATCAGACTAAATGATCTATCTCCTAGGGGCCTTCCAAGTGAAAATCTATGATCCTCTGAATTTTAGCCTACCTTCAAAACTCTTCCTTTCCAAAACATGAGCAAAAAAAAAAAAATGCTACTTCCTTTAAATTGTAGAAACTCTGCATGCTACATACACAGTCACTGTTTTAAGGGCATACAGTTAACCATGGCAATGAATGACTCTGCATAATGAAAATTCACATTACTTGTTGAGTTCTATTTGTAACTACATATGCATATTTTTGGTAACTGCGTGTATATTTAATTGGCCTCCCTGCACCTAAACTGTTCATTTAAAATCATGCAGTACATTGTTGTCAGGTAAATAGGTCACCCAATTTTATTTTCCTGCTCAAAAACCTTCAATGGTTCCCAAAACCAATAGGATCCAATTTCCTCATCTATGAAATGAGAGGGGCAGCTAGACTGCAGTGGAGAGAGCACCTGGTTTAAAATCAAGAAGACGTCGTCCTGAGTCCAAATCTAGCCTCAGACATTTACTAGCTTGTGACCTTGGACAAGTCACTTAACCCCATTTCCTCAGTTCCTCATCTGTAAAATGAGCTGGAGAAGGAAATGACAAATCACTCCAGTATCTTCCCCCGTCCCCCCTCAAAAAAAAAACCCAAATTGGGTCAGGAAGAGTCAAACATGATTGAAAAACAGCTGAACAAGTTCCTACTATGTGGCAGACATTGTGCTAAGCCCTTTAAAAATAGCTCATTTTATCTCACTCTGTGAATAGTTCTTCCAATCAGAATTAGAAGAATTGTACAGGTTTCTGAATTACAAGTGAGTTTCATTTATTTGACTGCTACCATACAACTAATGATGATGATAATAATCACTGAGTCATAGATTAAGAGCTAGCTAGCGGCACCTTGGAGGCCTTCTAGTCAAAACCTTCTGGTCAAGTACAGGTGAGATTCCTGAAGCACAGAGATGTTAGGTTACATGGCCAAGGCCAGATAGCTAGTCAGGTGGAAGAAGTGAGATCTGAACATGGACCCCTCTGACTTCTAATCCATTACTCTTTCCCATACAACACTCTACACCAGTCTGGCTACTCTTTATACTGGCATCCTAAACTTTGACGGTCCTTATCGTGCTGCATCCTCACAACCTAATGAGGTAAGTAGAGTAGGTAGTGGTGGTAATACAGCCATTTTGTGGATCATAGATAAATAGGAGAGAAGGAACTTACTGGTCATTTAATTTAAATCTCCCATTTTACAGATGCAAAAACTGAAGCCAGGAAAACAAACTTGCCCAGAGTCAAACATTTAGTAGGTGGCATAGTTGGAGCTTGAAGGCAAAATCTCCTGATTTTAAGTGTAGCATACTTTAAAGTGTCTCAAGCAAAAGTGGCTGGTCCTATGTACATGGCTTGATTTGAAGGGCCTCAAAAGTGGTTCTCTTGCCATTCTGCCCTGGTGCTTTAAATCCCCACTATTAATACTGCTCCTCTGGGTTAAACCAGGGGTTCTTAATCTTTTCCATGTCATGGACCCCTTGTATAGTCCAGTGAACTCTATGGACCTCATTCTCAGAAGAAAGTTTTAAAATGTTTAAAATAAAATATACGTTTACAAAGAAAACCAAGTATATTGAAACAAAGGTATGAAAATATATATTTTTTTTGAAAAAGGTTTGGAGCCCCAGGATAAGAGTCTCTGGCTTAAAGCATTGTGTGAGAAAGCCCTAGTTAAAATACAACAAAGTGCTTGATTAGATAACAGACTACTTCTGTAACTGTCTCATAATGCAGCTGTTAGGGAGAGCTTTCCAATTCCCCTGCCTTAGGTGAAGTCCTCAGGAAACTGTGGGCTTTCATCTGTAAAATGATGGGACAGTTGTTGAGAATCTCTAGGGTCCCACTAAGCTCTATGGCCTCGATTTCCAAATCAGCTAAATTTTGATGGTTAGGTTGAGTTGAAGAGGCTGGGAACTTTGGCCAGCAACCAAGGATGGTAAAGAATCCCAGAGAACCAGAAGGCAACATTAGAGCAGGGGGTGACTGTGGATGGAAAGAAGGGGTATCAGAAGAGAGAAAGATGAAGCTTAAGTGAAGGGAGTCAAATCTTTGCCTGCTTCTCCATTTTACTAACGGCTTCCAGAGGAGCCTGGGTATGACTGTGAGCAGATCACCGCAAATCCATTTCACTACTGGAAAAACAAGTCAAAGGGCATGGCCTCCTGGCAGTGGGGCATTATAAACAGACTTGCTGATTGTGTGCACAAGACTCACAAACACATCAGCAAGAGACAGCGTAATGATAAAGGCCTAATGACTCTATCACCTTAAGAAATGCTGTCTCCAGGAAATTAAAAGGTTCTCCTGATGAAGCATTGTGGTCAGAGCATTAACTACACCCAAGCAACTAATTAGCAAGAACAGAATAATGAAGGTAACCAGCAGGTCTCTATACCATGGCGAGAGAGAGAGAGAGAGAGAGAGAGAGAGAGAGAGAGAGAGAGAGAGAGAGAGAGAGAGAGAGAGAGAGAGAGAGAGAGAGAGAGAGAGAGAGAGAGAGAAGGAGGAGGAGCAGGAGGAGGAAAAAGGCTTTAACTAAGAAAAAAAATGTCACTAGAACATTTCTGATGTACTCAAATTGACACTGTCTGATAAAATTACATATTTCATTATATGAGTAAGATACATGAGAAGCACCACAGTTTAGTAGATAGAGAGAGAGCTGGTCCCTGCAGTCAGAAAGATCAGCATTTAAGTCCCACCTCTGGCTGTGTGGCCTTGGCCAAAGCACTTGAAATTGTCAGTGCCCAAAGAACTGTAAAATTCTTTAGCAATCATCTCACAAGTAGTCTGACTTCCTGATTGTACAAATGAGGAAACTGAGGCCCAGAGTGGCTTTAAGGTTCTACTGAACCCACATTCACTGACTCCAAATCTACTATTTTTGCTGCCTTTCTATAAATGGGGAGTGTGGCTAAGTGATGTCTATGGTCCTTTGCAGCTCTGATATTCTTTGATTCTAAGAGTAACCACAATGCAGTCATGGAAAGGATAGATTTCTTAACTGGGAGAGGGGGAGAGAGAAGTGATATAAAGCTGAGTACAAAGTCTCCACTTCCCCCCTCTCTCCCCTGAAAAGGTCACAGGCATATTGCAAACATTAAAGGACTCTCATATCCCAGCTTTTCAAATGATTAACACAAGCTCTTGGGTAAGAAGGAACAAGGCATGATGACTCTTCTAACCTCTATAGACTAAAAGAATTGACCTTGGAAGCTTGAAATAAGCTAACCTGCAGTTGTCAGAAGTCACAACTAAAAATAAAAACTACTTCCTGTGAGAAAATATAGGCCTACTTCATGCTTTCATCACCCACTCCTAGGGCAGCAATTTCCCATTGGGTGAGAGCTTCCAAGCCTGATTCCCGGGGGAAACTTAGCCTTCGGTCTGCATAAATGCTGTAGATCCTTAAATTCTACATTACTATGATTTTAAGGTACCAGGAAATATCCTTGAACTTTCAGAAGTGACATTAGATATTCCTGGTTTAACTTCCCACTCAATATAAGAATACCTTCTACAAAATCCCCAAAAGGGACTTATCCAGTCTCTTACTTCAATTTGCTGCTCCGTCATGTCCCACTCTTCATGACCCCATTTGGGGTTTTATTGGCAAAGATACTGCAGTAGTTTGCCATTTCCTTCTCCAGCTCATCTTACAGGTGAGGAAACTGAGGTAAACAGGGTTAAGTGACTTACCCAGGGTCACAGAGCTACTAAGTGTCTGAGACTGGATTTAAACTCAGGAAGATGAGTCTTCCTTATTCTAGGCCTGGCACTCTGTCCATGGGTCACCTAGTTGCCCTTGTATTTTAATGCCCCCCATGATAAAGACTTCACTACCTCAGGAAGCAGGTTATTACCATTTTGGACAGGTTAGGTTGTTGGGAATTTCTTGTACTGTGATCAAACCAACTGCTCTATAACCCTACCCAGCTGCCAAATTCTAATTCTGTCCTGTGGAGCAACAAACAACAAGCCTATTCTCTTTTTTCACATGCCACTGTCCCTGCCACCCTCTTCACTCTTTCTTCCTAACTCTAGTGATTTTCTTTTTCAGGTTCAATATCCCCAGTTCTATCTGCTATAATTCCCACATCCCTAATTATACTATCTGCCTCTGGATGCCCACTCATTTATCAGTGCCCTCTCTTAACTGTGGTGCTCAGCAACAATCATAATTCCAAGAGTCTGGACCGGTTCAGACATAGAAGCATTAAGTGGGAATTCATGGGGAAAATTCAGATGATGGCAGTTTTCCCAGGGTGAAATTTCAGTGAGAGAGGGTAGCCTATTCCCAGATACTATGGCCCATGCCCTCATGGTGTAAGTAATGATTCTTGCTTCCTTCCCCACCTGTTTGGGAGAAGGCAGGGAAAGGGCAATATGATATGGGAGGTCAGCCCTGAGAAAGGTATACAGTCTGGGGGTCACAGATCAGTCTCTGTAGGGGAACATACTGAAAAACATAGTGATGACAGGCCAGTGGTTCAGTTCTGGGAGGAAGTATGTCCCTTGATATCGGTGCCCTGAGGCAAAGCTCAAATTGACTTGTCTTAGTTATAGCTCTGGTCACCAGTTGTAGAGCATCATTCCTTCCCTTGAGCTGGACACTAGTCTTCTATTGGTATTACCAGATCAGCAGCTGCATCAGTCTCTTGGCTCATATTAATAGTCAAACCAACACATCACTAAATACCACAAGCAATTAATAATTAATATTGTGTAGCAGTGTTGACTTCTCTTTGCTATGAAGAGAGATAGATAAAAAATTCAAACCCAGTGCTCATTCAAAAACATGACATGAAAAGTGATGGACCCCCAACCATCCTCTGTATTGTCAGCACCCCATAGGAAGACAGTCTTTGCTTTGTAGTTTTCTCTGAATATTAATAACCTGAGGGGATGACTTCCTCTTAAGTCTTTCTAGGAATTGGATGGTGTGACCTAGGATATATTTTGAATAGAGAGTTGATCTTAAATCCACCAAAATGTATTTAAAGATCATTATAAAACAATCTTTCACTAAGAAAATTTTCTAAGAAAGTCATTTCAGGACTTGCTTAAATAGCGATCCCATCCATAGCACAATTACAACTGGGTGCCAGCAGAAAAATGACTCACCAATTCACCACAGTGCTTTAGAAAAGCAGGTCCTTAGTTTTTCTCCTGTTTTGACTGTTCCAGGCCCTGCTGTTATGGGCACTACATGTTCTGTTGAGGCTAGGGACCCTAAGGAGGATGTTGTGGTGTTTGTTAGTAATTCAGTGATTCAAGGAGCATGCATATTATTTAGTCATGGAGACCCCAAAGCAACATCTAGATAACATCGCAAATGAGTATTATTCTCTAGTTTATTAGTTAACTGGCTAAATAAAGTTATTCCAGTCTTTTCCTTCCCTTTCCTTCCCTTCCTTATTCTTCCCTTAGCATTTGTATCCTAAGGTTGTTATCCAGTCTTTTAAAAACAAACAAACAGTGATTGTTTTGTAGATTTAATCTACAAATTGAAAGGAGGTCAAATCCTGACCTCATACCTAGACCCAGACTATTTGGTACTTGATGGCAGTGGTGTCAAACTCATGTGCCCAACTGACTCAGAAAACCCCAAATCAACATTATCTATGTTGTATTGCATTTAAAAAAATAATTCGTTTATTGCCTATTTTGTTAAACATTTCCCATTTGTATTTTAAACTAGTTCTGGCCCCCTTGGGGAGTTTCACAGTTTGATGCCTCTGCTCTTATGTTGTCTATTTACTCAACCAGGCAACCTTGACAATGAGGTTCCACTCATCCCTTAGTCACCAATTTTGGCCAGCTTTTCCTTAAACATCTCCCATATCCACTCCTTCTTGATCTTGGTCCCAAGTCCTTGCATTTCCTTGAAAATTCCTTGATTAGTGTAATGGTCTCCCAGCTGATGTCTGGTTACCCACTCCTGTCTGGTTACACAATGGTACCAGACCTAGCTTATTAAAACATTACTTTCATCACAGGGCACTGTGGCTGATCAGTGGATAAAGCACTGGGTCTGCAGTCAGAAAGATCAGAGTGCAAATCAGATGTGTACTAGCTGTGTGATCTTGGGTGAGTCACTTAACTCCTGTCTACATAAAACTGGAGAAGGAAATGGCAAACCATTTCAGTATCTTTGCCAAGAAAGCTGCATGTACAGGTGGTCCTTGGGATTGTAAAGAGTTGGACATAAGAACAAACTTTCATCATGTCACTGCTCAAAACCTACAACAAATGCCAACTAACTATTATGTCAATACCCTCACCCTCATTTTACAGATGAGGTAACTGAGACCCAGAGAAAGTTAAGTAACTTGCCCAAGGGCACACAGGCAAAAAACCGGCCAATCTGGGATTCAAACCCAAGTCTGCTGACTCCAAATCTTCTCTGGCTTTTATACTTACTTTTGTTGTTCTTCAGTTATTTTTTAGTTGCATTGGACGCTGTGATCCCATTAGGGGTTTTCTTGGCAAAGATATTTGAGAGATGTGTCATTTTCTTCTCCAGCTCATTTTGCAGAGGAGGAAACTGAGGCAAACAGGATTAAGTGACTTGCCTAAGGTCACACAGCTAGTGTCTGAAGCCAAATTTGAACTCATAAAGATGAGACCATGCCTGGGCACTCTATCCACTGAACCACCTAACTTCCCATTAATTCTTAATACATACCTCTATATTTTAAAAAATGCTTCATGTGTTTGTGTCTTGTCTCATTAATTACATCAATTCCTTGAGAGCAGAAAACACTGTTATTCCTTATATGAAATATATTCAAAAGATGCACAGTAGTTGACTTTGTAGTCAATTAGAGCAATAAAATTGAAAGCCTTGGAATGCTCTCCCTCTCCCTCCCGGCCTCCTTCAGGTATGAGCCTAAGTCTCATCTGCTGCAAGAAGCTCTTTCCCAGTCCTCCTTAACCTTAGTGCCTTCCCTTGGAGATTATCTTTCATTTATCCTCTCTATATCTTGTTTAGACATAGTTGTTTGCAATTGTCTCCTCCATTAGACTGTCAGTTTCTTGAGAGCAGAAACTGTTTTGTTTTGTTTTTGCTTTTTAATTTTCTTTATATTCCCAACATTTAGTCCAGTGTCTGGCACAGAGTAAGCACTAAATAAATATGTCTTGACTTGAGTAGCTCTGTGGAGGAAACCGAACAAATTTTAGCAGGAGAAAAGAGGCTGAGGAAAGGCATTGGAAGGGATACTAAAACAGCCACAGGACAGGAAAAGTTTCTGAGCATTCAGATGGGTACAGGATGGATGCTCACCAGAAAGTTTGACTGTTTTCTTTCTCCTTTTCTTCCTTTCTCTTTCCTTTCCTTCTCTCTTTCCTTTATTTCTGCCTTCCTTCTCTTCCTTTCTTTCCTTCCTTCTTTTCCCCTCCCTCTCTTCCTTCCTTCCTTCCTTCCTTCCTTCCTTCCTTCCTTCCTTCCTTCCTTCCTTCCTTCCTTTTTGCTTTCTAATGGTGGCTGCAAAAGGGCGGATTAAGCAGCAGTGTGTTGGTGGACTGATTGTATACTCATAAAATAGCTGCTCATAGATAAACAAGAATTAACATTTAAGACCTTTGGAAAAAAGATAAGGTTTAATTTCCTTATTGATTAAAAAAAAAAAAACAACCCTGGCACTGGCCCTGGAGTCAGGAGGACCTGAGTTTAAATCTGGTCTCAGACACTTAACACATTAGCCGTGTGACCTTGGGCAAGTCACTTAACCCTGCCTTTCCCCCTCCAAAAAGCAAAAAAAAGAGAAAAAAAAAAGAGCACTGGAATCAGGCTGCCCAAAGTTAAAATCTAGCCTCAGACACTTGACACTTACTAGCTATGTGACCTTGGGCAAGTCACTTCTGCTTTGTCTGCCTCAAATAGGGTTACTAATATTACCTACCTTCCAGGGTGTTATAAGGATAAAATAACATACTGTTTGTAAAGCTCTGTGAAAACCTTAAAATGCTATATAAATATTAGCTATTATTAGCATAAACTAGGTATCCCCTAGACATTCTAAACTCAATATATCCCAAACTGATCTTGTTATCTTTGGCCCAAACCTTCCCCACTCCCAAACTTCCCTATTGCTGTCAAGGGTATTGCTGTCCTAGCAGTTCCCCAGGCTCACAGCAGAGGGTTCCTTCCCCTCTGCCTGCCATATCCAATCTCCTGCCAAGTCTTGTCAATTTTACTCGCATAACATTGCTCATATCTGCCTCACTTCTCTCCTCTTACACAGCCACCGCCCTTTTATGGGCCCTGATCACTTCTTCATACCTGAACTACTGCCTGGGCTTGGTGGTCCATCTCCTGGTGCTACGTCTCTCCCCATTCCATTCCATCCTCCCCTCAGCTGCCAAAGTGATCTTCCTAAGTTGCAGATCAGACCGTGTCACCCTTCAATTTCAATAAATTCCAGTGACTTCTAGAGTGGGTATGTGTATATTTATTTATCCTTATATATTTACAAATAAAAATGTATTCATAGAAATACATAAGTGTAAATATATGAATACTTTATATATATTATTTATTCTCTATTCAAAGGCTTAAAGTCTTTATTCACTCCATTCATCATTCATTCACCAAGATGTACCATACAAGGTACTGCTCTAGGCTCTTGGCGGGGGGAGAGGAAGAATACAAATATATGTAAGATCATGTACTTGCCCTCAAGCACTTGAGAAATATGACAGTAACAAAAATAACTAAAATACAAGGTGCCATATTAAAATCCTGTATATAGCACCCTTTCTTCTCAGGAGGAAGACATTAGGGAGAGATTGGAGAGGATGAGGAAGGTGACCAAGCCACTTGTCTCTAAGAAGGCCACCCCTTTACCTTTTCATAACCCTCTCCCTTCATTTCCCTAATTGGCAAGATGGGCGAACCATTCCATTCCCTTGTTTCTCCAGCTGACATGATATATAAAACATCCCACTCAACACCTCCTTTCTTCTTTGGAACTGCTCCCTATAGGTTTTATCACAGCCCAGGCATCAAGCCTACCTTCATTCACTGAGGGATAATGGATAAAATAAGACAGAGATTTTAAAAAATAATAATCAGACCTAGCTTAGCATCCCTCTAGACTTCCTGCATTCCTGGTGTGTATAAGCTACCAGTGTCCTACTTTCCCGATGCTAAAAGGTCAGCATTTACATTTGTAAAATATTTAGTCTCCATTTCTTGGCAAACACCTCACCCCAGCTCCCTCTAGAGACATGCAGCTAAAATCTAGGTGGCTCTGGATTCTCAAAAGATAGTTTGAGAATTGTTTTTCCCTTCCCTCTACTCAAAGAACCTCATCCTGACACCACCCTCCCAGCACAGATCTAATCATTGATCTTAGAGTCACAGAGGAATTGTCCAAAGGCTGTTCCCAGAAAGTGCCAGTTTTGTTCCCTGTCTTGACCCCAATCTGATGGGTACCCAGAGGGAAAGGCACAGGATGACTTCACAGTACTGCGGAATTGCAAGGGCTTTGAAATGATTAAGCTAGGGATTAAATAGCCTGGTTGTTGCTGAGTATTTTATTTGCAAATGGTCACTGGTTTCTCTAAGTCCCCATTTCCTGGAATATTCCAAGAAACGTAGGTTAAGATCTTTGGCCACAGGAGCATATACAAATGTTGATGAAATGTTTGTTTGTTTTCACCAATATAAAGTTTTTATTATTAACCACAGAAAGCCTGTTGGGTTTTTCTGACCAGTTCTTACAGTTTCTCTGTTCTTAGAAGCCATCCTGAATTGCATTAGCATCTATACCATTCCCTAGGGATTCAGTTCAATTCAATAAATGCCTATTACAGCATCTATTTTATGCAATAGCAATAAAACACAGCCATTGGCTTTGAGAAGTGGTCCCTGATTAGTGGGCTAAGCTAGCCACTCTAAGACAGGAAAAACTGTCTTAAAGTCCCACCATTTATACCTATGGGATGTATGTATCTGGGCAAATCACTTAGGTTTCCTTAGTGCCCTAAAATATAAAATGATCTATTTTAGATCAGTCATCTATTTGCATAGGTAGAGAGAGCTTCCCCACTGGGAGTTCTCCCACTGATGAATAGGTCCAGCTGGACGAATACATATATAACAAATAATATGTTGTAAGACAAGAGACTATCTTAGGTGCTAAGGGGGAAAAACAAACATTTTCTGCCCTAAAGGAGCTTATAATCTAAGAAGGAAGACTGATGAGATAAAGAGGTAGATAGACAGAATTTTCTATTTTGTATTACAAGTCATGCATAGGGTAAGGTGTAAATAGTAAGCCAAACAGATAGATAGAAAGAATTTTCTATTTTGTATTACAAATTATGCATAGGGTGAGGTGTAAATAGTAAGCCAAGAGACAAAAAAAGGAGGGAAGAGATTGTTTCCAGCTGGGCCAGGAATAAGGAAAAGATTAACAGAGGGTAGAGTGCTAAATCTGGGTAAATGGGTAAGATATCAATAAGAGTAGCTTGAGTATCAAACAGAGATGAGGAGAAAAAAAGTATCAGCTCCCAACCCAGGGAGACACACAACTACTATCGTTGTTTCTCAGTAACTTGGAATATTCTCTTACTCCATTGTTTTGATACATGATAAATACTTGATCATAGAGTCATAGGATTATAGCTACAGACCTGGAAGGAGACCTAGAAGTCAGAATCCAACTCCATTTTAAAGATGAGGAAACCAATGACCAGGAAGGGTAAGAGTTTGCCCAGGGGCATACGGGCATTGATTTATTCCATTTCTGAGATTGCTTAGTACTTTGGCTGTTCCCTCATTGGTAACTACCACCTCCCCATTGGAGAGGAAGAGGACAGCTAGGTGGCCCAGTGGATAGGGCTCTGGGTCTATAATCAGGAAGACCTGAGTTCAAATCTGATCTCAGACACCTACTAGCTGTGAGATCCTAGGTAAGTCACAACCTCTGTGGGGAATAACAAAACCACCCAGTCATCTCCTAGGGTTGTTCTGAGGATCAAATGAAATTGTATTTGTAAGACACTCTGCACAGTGCCAGACACATAGCAGACATTAATAAATGTTTATTTCCTTTCCTTCCCCTCAGCTGGGAGATGGTAGAGCTGGGTGTCAGTCCTGGCTCCTTCTTCAGAACTAGCAATGTGATGCAGGAAAAACCATTCTACCTCTCTGCATTGTCTCAGTTTCCCCACCTGTAATATGAGAGTGCTAGAATAAGTTAATTCTAAGGTATTTCCTAGAATTCACAGTCAGTGGTTCACTTTCCACATGGAGAGAAGGAGGATGCTGGAGCAATTATTATGTTCTACTATGGTCTGGAAAATGGGCAGCTAGGTGGGGCAGAGGATAGAGTGCCAGGTCTAGAGTCAGGAGGACTTGAGTTCAAATCCTACCTCAGATACATAACAGCTATATGACCCTAGTAACTTGACCCTGTTTGCCTCAGTTTCTTCACCTGTAAAATGAGCTGGAGAAGGAAATGGCAAACCAGTCCAGTATCTTTGCCAAGACAACCCCAAATGGGGTCATGAAGAGTCAGGCATGACTAAACAACAACAAAATGGTTTGGAAATACTTGTTCTGTGTAAAGAGAGCCAAGGTTGAAGGTTCCCTAGCTTCTTCACATCAGGAAAGTGTTAGGAAAACAATGGAGTGGCTATATGAAGAAATCTCAGAGTAATTTATAAAGGTTATTAAAAAAAAAAAGACCAGACTTAATCCACTCTATTAGTTTTACTGTTTAAGGTTCACATTAAAATAAATGAGGGTTTTGAAAAGCTACTTGGTGTCTGTTGCTTAATTCATCAATTGATGAAAAAGAGAGCAAGTATCATTACAAAACAGACCACAATTCAATAAACCCCACTGTCAACTGCATGCATAATACGGTTAAGCTACAAACACAAAGTAACTATCTGCTTAACTCCTAATAAATGTTTTTACCAGCCAATAAAATGCCTCAGGGAAATTTAAAGTGGGATGGGAAGGGAATTGGGATTTTACTTTCTGTGGTGGTTCCCATCTCATGCGGGTTGGTAACAACTTACAAGAGTCAGGCCACCTAGAAAACTCCATCCCCAGCTCTAAATCTCACAATTTCACTTTTACTATTCGACTGTCTGGTCTGTTTAGTACTGAGGCAGAAGGTCATAGACAGTCATCAGATTTCATCAGTGTCTGGGACAAAGCAGGCAAATGTGTGAAATTGGTGGCAGGTGTATATGGCAACCTTTTTCCCCCTTCCATCCCTTCAGGTACTTTCCTGTAGGCCTGGGAAATTAATGGCAGGGAAGAGGGTATGGTAGTACCTAGGAAATGATACTAAAGCAACTGAAAAAGGATGTATAGTGGTTAGTGCTGGAGCAAGGGGAGAGGGCAGCCTAGGAAATGATGAGGCAGAGATGTTGTTAAATAAGTTTGGCCAAAAGAAGGGGCACATGTAGTCAATGGTGAATTTCAAGGAAAAGTAGATTTAAAAAATATATAAAGGCTCATTAAAGAGCAAATTTCTATCTCTGGAAAGAGAGAAGGAGATAAGGAAGAAAATAGGGAAACATTCATTAATAAGAAACATTTTGGCTAGGATACATCAGCCACCCAAAGGGCCCCTAGAATGCAAACCATTAGAGGGCAGGGGCTGTTTCATTTTTTCCTTTATATTCCCAGAGCTCAGGGTAACAAGGTGGTGAAGTGGTTAGAATACTGAGCCTGGATTCAGGAAGACTGATCTTCCCAAGTTCAAATCTGTGTTCAAATCACTTACTCTGTGACCCTGTTTCTTCATCTCTGAAATGAGCTAGAGAAGGAAAAAGGCAAATCACTCCAGTACCTTTGCCAAGAAAACCCCAAAATATGGTCACAAAGAGTTGAACTTGACTGAAAGAACTCAACAACAAATTCCCAGAGCTTGGGTACAGATACCTCTCCAGGGGTAGACATCCAGTCCAGTGTTTGGCACACAGTCAAATCAAGAAAAATTTACTAAGCACTACCATGAGCCAGGCACTGTGTTAAATGCTAAAAATGTAAATACCAGAAGAAAAAAAATAAAAGACAGTTCCTGACTTCAAGGAGCTTACATTCTAATGAGGGAAGAGAACACAGAAATGGAAGTTAAAAGGTGGTGGGAGGAAGGTATCCAAGAGGAGAAAGAAGTTCAGAGCAAGAGGCCCGGGAGGAATGAAGAGAAAACATAGCAGATGCTTAATAAATACTTGAATTTTAAATTTTAAATTATCTTTTTTAGAGTCATTTTAAAAGGTTTTGTGTTCCAAATTCTCTTCTTCCTTCCTTTCATCTTCTACACTACACATTGAAAAGTAAAGCAATATGATAACCATTATACATACTGAAGTCATGAAAAACATTTTTACTTAATAAATGCTTGTTGATTGGTTGACCTATCTTTCCACCATATGCTGGCCCCTTTCTCTCACTGGTGAGTGCCTCCATTTGAGGAGGAGCCCAGGATCACCAACCTTGTGAAGGGGTGTAGATATAAGCCATAAAGAAATGAGAGAAATCACACACACACACACACACACACACACAAACACACACGCACACAAACACATGCACACACGCACACACACTTGTTAGAAAAACACAGAAGTTAGGGAAAGAAGGAGGCCATGAAGAAGGAAGAGGGGCAGCAAAAGGAAGGGAGATAAATAGAAAGAAACCTTTGGTGAATAAGATTGCTCAGAAAAAAAAAGGTTTTTTGTTTCATTGTTTTGCTTTGTTTTTCACCTAGGAAGTATATCATGGTCAGAGAGACTGTATATGGCCCCTAAGACCAAAAAGATAATGCTGTTTGCAGCCTGGTTGTCATGGCAAGAATTATTTTCATCACAAAAGAGAAGTAGGTCAAATGGGTCAACTGTACCTCAATGAAGTTCATTCTGTTTCCTCATCTGTAAAATGGGGATAGTTATAATTAACACTACCTACCAGGTTGTAAATTAAGAATTTTTTAGACTTTACAGAACCAAAGAAATGTGAGTTTTTACTCAATCTTCTCTGACAAATTTAAAATCTCTCCCATATGTAAACTAATTTCACTCTGCTAACCTTCAGGATAATGTTTGACATTTTGATAAGGCTTAGATATTTCTTACTGTGATTAGAAATCTCCCCCATGAGGAAGGGTGGGATGACTTTTTTGGTAAATAAGGTTTTGGGGGTGTGATTTGAGGAGAGGCTTGAAAACCCTCTGCCCCTAAATAGTTTTCCTTGCTTATCATTAGAACCTGTTATTAGTCTGCCATACTGGTTGAAATTTCACCATGAGAGAGTCTTGCCTTTGGGTTAAAAAGTTCCCTTTAAAAATGTAAATACCACTCCAAAAGATTAACACACTAAGCCAGCTATCAGTTCTTGATTCTTGAGCCTGAATTAGTTAAATCAGATTATTTGCTTTTAAGAGTTTGTACCAGGGCAGCTAGGTGGTACAGTCAATAGCACAGGTGCAATGAATAGGCCCTGGAGTCAGGATGGCCTGAGTTCAAATAAACCTCAGATACTTAACAAAAAACTGGCCATGTGACCTTTGGCAAGTCACTTAACCCCAACTGCCCTACCTTCCCCTCTCCAAAGAGCAAAAAAAAAAAAAAAGAAAAGAAAAGAAAAAAAAGTACTGTGAGAGAGTCAATCCATAAACATATGTTAAGAGCTTACTACTATATGCCGGGAATGTTCTAGGGAAGAGGAGAAAGTGCTAATTTTGGAGAATCAGGCACCTCTAGATATCTGCTATCTGTTGGGATAGCCAAGGGATAACATAAGGGCACTGAGGACCTCCTGGTAGGTGACAGGAAATATTATGTTGTAATGAAAACTTCATTAGCCTAGAAATCAGAAAACCTGATTCACCTTGAAGGGGTAAAGTCTGACCAGAAACACCTGAAGTGGTTTGGGGGAGGGGGGGTAGAGAGGAGGTGAGGAACAGAAGCATCCTTAGCCTTTACAATCTCAGGATAAAAAACAAATCACTATGTATTTAATCTGGGTGCCAGATATAACCCTGTAAACAAGGCAGTTGCTTTTAAAGATTGGGTCTCCTCATGTTGTCAAGGCTGGATGGGTAGCTAATCCCATTGCTGATCAGCTTGGGAACTTTTTGACTTTCTGACCTGAGTTTGGCTCACCCCTCTTATGAAGCCTGGTGGCCCCTTCTCCTGTGGGCTCATAGTATTGGGGCCAAATTTAGTGCAGACACCTGATTGGTAGCCCTACTCCAGCTCAGAACTCCAGAGCTCAGGAGATCCATCATCCTCAGCCCTTTAGTAACTGAGATTGCAGCATACACAGGGTCAGGGATACATTGTTTTTTTATCTGTTGTCTTTTTGAATAGCATGAAATTCCACATATCTCTAGATTCCAGGCAAGAATAAATGATGAAAAGGTTTAAAGTTTAGATTTTGCAATGCATTCTCTACTTACTATTTGTTTGCGAAGTGTTTAGGAATTCAGAACTCTGTGGTAAACATGTGTTTTTGTTAATCATTTTACTTGGAAGCTTTATCCCAGCCTGGAAAGTGAGGAAGACAACACATTTTATCTCTGGGGATTTTTAAAGGTGGAAAGAAAACATTACAATTCAGTAAGACTCAAGACTTGAGGTCTCCTACAATTTAAATGTTCTCTCCCTGAAAGGATGGTTTCCACACAGCATCTTCCAAATACGGGTTAGACAGACATCAGAGTTGGATGTTTCTTTGGCTTTCATAGCTAAAAAGAGGTGAGAGACACCCACCAGGCTAGTCATTAGGAGAGTGGCTTGCCTAAAAGTACCTTTTTGTCACTGTCTTAAAGAGCTGGCTCATATACCACATGCATCCCAAAGCCTGGATGAGACACAGATTTCTGTAGCATAAAAGCCTCCAGGGGCCCTGGGCAAAATTAGTCTTTGAAGTTTGTCTTTGGTGCTATGTTTTTCAAGAGACTTTTCCTGGTCCTTCATCCCCACCCCTCCCCTAGTATCTTCCCTCGGAGCTGTGCTCTAACAGCAAAGCAGAATCACAGCAGCACACAGGAAACATGAAATGTGCAAATCTAGAGACATCTCCAACCCAAATGCTTGAATGAACTATTTACGCCCAACCTGTGCTACCACCTTTTGAGCTCCTACTGGACTGATCAGTCACCATGGGACACACTGTACCTTAACGCCAACATCATGCCATTGTCAGTCCTCTTAGAGTATGAAGGATAAATAACCACCACCTTCCATCTAGTCTGTATATAGTCTGTATGTACGTAGTAATTTGCATGTTGACTCCCTTTTAGAAAGTGATTCCTATCAGGGCAGGATAGGACTTTTTTTCTTTTCCTTTCTTAGTATCCCTAGTGCTCAGCAAAGTACTTGGAATATACAATAAGCACTTAATTCTCAATCCTTTACTATGCTTCTGTCCTATTTGTTCCCAGTCTTCGCCCATCTCTCAAGTTTTCCCATGGTTTTATTTGTCTTGGTCAGTTGAAGGTCCCATGCTCTTCCCACCCAGGCATGCCCTCCCTCAAAATACTCCATATTTTTGTTTATTTGTTTGTTTTTTGCCTTTTTTGGGGGGAGGGCAATTGGGGTTAAGTGACTTGCCCAAGGTCACATGGCTAGTTTTTGTGTTAAGTGTCTGAGCCCGCATTTGAACTCAGATCCTCCTGACTCTATTCACTGTGCCTCCTACCGTGTTTCCCCGATAATAAGACACTGTCTTATTTTTTTTTTGGAAAGAAAAACACCAGAGGGCTTATTTTCAGGGGAGGGCTTATGTTGTCCTGCCTCAGCTCTCCTCCGCGGCACTGCTCTCAATGGCGCCAGCAAGCAAATCACTGGGGAAGAACAGGATGACGCACTCACTGCTGCAGCTCTGATTGGATGCAGCTCGGAGCGTGGCGTGCGTTTCACCAGGGGCGGGGGGACGGTGCATACAGAGGGTACCGTAATGTAGCGTGTAGCGCAGGGGATCACCTTCACTACAGTAGCAATCTCAATAGCGCTTATTTTTTGGGGAGGGCTTTTTTTAGAGGAATCTTATACAGTAAGGGGAGGGCTTATTTTCGGGATAGGTCTTATTATTGGGGAAACACGGTAGCTGCCTCAATATTCCATATTTTTAAAATGCTTCTTTTCTTCCCTACCCAAATCAGATAAGCAAAAAAAAAAAACCCTCAGAATTAGTAAGTAGGCCACTTTGGTTGGAATATAGAGAACGTAAAGGAAAATAATATGAAAAGAGACAGAAAAGGCAGGCTGGAATCAGTGGTACGCCTGGGGTATGCTTAAACCTATTTGTTCACCTAATTTTCATTGTGAGCATTTACACCTGGGAAAACAGAAAACACTACAAATCAAAACTTGATTTATTACTTTGTTAATTATCTAGACTTTATAAAATGATGGAGAAAATGTTAATAATGTTAAACCTAAAAGTATGCTATTGGTACTTTTTTTTTATTCCCCTTGGAAAATTGGTTAAAAATTCACCAGCATATCCCTGATTGTGGAGGCACTTGACTGTCAGGTGAAGGCAGGGCAGCATGGGTCTAGAGCAAAGAGTGTAGTGGACATGAGAATCAATCTGAGCTCTGATACGTCCTGGCTCTGTGACTTAAAAGACTCATTCAGATGAGCTCAGCTACAGTAACATTTGCACTACTCTGTGAGGGAAAGCATAAGCATTATTACTCCCATGATTAGAGGATGAAACTGAGGGTCAGAGAAGTCACACAGATCACAAGCGTTAGAGCTAGAAGTCATCTTCTGACTCTAAGACCCAAATAATGATGGAAGTGTCATTCGACTTGATAGTTTTGTATTCCTAATTAGATTATGAACTTTTCAGGGTAAAGATCACAGTTTAAATTTTTCATAAATGCTATTCCCTTATAATAACAATTATTTATTGACTGCCCATTGTGTCCAGCACATTTGTGCTAGCCTTCTAAGTACAATCATAATTCCACTTAATAAATGCTTGTTGTTTGGCTGACCCGTCCCTCCAACATGCCTGGCACTAGGCTAGGGTACAACTGTAAGTGGATAAAAGAGGTCACATACTATAATATGATTTATAATAATAGTGATGAGAATAAAAATAACAATGATTACATTGAAAAGTACTTTATACACATCATCTTATTAAAGTCGCAGGACAAGGTACCACAGTCATTATTATTCCCCATTTTACAGCTTAGTAAATTGTTAGCTCAGAGATTTTAAATCACTCACATGTTGGTTACATATGGCAGGATTTGAACCCAAGTCTTTATAAGCACCTGAAGCTACCCTTCAGTCAATGGTATTTATATTAGAGGTCTGCATTTAAAGAGCACTAAACTTATGAAATAAGAACCATTGTTTAACAATAATTGTTAACTAAAGTAAAACAGATCTCAGTGACTTGGAGGGCTGAGTGTTTACAAGTCATCCACGGTGCTGCTGAGATATAAAAACATGACCCCCAGGAATGTATAATTACCATTAACATTTTCATATATTTGTTTAAATTTGGGGAAAAGAATAGTGTAATTGACTGCCTTGTGAAATAAAACACAAACGTACACACACACACA